>NC_135656.1:73606256-73942933 GCF_964188315.1 Podarcis muralis
TTGTAAAATAGACAGATTTTGACCTAATTCCATATACAGTGTTTCTTCCTTACAATAACTTGGTAAAAAAGGCTCTTAGACTACAGTCTGTTTTTTTCCCTTCACAGTCTGAGTAAAATGATGGAAGTAGTGATGGATGGGTGGGCTGAGATGTTGGTTAAAACTAAAAACTACAGTGCATACTTCTAAGATGGGGAGCTGCCCTTTTCTGCTTGCCTGCATATTTATTGTCTACCTATTTTTCTATCTCAATTACTGATGTTATTCAAAAAACTGTGATGAAAGAAGAACATGGCTGCACAATCAAGAATGTTTTGTTTAATGGTCAGGGTCCAATTTTTGCTGTCTTAAATTGTGGTAATACAAGAAGCTCCATGGTTGAAAATATAATGCGTAACAGTTTCAAGCATGTTGCTTGTTTTATATTGAAAACAACTCATTGAAATATGCTAATAAAAGTAATGTTCACTTTAATTTTAACTATTTGTTTAGGCAAAGGGCTATACCAACTAGCCTAGAAACATGCCGATGTTGCAATATAATTATTGAAACACATTCTCCCTTTACCTTTCAAATAGGATATGGTGACAGGCATTGCAGAATCCTGGTGGAAACTGGTCATAATCACTTACTATAGAAACCTATTTTTAGATAATTTCATTGGCAACAGGATCCACACATTTTATCATAAGTTACAATATAATTTTGTTTCAGAATTCTGAAGTAAGGTTATGGAGGGGCTCTCTTTTTCATACACTAGTAGCTCAATATAACAGCATTTCCCACTATGCACTTAAGACATACTAAAAGATATTGCATATATCTGAATACACCTATACATCGCTTTTGGTGACTTGCTGCTGCCACCTGACAATACAGATGAGCTACTTGCCGGGATGGGCACCAACTAACAATAAGTCTTCACATGCGTAGCAAAAATACACATCTAGAGAATTAAAAATCTCTATATGACGCTACTCTTAAGATCATCTCTAGGCACTGACTACAACATCAGTCAAATTGACAGCTGGCTAAATAAACCCAACTCTTGGAACAGTCCTTGAACAGGGGGAACATAATTGACAATAGTCCCTCTAAATTTTCTGGAAGTGCCAGATAATAGTAGGTAGTAACCCAGCATGTACCTTCAAATGTCCAGTGAACAGAAAACGAGACAAGGATCTGTAGCACTAATTTTCTGCTTGTATTCAGCAGATGTCAATGTTCTTCCCAGCTAGGAAGCTTTGCAGTGGCTCAATAATCTATTCAAAAGGGAGTTGGCCTTTGAATTCAATAGGACTAACTTCTGAAATGACACAAACAGGATTGTGCTGTGTGATGTGAACTAGGCTTTTACTTCCCTTACTCATCTCATCTAGTGAAATGTAACCAGATGCTAACATTACTATAAAACCATTCGAGTCCAAAGGGTTAAGGTGGTAGAGGGATGCTGATACCCATCGTTTCAGCCTCTCTGGCAGGTGCAGACTGCTTTTCATCCCTCCTCATCAGATTTATCATTTGATGAGCGAGGGGCAATGTTTGATCTGTGTATATGCATCTACATATCTGTGTATGTGATGGATGTGGGGGAGAGAGCGTGCACACTGGATATGACCCCTCTGCCAGTGTGCAGTACCCAAAGGCACTACATACCTTTGGCTGAAAAGGATTAGATTATTCCTCTTCAGGGACAGTCATCAAAAGGAATAAGCTGCTACAACTCACAAGGAAAAAAAGTTTGAAAATCAGAATGGGTGGGTGTTTAGGGGATTACTATTGAACCTGTATCCATGGTAAAGCACAGACAGTATAACTAGTGTTCTTCTTGAAAGTATTGTTAAAAGCTATTATTTCTCAACTCTGTTACCTCTGTAACATCATTTTTGTTGAGGTTCCTCAAGCTGGCAAGGGCAGCATCCAGGGCAGGCAGGGCTTCTGCCAGGTCCTTCTGTGCGTCATCAGCAATAGCCTGAGCGGTCTGAGCTTTGACTTTGGCTTTCATTTCCTCTGCCTGCACAGCATTCCGTGTTTCTTCTGCTACAGCTGTGTCTACCTGCAGCAGCACAAAGGTATTTGGAATCATGAATGCTTTCAGGACTGGCTAGATTAGAAGCACCTTTTCTGCATCAGTCAGAGACCCAGTCTGCTGCCATGGTAAACCATAGTTAACGGCTAGCCCTAAATACATGGCTCTCATTAGCACACGGGGGGGGGGGGGACAAACCACAACAGTTGTTTTAGGATTACATCTGAATACAGGATTGTGGCTTGTTGCACTCCCCACCCCGCCCCCGAAAAAAAAGCCCCAAGCCCACTTTAAGCCAAAGGAAAACTTTGACAGGAGATCAGTGTTTGTTTGGAGTGAAGCAAACCATGAGCACTAATTCAGATGAAACTTTAAGTCAGAGGTTTGTCTGTTTTCCTTCTGCTCATTTGCAGGAAGGAAAAAAGCAAGCAAGATTAGTGTATTCACAGTAAACTATTACTTATGGTTTACCATGATGTGTTAATAAGTTCATTGTTTGCCAAAGCATAAAAACGTTCTAGCACAACAACAACAACCACAACCCAAGGGGCATGGTTTTCTCAAAAGAGCCAGGAGCAGATATGGCTGACCAGCACTCTGAACAGGAAGGAACACTGCTGATACAGAATGATAGTCTGCAATGATTGGCTACCTGTCTCACTTGGGAAGTAGTATTGCATGGCTAAAGATAAAGAGATTGTCGTTCTTATGAACATGATTGTCTGAAATAAGCATCGCACCTCACATAGCAAGGTTAAATATTTGGAGTTTAGCATAAAGGCCAGGTCATGCCATTTTGGAGCCAAAAGAACAAACCCAAATGGCACCCCCTTTTGCAGTAAAGAACAAAAGTGTTCTGTCCTTGTGGCAAATGTGTCGCCCCATTATTTTAATGGTAGGACTTGTATTGTGTGAAAACAAGGCAGAGGTGCAACATTGGCCTCCCTTTCTCCAACTTAGAGCTAACAAGGCAAAGTATCACCACAAAGCCCTTCTTGTTTCACCAGGGCCCCATCAGCCTCTTTTGCAAGAGTGTCTGAAGGTCCGCTGCATACCTGTATCTGTTCCATGGTTACCAGTGTGTCTTGGGCAGCCTCAGCCAGCAGGGGGCGTGCTAATTCTAGCTCTTCCTGCATTTTTGCTACATCTTCTGCTGTTCGCAAAAGCTAGAAATGGAGGGGGAAGTCAGTCTCATATTGAACGTGTCTAGCGAAGAGGAAAACAATCTGTTGCTACAACGCTGAAAACAGTACAGATAGTAAAGGAAAAACCTCAGAAGTAGCTTCAAGCTGCTTGAAAAGAGAACCTGTTGTTTATTCTGGGCTCCACTGGAAAGTCTCTTCTATTAATCAAATTCTAAAGCACAATCCAGTCCAAGCCACAGTTAATTCAGTGTCAGAGTTCCACGCAGGTGCTCAATTCCACCACCAAAATCAATGGTATTAAAACTGCTTAACTTTTACTTGGCCCAGCCATGTTTTCAAACATTATTTTAGCATTGCTTTTTCTTTGTTGTTATTCCATGCTGCCACTTTTCTGCATGAAAACTGGCAGCATTTCCCTACGAGTAGCACTATATGCCCAAAGCTTGTTTCAGGTTGTGGGTTTTGCTTTTTTTAAATATAAAATATAATGTGCTACTAAAAGTCTCAGTTTCACATAAGACCAGGGTGAACTGCACTCAGTAAAGGAAAAGAGAACACCAATATATGGCTTTATCTTCATTCCTTCTCTCTCTCTTTTATAGCCTTACACATTTACACAGTGAAGAAAAGAGTGTACGCCAACCTTCCCAAGTTGGTGCCCTTCAACTCTCAGCATCCCTGACCACTGGCCATGCTAGCAGAACTGATGGGTTCAGCAATATCTAGAGGGCACCACTTTGGGTATGGCAAGTCTTTGCTCACACCCAAATACAGATACATTGACTTTCACTAATGATATTTGGGTGTATAATGATTCGAGGTAATTAACACCAGTGACATAGCATTTACCTTAAATAAATAAATAAATAAATAAATATAATTAGGCAAATCAGTTTTCAGTCGGCAAGAAAAACATATCTGTCTGTAGGCTTTTTGGAAGATGCATGTTAATTGATCTGATCGCTGTCTTAAAATACGAAGGTTGCATGCTGAATTTTATTCTGAGTGTTTTTCAGATATTTTATTCTGCTGGATTTTATTCTGGGTGTTTTTCAGTTTTATATTTTTACATGTTAAATCATTCTTTAGTCTTATTTTGGTAGTGTTTAATGTGATGCATGCTGTTATTCCAGTTATAGTCATACAGGCACCCTCTGTGTTGAGCATCTAGAGCCTTCCACGTTGACCTCTCACTCTTCAGCAGCTGCCAGCTGGGGCAGGCAGCTTTGGGTTCTCTCTCTAGGCTTCCTTCTGAATTCCCTCACTGAACTTACTGAAGACTGATCTTCCTACAGTCCTGAGCCTGGTCTAATATTCCCTTCAGCCAATCAACATGTTTCTGTGGGAATTCCAACCCTTATGGACCAACAGGTTTGAAAGGAATGTCCACTAAATGACTTATCATAAACTAACCACTTTGGATGTTATTGCCCTGTACATAAAAGCTGGAACCTTGCATGTATATAACACTGTCTTCTTAGCACAAATTAGTAACTCTGACAGTTTGAACAGCTATTTGGTAGATGACCATCAAGACTTGAAGACTATGCATCTCAGAGATGGGGAGCCTGTGGCCCTCCAGATGTTACAGAACTACAACTCCCATTATCCCAGACCACTTTTTACTTAATATTGATAGTTTCTCTACAGGAGGCTTCCAAACATTGACTTTCACAAGCAATGACAATGCTTTTGCAAGTAATCAGCACAGTGACACACTATACATCAGGCCCAAGCTGATATTCCAAACTTATGAGTGTGTGGTGGTGGAGGGAACCTTTTATGATGTGTTTTGCTGAAAAGGAGAAATCGGTCTATGGCTCTAAGCGCAGTCTTCAAGAACCCCAAGACTGAAGCAACTCACTTTGTCCAACCCACTCTTCATCCTGGTTTTGGCAACTTTGAGCTCCTGCTTTTTTGCACCTATCAAGGTGGTGAAGATGCCGAGCAGCTCCAGGTAGCTTTTGGGAGTGACATAATTATGCCTTGCCAATTCCGCCAGATACACCTTGCACTTAAGTGCTACGCTCTGATGGATTTCCACACACATCTCAATCTATAAGGGGGAGGAAACAGACGTCGGAAGAGGTTTCTCAACAGAAGGAAGGCAGAGAATGACTATGAAATGTGCTACATGCAAGAGGCACAAAATATGTAAAGCAAACATTTATGATATGAGTATTTCCTTGAAACACAGGGACCAATTGGACAAGTGACAACTATTCCAAACACTAGCAGGGACTCATACAATATGAATTCTAACAATGAAACATTCAATTATTAGATAGCTGCTCTCTTTTTCTCCTTGCACATATGTAAAATCTGAGGTTGTGAGGATGTTTAGGAGAGGTCACTTACCATTCCCTGTATAATTTCAGGGGTGGCATCAGTATCTGGGATCTCATTGAAAAAGGAAGCAGCAACAGACTCCAGGGCTTCTGCAGGCCACTCATTAAACCAGTCAATGGTACAGCAGTTCACCAGAGATGGGAACTGTCTGAGCCGTGCTCGGAATACCTCTCCAATAGGACTGGAGAATGAGGAAGCAGTAAAGAATGAGAAAAACCTTATTAGAATAGGCTTCAACTAAGCCAAATATCTCTAGTTTGGATGTACTGCAGGGAATTCTTTTAACAGCAAAGGCCATGCTAGGCACATTCAGAAAACCACAATTAAAATTTATACTAATATATTACACTAAACCACTGGGGATGGAGAATTCCCACCTCACCAGCAAAGCCTTTATACTCATTAATGTTTCCACAAGGCAATCATCCCAAATGTTGACATTCAAATTAGGTGCCCTACAGATCTCTTCTACATGTGTATTGAAACTAAAGGCTGCAACTATGGTATGTGCCGTTATTCCTGAAGGAATAGGCACTACGCTTTGTAAGTGAACACTTTGATCCATCTAAGAATTGTGGGCAGCACAACTTCATGGCTCCTATGGATACAGCGTTCAAAATGCAGTGATATTTATTTTGAAGATTTATAGCACAGCTATAAGACTATTAGCTGAAATATAATTGAAAAAGTCACATCAAACCTCAAGGGTAAGGAAAATAGGAGTGAAGGAAAAAAACAACAATATCTGAAGGATCACAGGCTCCCCATTCCTGCTACATTCCAGCCACCTGTAGCATGGATCACCACTGATAGTAAAGAAAGCTCTTGGGAGCTTGGAGAGACCCCCTTCACCATTTAGCCCAATGGACTAGGCTAGCTCATACCTCATGCATAGGACTGTGTGGATATTGCTGCGTACTCTCCCTGTGTACGCAGCCATCAGGTTGGCCTTGGTAGGCTGAAGCCCCTGGTCCTGCACTAACGGTTTCATAGTGGTCATAATCTGGTCCTGTTCATCCAGGGCATACAGGTTGGGTATATCTCCTGAATTCAGCAGGTTGTTGATATCCTCAAGAAAGGACTCACTTTTAATCTAAAGAAAAAAATTAAAAGGCTTCTATCGGCAGTAATAATGTTGTGCCTTTCATTTTAACCTCATCTACTTACCCACTAAAGATCTCATCTTCGTTACTTAGATTTTCCTATTGAAAATCACTGAAATGTAAGTCACAGTGAGAACACTGGTTGTGTAAATAATGAGAAATAGCCTAACTGATGGGATGAGATCGGCATCAGAGAGAGAATAGTGCGGAATCCCTACTTTGTTAATGTGAAGTAGTAATTCAGAAATTAGACTAACATTTGAGTCCCACCTTTTGGATCCAATCCTAAACTCTGATCACTTTTCTAGGCATTTCATTCTTAAGACAATAAATATGCACTTCCTGTCTATTACTTGCAATTCACTTACCATCCATCAACCCTAAACATCTGTTTTAGAGACATTACATCTCTCCAATACTAGCTGGGCTGTATTTTGTACCTGGGAAAATGCAAATTCCCCTCCAATGGTACACTTATTGCTACTAGAAGGCATTGACACCTATTAGATATTGCTTGTAATGAGAATTTTCTCCCTTTCCTCCACCCAATACTTATGCCGTTCTATGCATTCTAATGTGTTATTTCGCTCATTACTAGCAATGTTTTCAATGATTTAAATGCTGAGTGCATGACCCAGTGCATGAAACTGATATTGCTTCCCTTATGCACAGTGCCACACCATTGTGTAAGCCACCAGCTATTATTATTATTATTATTATTATTATTATTATTATTATTATTATCAGAGAGCCTGTATGATATAGTTGACTGGAGTACACAACTACCTAGAAGTATGGTTGTTGTCCTTCAACAAGTTGTGTAAATGGGATTATTTCACAGGATTGTACTGCAACATATCTAACCACAGATCATCTGGATAAGCCGCAGAGGCACTATGCAATTTTTGGTTTGCAGGGTACTCAAATATCAGTGTAATTTATATTTGTGATTCTTACCTGTTGGCACCCATGTGTGTAAAATTTGGCCAACATGTTTAGTAATCTAACTCCTTAACAGTTAAGAGTTCTTAGTACCACCAAGAGAAAAGTCATTCAGGTATCAGGTACAGCACAGTTTTTCTCAAAACACAGAAGTTCAGTTTTTCAAGAAAACTTGCTAAGCTAAGACTAGTTGGGAAAATAAAACAAGAGATGTAAGTGACAAAATTGGTACAAATCTGAGCAACATTCATTTAAAGGTTTAGCTCTCCAGCGCAAGAAGAAATTTCATTCCTAACAGCTTCAATTACCTGCGTATCTGTAAACAGAAAGGTAATGGATAAGTTTTGCAGACCAGCCTTCAGCATGATCTTTTTGAGGTCTTCTCTCCAGTCAGATATCCCATAGTTCTTGGAAAGTTCTATCTGAAAACATTCATAATCAGCTCTAAAAAGGAAATGATTATAATCAGGGCATGGGCTACAATATGCTAATACGTATACAAGGGAGAAAGACACAGAAAGAACTGTTGGTTGCTAACTGAGTGGTAGTTCTGTATCACTGGCAGAAGGTAATCTGTGAGAGTTATGGGGCCACCTTGTGGTCAAAGGCAGGAAAAAGAATTTGAGGGAAATAGGCAGCTTGCAGAATCCAGTTTGCATCCTTGCCATACTCAAACAGGTCAGTTGACCAAGACACAAAAACACAAAGAGAGAAAACAAACATCTACTTCTCTAACAATTGTTGTAACCTACCCTGGAGCTTTAGGGTGAAGGGCAACTAACAAATTAAAACAACGACAGTGACCCTAAGAGACTAAGAATCTAACAATTTTTACAACAGAACTAGAAAAAACTACTTAACCAAAGAAGCTGAGAAACTAGGGTGAGTCTGATGACCTTCAACCAGTGTAACCATTCCTACTATTCGGGTAGAACATAACAGCTTTTTCTCATGTTGATGGAGAAGGTAATTAGTGAGGGGCATACCAAATCTTCTCTAAGCATTTATATTTTAATTTTTGTAAGCTGAGACCCAGATATGAAAAGCAGGGTATAACTTTTAATAAATAATAATATTCTTCTTCTTTGGCGATCATTTGTAGTCGAGTAAGAATAAGAATATAGGGCCTATGTGGCGGAAATCTAATGCATATTGGCAGAATCTGAGCAATTCCCTTCCCATTTTGAGAGGCAATGGTTACACAGATTAGGCCTGTGCCCATCCGGCTCTATGTGCATAGGCCCAAAGACCATATTCCAATGTTATAAAGTGGAGGCGAGGTGGAACTGGAGGCATTTGCGTACATTGGGTGGGAAGGCAAGGAAAATCCCAGTTTCTTCACTATGGTCACTTTCTGTACAGCTGGAAAATGATGTGAACAGTGTCAAGCTTTCTTCACATGATGTGAGCAAACTGAACTCAGAAGCAGAAATGAAGAACATGAATCCAAAAAACCCCCAAACCAAAACTCATTGCTTTCTGATCATTCTGTCACTATCTACTGGCTCAGAAACCTTTAATATCATTCATATCTTACATGTGAGATGCTAATTTGGTGAGAGATTGCCTTCCACTGCCACCAACACCCAAGAGAAGAGCATTGCCCAGTGCCTGGCGCAGAATACGGGTGATTCGGCAAATGTGTTGCATAGCGTCCATGAAAAGAACTAGCTTCATCTTGGTAGTATTGATCTGATTGTATTCCTCCATGTACTCCTCAATCACGTGCATAAGCTATAGTCAAAAAGAGAGGGAGAAGAATAGGAGCAGGAACTAAGCATGCCTCTCTGAGGAGGCCATCAATGGACCATCCACCTCTATGCCCATCAGACCCTGTCAATAAGGGAAGACAGGGGTGAAAAAAATACCCACTGTCTTAGAAAGCCTACTCAGTGAAAATGAAAATAGATGATCTAGGATGTACACCCATCAAAAAAGAGGAGCAAGCAGCCTTTCTTTAATTCCCCAACCAAAATCTTTCACAGATAAAGTTAACCATTTAAATAATGTTCACTGTAAATCACAGCCAATTTCAATAGGATTAGAGCAACACACTTGCAATGATTTCAGAGTATCAATTTGAGTTTAGCTATTGTTTAGCTATTGAGTTTAGCATGGACATGGTTAAGTTATCTAATCCCTCATCCACATTTTATCTATCTGGGCAATGGGTGTGATGAACATCTGTCTACCTAAGAGGCTGGATTAATTATCTATAATTCACTTAGTGATCATGAAAGAAGACATACTGTTATTATTATCCTTGACTACATGGCAGTGAATGCAAAGTACACTGCTCCTTATTAAAATCGTTATATTTTTACCCTTTGCTTAATTAACATTTTCTCAGTATGCACAATATCCTTCCAGTTGGGAGTTCTACAGGAAGGATAATTACCTGCAAAGGTCACCTGTACAGATTTTAATGGCATCCGCTGCAGTACTATGAACATTAAACTTGTTCCTCTTCCTAGTTTATTGCATTTTCCAAGCCCAAGTACTGTGCTAAAGTCATCTGCATAGCAGATTCCCAACTGTTCTTTATTACTTGCCTGAACACAGGGGGCAGTCAGAGGAAACAGCATTATCTAGGTCTGTTCTATCCTCTTCCATCCATGTTCATCTATCATTCTCAGCATGCTTCTAGTGCTCAGTCTATCCTTGTACAACCTTGTTGTTGTTTCTTTCCTCTGAAAATCATAATCACTTCTAGTATAGGCTTGCCATGCATAAAGTATATTCTAGAAACTCAGCTCTGGACACCCAATGCTTTTATTAACTGCGCCCATCTTATATGTTGTGCACAAAGGAATGAAAGATGGAAGAAGTACAAAAATGGAGAAGCATCTTATGAATCCTACCTTCTCTCTTTCTGCAATTAATTCATAAAGCTTCACATCAGAACCTGGGTTCATGAAATCCCCATAGAGAAGGGGCTCATAAGGAACAACTTCCTTAAAGGTGGTATCCCATTCAGACATCACGCTCTTCATCAAGTCATCAAACCAAGTTCGGTCCTCCTCATTAACCAGACGGTCACGAAACACACGGCAACTCTCATGATACCACAGCCTCAGCAGGTCCGCTTTATCCTGGCAAATAATTCCAGTGACAACCTTAAACAACCTTTCGTTATTACTCACACAACCCCAAAGAATGTTATTTCTTGTTCCACGTTGATTCTTCCCCCTAAGACACTGACCCTACGGTGTTAAAAACAACCCTTTCCCAACCAGATTTATAAGAAAATGTTTCTAAACTACCAGAGCAAATCTAAACCCCAGATCTGCTGATTGGAGGGGTTTAGAGGACAACGGGTCTCTCCCCATAACACAGACCAGTTTTGCTAGCATAGGATATGCCGCCATGGAGACCCCTCCTACGTCTTCAAAAAGCTCTGTGGGTTTAGCTCTGCTGCTGGTAGAGTTTCTGCTACAATTAGTCAGTGTCGGGCTTTGAAATGGAGAGTTCTGGTGCACAGAAGGGGTGGCCTTGGATCTGCTAGATCACAGGCCCCTCTGTTCTTCAGAGAGGTCCCAGAATTGGGTCCCTCTCCTATGCCAGTCTAGACCTGGTATAACTAATTCTCCTTCCACTGGAGTGGGTTTGTTTCTTTGTTTTTTAAAAAAATAAAGATCCACTCAAGGAAAGGGGAAAAAAGGAAAGTCTGCCACACATCTCCACCCACGCCCCACTTAGGATTGCACTGTAAGAATGGCTGGCCAAAACTTGAGAAAATTGGGAGGTGGAGATCTGTAGTTAAATCCACTCACTCAGATTTTATTGCTAGATATATGAGGGACCCATGGACACCCAAGCTCGATTGTACTGGGTTTGTGGTAAAGCTCTACCATGGATACTGCAGAATAAAGTTCTCCTGAGGAAGGGGGACTATGAGTGAATGAAAGAGGTGTGATACACTTGCTGCTGCCAACAAGAGAGAAAAAAGCAACCCCAATATTTTGCCCCAGATCCCCACAATCAGGCCTAGATTGTGCCTTATTGCTTGCACTTAGTGCAGTGGTATGCAGTGCACACAACAAAGGGATAACTATTCAGTATGTCATTTTATCGAGAAATAATATGCAATTTCCAGCAACTAAAATTCCTGTCACAGAGCAGATATTGTGAAGGGAGCACTTACCATAATTTTGGCAGGTTCTGCCATGAGCATGCCCTGGAAAACCTTGGACAGATCCCTCAAATTAAATGTATAGTGAGATTTTGCTGGAGTAGGCAACAGTTGGGATGTGATAGTGGAATACACTCGTATAGTTGCATCAACAAGGGGTTCGCTTAAGTCCTGCACCTGTGGACATCCAGCTAAAAAACCCAAAAGATAGTCAGCATTGCAGTGGGGGCTTTTCAGGAAAGGAAGAACCATGAGCGATCACATAGAAAGAGGGCAGGCTAGCTTGAGACATAGTTAGATCACCGTAGCTAAAACAGATTTACCAATGACTTTATCTCACAGAAGATGTTCCCCATCCTCACAATCTATATTACTGCCTAATGTGCAGTTGTAGTAAAAGGTAAAGGTAAAGGTACCCCTGCCCGTACGGGCCAGTCTTGACAGACTCTGGGGTTGTGCGCCCATCTCACTCAAGAGGCCGGGGGCCAGCGCTGTCCGGAGACACTTCCGGGTCACGTGGCCAGCATGACAAAGCTGCATCTGGCAAGCCAGTGCAGCACACGGAAACGCCGTTTACCTTCCCGCTAGTAAGCGGTCCCTATTGATCTACTTGCACCCAGGGGTGCTTTCGAACTGCTAGGTTGGCAGGCGCTGGGACCAAGCAACGGGAGCGCACCCCGCCGCGGGGATTCGAACCGCCGACCTTTCGATCGGCAAGCCCTAGGCGCTGAGGATTTTACCCACAGCGCCACCCTGCAGTTGTAGTACAACCACACAATTTATTAATTAAGACTTTTTATAGTGCCTCCCACATCAGTCTCAAGTTGGCATACTAAAATTAAATCATAGTACAATTAAAATTGCAGGTAATAACTTAAGCAGAGATAAACAGAATTCTAACAATGGCATACTATCCAATTCCTGAACCTGGGAACCACCAACCCACAGGACTTTGATCTTGTCAAGATTCAAATTCAGCTTAACCCCAGATTTTTTCTTGCACTGTTAAGAATTCTGCATACATTATCCCCATATCAAAAACTCAAGTTTTCCAACTAGAGAAACTGGCACCTGCTGAGCGAGAATTGTTTAAACCAGATTAGAAAAAATACAGAAGGGTCTGTTTCTATTACTATCTTACTTTGAGGTTATGTGTGGCTGCCTTTTCTCCATAATGTGGCTGCCAGGGAACTATCTTGTGAGATGCATGCATGTATAATCAGTTGGGAGGCTGTAGCACAAACAAATGGGTGTTGTCCACAAGTCACATGGTTCCTGCAGGGAACTCTGGTCCAACACTAGTGTACAGACAGGACATGTGCCTGCAGCATAAAGTATGGAGCTCCCTTAGGTAAGCCAAAAATTGGCATACTTAGGCTTATCCATGTTATTGTGTTTGAAGAAATGGGCATCCATCTGCTGAAGCAAAGACCACTCTCTTAATGCTTTTGGTCCAAAATCTTCTATCATCACCATCAAGCAAATGACTTATTTCCCCAAGCCTTACATAAGACAATTGATTAACTTGTGCTCAGGTTACTTACGAACTGGCTCTCTGTAACATACTTCTCCTAGACGTCCAGCTAAAATAATCAAGAAAGAAAAATGGTGTCACATTCCACTATCAAACATTTCTCAGTCACAGGGCATATGAGAGCTATGTAAAAAAAGGGGAAATGTATTTTCATAACTCACCCATCCAACTGTCTAGAATGGTGGAAAAGATTTTCTTCTTGCTGCTATCCTCCAGTTCAGTGAAAGATAGATAATTGAAATGGCGGGTGAGGCGTGAGCTGATTGCATTTCTTCCTCCACCCGGCGGTCCCATGGCACCAACAAAGTTAATATCTACTAATTTCTTAAAGGTACCTGACAAAACATTCCACAGAAAAATGAGAGAAGGTATGAATGCCAAGACTCCAGTGGGAGAAAAGCTGTATGTGCACCAGAGGCAGGTTACTTCAGAACTAGCCTGGCTGGCCTGGAACGGAAAGTATTTGTGTAAAGAATAATTAGGTAAATTAAGTAAAGAAAGTATGTCATACCAATTTGTTTCCTATCGTACCAGCCATTATGATCCATCCATTGCCGAAGAAGCTCAATAGGTGGCTGGGCACCATAGGTCTCTAGCGCGGGCATGTTCAGGTCATCAATGAAAAATATGAAGTATCTGCCAAGTGGAGGGCCAAAAACTCCCTTGCGCCTATACAGAAACAGACAAGAATAAAAACCACATCACAGTGGAACACATGATGAAAATACTGCAGTCAAGGCACAATTTGGGGGGAAAGGCTGCTGAAGAGACTATACATTTAACATGATGAGCCTGTCGATTGGTTGGTGAATCCATGTATAATCCGTTAATGCTGACTGGGAAAGTATTACCGTATTTTTTGCTCTATAAGACTCACTTTTTCCCTCCTAAAAAGTAAGGGGAAATGTGTGTGCGTCTTATGGAGCGAATGCAGGCTGTGTAGCTATCCTAGAAGCCAGCAAGAGGGATTGCTGCTTTCACTGCGCAGCGATCCCTCTTGCTGTTCTGGCTTCTGAGACTCAGAATATTTTTTTTCTTGTTTTCCTCCTCCAAAAACTAGGTGCGTCTTGTGGTCTGGTGCGTCTTATAGAGCGAAAAATACGATAGTCTCTCAGGTGTAGAATATGCTCCTCAGTGCTGATCTTGACTCTTGCATATCAAGATCAGCAAACAGGGACCTCTTGGTAGTTGCAGCACCCTCAGATGTTTGTGCGGCTGGAGCCCAGGAAAGGGGGTGTTGTTTATGGCAGCCCTAATTCCCTCCTGGCACCTACACTATTGATGCTTGCAATATATATATTTAGGATTCACCCTATTCCTAGAACTGTAATTTGTTTTAAACTGTTGTTAATATTGGATTTTTAAATTACTGTAACCTGCCCAGGAACCTTATGGTGAAGGGTGGGCAAGACATTGTAACAGCAGCATCAACAGCAATCGTAGCAAAAAGAAACACAAGAGTGTTGCTGTATGTATACCATGTATACACATACCTCCCCCACTATGGCTCAGTTGGTTAGAGCATGGTGCTGACAACACCAAGGCCACAGGTTCAATCCCTGTTTTGGACAGCTGCATATTCCTGCATAGATGATCCTCAGGGTCCCTTCCAACTCTACAATTCTATGAATTATTTCCAAGAATACTACCTCCACTATGAGAAGCAATGTGCATCTTAATGCCAGTTTCTAGGTACCACAAGTTTGGAGAGTGCTGTTGCACCCAGCTCCTGCTTGAAGGCTTCCCATAGGCATATGGGCTGAGCCAGCGGGGCTTCTCATCTTGTGCTCTTATGAACTTTCTGCTAAAGGTCACTAGATAATCAATGTTGAATAACATAAATAAAACACAGTATGGCCGCAAATCTGAATAGATATGAATAAAACCTCCAAGTTCAAGGGGCGACTCAATGAACGACCCAGAGTTTTCCATTCAGGGTATGTGATTGTTTACTAATGGTAATATCAAAATATCCAGTGACTCAGAAATAAGTAAGAATCCCCAGGGCCAGAGCATTCAATCAGCGTTTATCCAATGCCTGTTTGCCCACTGAACTGACCCTATGGGAGTGTTGATGTTTCTGCTATTGCTCCCAGGATGGGGAAATAGCTATACTTTGATTATATAATTTATGTAAAATCATTTACATTTTTATGCTTAAATTTCTTTAGCAAATTTGGACAGGATTGCTAATAAATGCTAAAAAAGCAAATAAAATAAATATGAACAAAGTGGTATATCAGCAGCAGAAATATTGCAACAAAGAATTTTGCCTTTTATCCAGTTTGCTGTCAATGAGATCTTGAGTCTGGTTGGCTGAGGTTCGAGCAGAGAACATAAGAAAATGGCTGATAAATTCTAGTGGCAGGTTCTTCAGAAGCTCATCTGCTATTGTGAGGGTCTTTCCAGTTCCTGTGGGTCCAATACAAAGAATCTACAATTTGGAAGAGAGAAAAACTGTCACTATTGGGGGATGTGTGCAGACTGTAATCACACCTTCACAGACTCATTTGCCAATTAGTAGTGTTTTTGACAGTCCATTGTGACTCTATAGTGCTTTTAAAACTGTGTCTTTGAGATTCCTTTGTTTATTGCTGCAGTAGAACCGTACTCAAAAATTGCTGGGGGTTTCACTGAATGACTTAACAGCCTTTTTTTGTTCTGCAAATCGAAGCAGAACAAAATCAAATATACTAACTCATATTTTAATAACATTCTTCTGCATAGTGATCATTGTAAAAAACAGCACTTTGTGGAAACTATGGACCTTAGGCTAAGCTGTTTAGAGGTCTGCATAAACATTAAGTAGATTATACCAAAGGCATATTATGAAGAGCAGAGGCTCTAGACCAGGACCTTGTTGGCTGTTTAATAATCCAGCCTTAGTCAGAAAAACTAATAATCAAGTACAGGGCCATGTACTGATATTTTCTTCCACAATCTTTTCATGAGACTGCCTGAATAAAGCTGAATGGCATTTGAGAACCTCTTCTCTAGTAGATCAAACTAATAAATGAATGAATGAATGCAGAAGCGGAGGCAAATAAAGTCTACTGAGTAGCCATTTGGAGGGACATTTTGAGCAAAGTACTAGTGCTGGCTTGACTGAGCAACAGAATATTTGCCTTTCTACAATGCTAACTTAACTCCACTTGAAATTCAGGAAACTTACTGGTTTGTGGTTTGTGAGCAAGAGCTCCAGCAGAAAAGCCATCTGGACAGTGTTCATTGTGGGAACAATAATGTCACAAAAGCTGGTATCAGGCACCATGGTAAATGATGAAGAGAAATCCATCCAGTTCTCCCAGCACACCTAAGAGACACAGGTACATTTGATGGGAAGGACAGATAGAGGCTTAAAACATCCTGTAATTAGTTTCTTAAATACATCCGAGCCAATATAGAAACTGAATACAGGATTAAGTTTGCAAAGAACCTCAGCAGTAGAATCTTGGGGAAATTTACAGTGATGTTCCAGAGATTCCAGTAAGTCTACTTCCCTTTACCAGTCCAATCTTAACCATGACAAAGTCTCACTGAAACTACATCTGGGATTTTCCCCTCCCCCAACCACCATTTTCCTAAATGCGGAAAGAGAGTAAGATTTAAGGAACAGAGGCAGGCGAGGATTTCAATGCTGAGGGGTAGGAGTTGCTTAAAGGTGATTACTCTGGTGGCAATGGCACAAGGACTTTTCTCTTTACTTTAAAAATGATGCTCAGAATTATTTAACACTGTTTCACTGCTGTTACAATACAAAATGTGCAAGATTGTACTATATTTATTCTATTCTTGCATTAAAATTAAGATTCGTTTGTACGGTGAAGTCAATTATTAAAACAAAACTGGAGTATCAAAATTTAATAATGTTACTATGCTTGATGTGTATGCTGTGCTGTATGGTTATAAAATTAATAGAAATAAAAAAATAGAAATGATGCTAGTGTTGTGACAAGATGCATTTAGTGGGGGTGGGGGAGAGGACAAGAAAAAGAGTAGGTTACCCTTAAGCCCTTATCCCCCTCTAAATTATCTAAATCATTTTGCCAACCCTCCCCCCACAAACAGTCAGAATGTCCTCTCTCATTTGCCTCCTCCAAAAGAAAAAAGGGGGTGGGGAGGAAAAATAACACTAGCTCCATCCTTAGAACATGAGATTCTTAATCTCAGGGTTGTGGGTTTGAGCCCCATGTTGGGGCAAAATATTCTGCATTGCAGGGGGGTGGAGTAGATGACCCTTGTGGTCCCTTCCAACTCTACAGTTCTATGATTCTATAGAGTGAGGAGGGCTGCAGGCCCAAGAAGGTTAGTCCTGCTCCTGCCAATTTCCTTGGTGGCCACACCCCTCCAACATCTGTACATTTGGCTACTGTGTACATCTATGCATGCACCGATGTAACAGATAAAGCTCCCTCATTCAAGTGGGGGATGCCGACTGGGTCAAAGTTTAGCTCATGTGGCCCCTCCTGCATGTTTTCAAGGGGTGGGATATCTGAATCCCCCAATGAGAATTCATTTACCATGTTAACAAACTCTTCATCTTCTTCTTCCTCAATGCTGCTAATTCCAGCATCGTTCAGTTTATAGTCATAGACCAAGCCGTTTTCTGGGAACAATAATTCAATCTGTGGGAAGAAAACAGGCAGTGAACATCACAGCTAGCTTTACTTCAGAAGAGACTAATATAAAGAATGTAGTGTGTGGAAACAACTTCAGAGTGATTCCATCCTGTTTATTTAGTTAAAGTTGCTATATTTTCCAGTATCTCCCAAAATAATGATTCAGAAGACAGGCAGTGTTAATCTGTGAGACAGCAGAAACAAGGAACTCACACAAATTCTGGAAATACAGGAGCCCCATAGCTGCCTTTAGGAGCAGATGTCATTTCCATCAACTTGCCTTCTCGTCTGCCATCTTGTTCCTTAACCAAACACTGAAGGCCACACGGCTTTGGGCATCCCCAGTCGCACCCACACTCCAGAGCAAAGCAAATATGAACCACGGTTCAATCAGTTCACCAATACGGGCTGTTTTCTCTGGAGGGATTCTTTTCATTCCCTGAAGATTCAATTAGCAGTACAAACGAAGCAGAACAAGTTAATTAGCGACAAAGTAAAACCTTAGATTATCTGCAAAATCTCTCTAAATTCCCTACATGTATTTTGGAGGCCTTTTCTGAAAGTAGCTCCAGTCTCTATGGACAAAGAAATCTATTGTAACCCAGTTGGAGCATGAAGTCCCTGATGAACAAATTCATTCCAACTGTCACAGCATTAACCCCAAAGTGGTTTAGCATCTAGGCTTTACTTATCAGACCCTATCAAAGAGATATTCACAAATGATAACACAGTAAACAATATCAAAGCTTAAGTACATTTCTGTCTGCTAATTCCTCTGTTTGTTATCAATAAATGTAGAACTTATTTCCACGTCCATCTGTTCAATTGGACCCAGTTGTCCATTCTACTTTAGCCTGGTAGGACCCTGAGCATCAACAGCTACACCAGCCCTACCTCAACGGGAATGAAGGGTTGAAAGAAACAGTCCAACAACTTGAGAAGACTCATTGTCAGGTTAGCATCTGTAGAGGCAATTATTTCCTTCACTGAACTTCGGACAAATCTGATAGAGTCCTGAAAGGGTTCAGAAGATCAAGAGTTAAATGTTGTTGTTATATAATTATGCTTTTCCGGCCTTTTTTCCTCTGATGGGACTCAAGGCGGCTTACAAAGAAAAACTAGAATCAATAAAAATACAGAAAACCAATCATTAAAACTCAGCAAAGTTGTGTTCACAGAATGAGGTCCATTCACACAATGGGACTCTCCTCCCCCAGAATGTTCCCTGCACCCCTAATTCTGCTCTGGAGGGTTGGGAGAAAACCCACACAGGTTTACATGAAGACAGCGCTGAAAGTCTTATTGCACAAGTGGACATTTTTCCATGAACGTATATGCCCCACTTAGTTCTATACTGAATTTCTCCCATTCTGCAAGGGCACACTTGATATGGCAAGGCTGGGGATTCAAAACTATATGTACTTCTGAGGCAACATCATATAGGAAGGAAAAGCACCAGAGAAACTTTAGTTTGGCCATTGAGCGAAGACTGTTATTAGTCTTAACCTGTTGATTGTTAATATGGAGGAAAAAGTGACCAGGAGACATGAAAATGAGCTAACTAGCCAATGCCATTTTAACAAATCACTTCACAAAGTAATGAAAGCAAGAGCCACAAAAACCTAAAGTGAGAAAATGCCATTAAAAAAACAAATCACCATGAATACACAACCGTAAAATCTTAAAAGCAATCCGGTTGCTAAACTTGGAAGCAAAAGAGACAGGGCTCAATTCACAGAGAACTTTCCCACTGCAAGCCAAATAACAATAAATTGGCATTTTGGAAGATTATAGCTCTTGTACCGCACAGGTGAAGTTCCTGTCATCTAATAAACTGTGTTCACCAGCTGCCCCAAAACTAATAAAGGCAAACTTGATAGGTTCATATCCCCTTGTTTGGCTAAAGGCTAGGCTGACTTACAGATTCTACACTGAATCAAAATATAGGAATATTGTAATGGTTCACCTCTAGGAATCTGCTGAAAAGCGAGTCAAGGGCTTCAGTGAATGGCTTCATAATGTCTGGGATTCTCTTCAGCCAGCACTCAGTGAAGGGCTGTAATCCCAAAATGCTGGGTTCCAGGTATACCATGCCACACCGGGAAACAGTGGCAGGGGAAGCAACAGCTAAATCTTGCACTTCAAACATCATAGTCATTGCCTGGAAATGAGAGGAAAGGGGCAAAACTGTTTCCTACAGCTTTTCACAAAAGGTACATAGTGTGGAGAGGATCCTAAATCTCCAATCCTTCATTAAGTGGGATTATGTATTAGTGAAATCACAGTGCTGGTCAGCAGTATCCAGCAGTACTAGAATTGTGTTCTAAATACAGTAATTTGGGCCTGCTAAAATCCAATGTCTACATTTCAACCAAATATTCCTCTTTCTCAGAGAAAAGCAGACTATACATTTACAAATGATTGTGTGTGTAGATACCAGGAAACGAAAAGGAGGAAAGAGAAAGATACCTCTGTTAGTTTAATGATTTCACCAGAGCTAAGACACAACTTCTTGTTATCATCCAGCACAGTGTTCATATTTTCAATCCAAACAGCATCAACTGGACCGTCAAACATGTACCATTTCTTTTTATGATCAGTAGCTATGGCTCCCACTCGGATAAGAGCAGGAAGAATCCCATCTGTCCTATGAGGTGGGGAGGAGATATACAGGAGTCAACCAAATAGTTGCACACTTCCATCTAGCAATGCCCAGTACAATTTATGACAGCATCACATCTGTGAACCCAAACTTCTCTCTCCACATCACACATAAGTATGCAGGCTTCTGCTGTTTTGAAGATCAATAAAGCAGAATCTGCCTTTTTTTTAAAAAAAAGTTCCCTATTTGATTATTTTGATCAGAGCAAATGAAGTGTCAATGCATGTAATTATTCACTGCCAGAAATGCAAAGGCATCAATTGCTTCTGGATGTAGCTCAAATGTTTTATCTCTGGAGGCAGTCCAACATTTTATCTTTCTCAATCAATAATTGTTGTTATCAGTGTAAAACTGCTATAATTATTGCTCATTTTTGTTTATCCATACACTTAGTATATGCATGGTCTTCTTTTTACAAGATCAAAAGAAAATAAAACCCTCAGAGGCCCAGCTGGAAAGAACACTGAGCAAAAACAGTATTGTAAATAAGTCACCACACTTAACCATAATATGCTATGAAACAGGTTTCATAAATATGCACTTCAGCCCAAGTCTGCAGAACATTTACTTGGCATACACACATACAGTATTGATGTATGTACTTGATGTAGCAAACAGAAAAACAGTATTATAGTGGAGTTTTTCCATGGGCTGTGTTTTTATGGCCATCTCTATTACTTCACTCCTGAAGATGGATATGTGATTGTAGTGATCCATAGAACCAGTCTCCATCAGTTCATCTCTAAACCTTTTACCCAGAGTGTGGTGAGATGGCCAAGTTTAAGGGAAGGGAAGAAAAATCTCCTTAAATAGTTCTGCCTTCCTTGTGTAGAGGCCATCAGAATAAAAAATGACAACTCCAATGATTAATGAATGAGAGGACACATTTGCAGATGCAGATGCATGTTTAGTGTCCAGTTCTCATTAGCTTTTAATGCCTTGAATATCTCTTTCATGTTACTTACACAGGCTCATCAGCAAAAACCCAACGTAGAAAGCTCAAAAAAAAAGTGCATGAGCCAGCCAGTTATCCATTTAGTGTTATGGATTTTCTTAGGCAATAGAAAAGCACAATCAAAATATATGGGCATTAGCTAAAGTTATGCCTAACAAAAGGGGAGCTTTCTTAAATTTCAGTTTATACAGAGCTTATAATTCCTAGAAAAGGAACACGAGCAGACCAGAAGCCATCTAGAACAGATAAGGACAGTTTTTATCTTTTACCATTCATGAGTCAACAAGTCAAACTCTCCATACAGCTGGCCCATTGTAATAGATTTGGGATTCAATATAAAATAATTGACGGCTTCATAGTTTCCACCACTGACTGAAGGCCGACCTTTCAAAGATGTCATTGCAGCTGCCAAAACTTTGTAACACTGAAGACAGAAAGAGTGCAAGGGAATAAAACATCATGGCATCTATTTGAAGGCTGAAAAGAAAGACAATTCAGACTCACCATGAATCTACAATAATGAAGAATGCAAAGTAGTAACAAAGGACTTTGCCCAAGGGTTTGACATGGTTAAGAAAAGAGGATTATAAAAGACAAGCACTGATCACAAAAACAGAGGAGGGAATGGCCTTCATTCTTTTGGAAAGTTGATGTAATATCTGCAAACATCGCACTGCAGAAATCCCAGCAAAGCTGTGCAGGCTCAAAGTCACCCATGCTTGCCTTAATGAGGCTCTTCCAGAGTACACATAAGATCAGTATATCAGTTTTAATCCTAGTGTTCTTATTTCAAAGCTCTTCTATGCAGGCTGCTACTGTACTTGGCAAGAAGGGATTTTTCTGTCTCAGAACAGTATCTCGAACCACATTAAGCCAAGCACAAAGGCTGGAAATGCTCCTCCTATGGTGTAAGTGCTGGACAAACCATCTTAGTACTATTTCCCTTTCATCTGTTGACAGCAACACCAGGCATCTCTGGCAGTTCTTACCTTAGTTTTTCCTGAGCCTGTGGGCCCCACCAGCATGAGACCATGACGTACCACAGTAGTTTCATATAGCTGGATGCACTTCATCACAAACCCTGGAAGAAAAAGATCCAGAATGGGAATGCCTCACAGTTGCTTTCACAGGCCTGCAAGTCTATGGATACGAAACTGTGTGGATGCTATAAGCCCCCCAAGCACCACTGAAGGCACACACCAGTTTGTTCCTTAGCTATCTTGAGAAAGATGTCAGCACAGCCTACAATGCTACTCTTACTCACTCAATCCTTTCATAGCTATCACACATTTTAGAATCCAGAGAGTGATATAGTATACATGTAAATAAAAGCACATTTTCACTTACGGCACACCAACTTTGTAATTCTCTCCCTTCTTGGCATTAGGTGAAAAACCATTTTATCTGCCTGGTATTTTAGACTGAACTTGGAATTATTATTTGATCTAATTTTAATGTTCTAAAGCTTTGTTCATTTTTATTATTGTTATTTTAAATATTCTTTGCTCCAGGAGCTATTTTAGGTTAAAGCATGTAGCAGAATGAAAAATAATAATAAATATTAAATATACACTAAGTTCCAAGTTTACCGTCCTACTTAGATTGTACAGTATTCTGCCAGAGTGTTAGAAAACAGCAAAAACACACACACCAAAAAATCTAGATAACAAATGCAATCGGGAACAAAATGAGCATAGATTTGGGGTTTGTACTTTTCCTGGTAAGAATTTAAAATGTTAAGTGGTATACAGATGCTTTAAAAATAAACAAATGACATTTTCCTCGCTGCTGTGAATATTTTGCTTTAAGAATTTTTGGGCCTGATCTACTTAATTTCCATTTTTAATGCTCTGAGAACAACATCAGAGCAGAGGTTAAAAATGAATGGAAAGACAGATTTATTTATTGAGGCTGCAATCCTATATCCACTTACTTTGGAGTAAGCTCCACTGAACCCAGTGGGACTTAATTCTGAACAGACAAGTAAAGCATTGCTCTGTTATTTAATTATGGCATTTATATCCTGCCTTTCTTCCACACAACTTGAGGTGAAGAACATGGGATTCCCAGATAGGTTCCATCCAGGCACTTAAAACCCATCCTTATACAATAATCTGTGAGCTACGATTGCTGAAGAACAAATTATAATCCATTGCTGTGGTGCCAAATTTCCAAAGTTCACAAGAGACTAATATATAGTTTTAAGAAAACTCCACAGAGGCAGTGTGTTACTTTTTCACTTACCATCAACATCTTTCAAGTTGTCTTTAAGACAGTATCTGTGAATTGCTTCCTCCAGGATGCCATAGTCAATAGGTTCCTCTTTGATCTTGGGAAACAGATCAGAAATTATACCATTGAAAAGCTTCAGGTCATCCTGTAGAAATTTAGGAACATTGACATCCTTGATGGCCCTTAGGCAAATCAGTTCCTGCAAGCAAGAAAAGTATATTAGTAAAGATTCTTCCTCTTTTCTTGGATCTCCATGCCTAGCCTTTAATTGCCACACTCTGAAATCTTGATTATTCTACAGAGCTACTAATCTTTGTACTTTGACAGACAGATGATTGCAATTAGGACTGTTCTTTTCAATTGTGTTTACTTTTCTTGTTCCAGACATCTTCAGCTAAGATGAAAAAATGTGGTGGTGGTGGAGTTTCACTGAGGTTGCTGAAAGAATGTTATCAACAATCTTAATTTTTTAATGAAAAAATCAAAATAAGCTAAATAAAAGTTACAAGATCTAGCCCCAAATGGAATTGTTGCACATTTTAATGTACAAATATTTGTAGATTAGGTACAGACAGAGCAGAACAAAATTTTAAACAAAGTTTAGTCTTAGCACAGCCTTCACCAAATGATGTTCTATGCCCCTGCTGGGAAGTTATTCCCAACACTCTGCCCCACCAGATGAGCAACACATGTCCAGAATGTAACCAGAAAAGTGGCTCTTAACTATTCTAGTCATCCTCATGCAACACTGCATATGGAGCCATTTGAAGTGGGACTACTTGAACTTGCCTCGTCCATTGTTGGATTTTCTCTTTTGAGATTGCCAGCCGCTGAAATGACTGTCTTCACAGCTCTCATTCCAAAGTCATAGTGATCCTGCAGCAGAGATATGGGAAATGACAATAGTGGAAATAGGAACTGAAATGGAACGGCAAGCATCTAATCAGTTAGACAAGAGAAGGGAACAATCTGCCAATCTCCTTCTCTACTTGCAGCCCAGCCTCTTTCCTAAGAAAACAAAAAGAGGGAGAATCTTTACATAGCTAGGCCTAGGCTTAAATACTTTCATTCTGAACAAAGGTAAAAGACAAAGAGTAGAGAGGCAGAGAGTACTGTTATGAAGAAGGGTATTCGATACTGCAGCAATCCTCTTTAGTTCTTCTGTCCTCATAAAGCAATTCCTTGGTAACAACTGAAAACGAAACCAGGGCATGAGCGATAACATTGGTATGATTGCACAAAAACTTGAGCTAAGGAGGATCAAAATGGATAAAGGACAGCCACAGAGATAGCAATGAAAGTGAGAAGAGAATATGGTGCTCCAAGATATCAGAATCAGCAACAATTCTGAGCTACAGGATGTACTCTAATGGAACTTTAAAGATTCCTCCTACACTAGGAAGGTTGGATGGCTCAAAAATACTGACCTGGGAACTGAGTTGTTCAGAAGACAATTTAAAGGTGGTAGTGATCTTCTTTGCCAGAACTTTGGCTTCATTGAAGCCAAATGAATACAGAGAAATCTCAGCAATCATAGAGTAATCTGGAACCATCATAGCCACAGGACGAAAAAGAGCCTGGAAGGCATACAGTCACCATGAAGAGGGAAGGCTCCACATATATTCACTCTTAGCAATCTGTGCTTATGGATGGTAAACAAATTAAAAGCAATCTGCACAAAAGAGGTTATCAACCCAAGTGGCAGCAACCCTTTATAATTGCACACAGAAGACAGAATTTATGAAATTTGCCAGTTGCAGCTGAGATCTTTTTTAATGTTTGAGATTTCTGAAGAGGCATTTCCAACTATAACATCTTATTGCATGATCAGACTTAGTAGCATTCAAAAACAGTCTCCCTTGCCAACGTGAATTTAAGTGATTTCCCTAACTTTGTGGGAGTGGAATGAAATCTCTTTCACCAAATTTACCTATGCTTTGAAATTGGAATAGATTTTCTCCCTTCAAAGCAATACATTCTAGGGGTTGGGATACTCCCATCCCATTTATGCCTACAAATAAAGGATGGATTCCTCTATATATGACGGAATATATCAGATATTCCTCTCCAATGTCAGACACAGAGCTCCAACATCAGAGAGGAAGATCTGATGTCAGCTCCTGCCCCCAACACCAAAGCCACTAACACCCTGGTCCAACCAGTGTTGAGCTGCAATGTCAGTATAGACAAAATTGAGATATATTGGGAGACATTAAGAGGTGTGCCTGAGGAAGACCAGGAAACAGCTGGGATTTGAAGGATCCAACTCTCTCCTAGTCCCCTGATACACCCCCAAACTGGGGACAAATTTAGACATACCTCTAAGCTTGACTCAATCTCTCCCTCCACTATCTTGCTCCATTAGAGAGGGGAAATGTACAGAAGGTGGGAATTAAATCTGGAAATAGACAAAGGACTGCAAGATTGCCTCATTTTTGGATGTGGTCATTGAACTGCCTTTTGTTCCTGCCCCTTCCCCTAACCTTAGAACTGCATCCTAAGATAGTCAGAACGTAGATGTAATCTTATAGCATTATAGAAAAATAAGAGACAGTTGTTCATATTTGAACTGAGTGTCGCCAAGTCCAGCAGTCTTTAGTTACCTTTAAGTTATCCGGCAGCTCAGTGCGTCCCGCATAGCCAGGGTTCATTGTGATGAAGACTGCACAAGATGGAACCAGTGCAATTTCAGCTCCTTCAAACATGAAGCGATCCACCTAGACCCAGTAAAACATTATCATAGTGAATGACTTGCTGGTAAGCAAATATCCTCAATTCCAGATGGAACAAATTCCTTTTTGTGTCAAAACAGATAAATCTAACCCTACAAATCCAGTCAAATGTCCTCACTGAGCTGGTCCAAAGATGCACACTACCCACTCATCAGTTTGCAGACAGG
Organism: Podarcis muralis; assembly: GCF_964188315.1. Lineage (NCBI taxonomy): Eukaryota > Metazoa > Chordata > Lepidosauria > Squamata > Lacertidae > Podarcis > Podarcis muralis. The sequence goes on from NC_135656.1 coordinate 73,632,858, forward strand.
GCCAGATTTGTTTAGAATTCAGTTGGACACACAATGACATCCCTCCCTTAGATTTGCACTTCCCTGAACTTGGTTCATCCTAAGGCATGGGCTGGATGAATCCCAAGCCGGAATTAAGATCGCCGGAAGAAATATCAACAACCTCAGATATGCAGATGATACAACCTTGATGGCAGAAAGTGAAGAGGAATTAAAGAACCTTTTAATGAGGGTGAAAGAGGAGAGCGCAAAATATGGTCTGAAGCTCAACATCAAAAAAACGAAGATCATGGCCACTTGTCCCATCACCTCCTGGCAAATAGAAGGGGAAGAAATGGAGGCAGTGAGAGATTTTACTTTCTTGGGCTCCATGATCACTGCAGATGGTGACAGCAGTCACGAAATTAAAAGACGCCTACTCCTTGGGAGAAAGGCGATGACAAACCTAGACGGCATCTTAAAAAGCAGAGACATCACCTTGCCAACAAAGGTCTGTATAGTTAAAGCCATGGTTTTCCCAGTAGTGATGTATGGAAGTGAGAGCTGGACCATAAAGAAGGCTGATCGCTGAAGAATTGATGCTTTTGAATTATGGTGCTGGAGGAGACTCTTGAGAGTCCCATGGACTGCAAGAAGATCAAACGCATCCATTCTTAAGGAAATCAGCCCTGAGTGGTCACTGGAAGGACAGATCCTGAAGCTGAGGCTCCAATACTTTGGCCACCTCATGAGAAGAGAAGACTCCCTGGAAAAGACCCTGGTGTTGGGAAAGATGGAGAGCACAAGGAGAAGGGGACGACAGAGGACGAGATGGTTGGACAGTGTTCTCGAAGCCACAAACATGAGTCTGACCAAACTGCGGGAGGCAGTGGAAGATAGGAGTGCCTGGCGTGCTCTGGTCCATGGGGTCGAAGAGTTGGACACGACTAAACAACAAACAACAAGGCATGGTTGCTCATTCTACCCTGCAGTGGTTTTGGCTGCATTTGCATCCACTGCATCTCTTCTAGAGGTGTGTCAGGTGGCAACTTGGGCTACTCCAAATTCTTTCACAGAGAGTTATAAGATGGACTTGCATGCTTCCTTGGAGGATGCATTTGAAGGCATATCCTCCAGAAATTAATTCCTCATGATTAATTTGCCAGCTCCCACCCTAGGATTACTAGGGGTAACTTTGGAACATGTGATTTGCTGGTGTCCTGGTGCCTATGGTATTGACCTGAAAGGTGTTTCTAAGGAGGCACTAGGACATCACCAAGGCCCACCCTTCACTGGCATTGTTTACATTTCTTATATTATGGATGGCTACTCCTGGTGTCTGGAGTCTGTCATGCCATTAGTTTCTTTCTAGGATGTCTGTTATATGGTCTGGCTGGAAGGGCAAACTATCACTCCAGGGGAGGGGCAGCACAAAAGCCTTTAGGAGTAATGATTTTTTTTCTGCCTTCGAGTCTTTGTAACCAGTTAGCTATGCCTCTCTGACTATAAATTGCATAAATAAATAAAAGAAATACAGTAGAACCCACCAGTGGGTTCCATGCTGGAGAGCCTCCACAATTGTCTTGAGGCTTGTCATATGTTCACCTACTTAAACAACAAATTTCTACTTGAATAGCAAAGAAAACAAACATTGGATAATATTTTTATACCAACATACTTGAGGCAGAACTAGAACACCAGCACAGAGATACCTACTCTGTAGCCCACAATCTGAAGAGAGCAGCTTACATAACAAGCACCAGAGAATGCAAGTAACGACCCTTCTGAATGTATTGAAACCAGCCAATTAACTTTGAAAAGAAGTTTCTTCAGCTAGGTGAAAACTATTCAAACCTCTGTGTAGTAGCAGGGTTTTGCCATGCTATGAAAACCTGTGCAGCGCCCAAAACACCTACACCAAACTGCCAGTTAAGTGGCAGAAGGGACTAACAGGAGCCTTGAAAGCTTCCTTTTCTCTTAATTAGGGAAGCAGAATTTTCCAGTTCAATATTCTATTAGAAAAATATTCATATTAAAAAAGGTCTCCAAAGGACTACCTGTCAAAGAAAGTAATAAAAGTAAAATCATCTGACATTTAAAATATGCATTCTATTAAATGATTATGGAACTGCCAATATAAAGGAGGAGAACCCCCTAAATCTGCCAATACGTAGGCAGGAAAAACAACAAGCTTTAAATAGCATCTCAGAAATCACTCAAACCCCCACAAAAAAACAGCCCACTGGGGAGAAAAACTTCGGCAAACAACCAAGAACCACATACACAAGGGAAAAGCAACCAAATTATATGCACAAACAAACAATTAAAGGTCAGAAGAGCACCAGCTTGGTCTGCTTCAAGCAAGGGCAGAAAAAATGAAGTGTCACTCTAGAGGAGGGGCAACACGGAAGCCTTTAGGAGTGGTGGCATTTTTTTCTGCCTTCAAGGAAGTGGAGCATAATGATATCCCTCTTGGTGATGTCCTAGTACCTACTGGAGAAATAAAAGTGTGGTTCAGGAAGCCAAATTCCTTCACTCTTCACTTCCTTAACTTACCCTCTGCTGTTGAGCTTTCTGAATTGTTGTGATTTGCTGAGCAACTACAGACAACACTTCAATGTCAATGCGGTTGAACTCATCGAAGCAAGCCCAGGCTCCAGAACTGAGCATATAAAGAGAAGACAGTATCAGGAACCCAATAGTTACTAGCAAAAAATCAGTTGGTCTTAAAAGGCATGAAGAGATTATGCCAATCTAGACAGCACTGGGGCAGGAAGGTGGGCTGGCAGTGAGGTTAGGGCTGCACCAATGTACTGCTGGGAGTGAAGGATTGGCTCTGCTGCTGCATTTGTACAGCACCAGCCTCACTACTGCCCCAATGCCTTCCAGGCAAGCTGCAGAGATGATGGTGTTGGGAGTGTACCTCCGTCTCACCACGCTGGCTGTTACTGGTGGCAAGTTGATCTATGCAAATCGCCTACCATTTAATACCAACCTTCATGTGCAACTATTTTACATGTCCTCTTTGGGACAGTCACAATATGTAAATTGGGCCCAGCTTCCAAAGGTGACTGGGCTTTAAACTATGTAAGTTAGCACAATCTAAATGTTTATTGGGTTCTCTTTTACTCTATCAAACCAAATATAGTAATACATCTCTACAGAATGCTCAAACAGGCAATATATGGAGATTGCTAGTAGGGAAATAACCACTAGGCTAGCTACTTGTTCTGGGTTCTCATAGACTCACCTCTGCTTGGATGTATTGGATGCAACAATATTCTGATTCATGTATTGTCTACCAAACCAATAATTCTGTGGCCGTGTTATGATCCACCCCCCTGTGTAGCATATCCATATATGGCATTGTTTTGTAATACCTGGCTAGTCCTTTCAGGAATTTCCCCATTGCCATGAAATCAAGCTGATCAGAGCAATTAAACACAACCGTCTGGATAGCTAAAGCTTTCCCCAGATCTTTAGTCGTCTCTGTTTTGCCTGTTCCAGCTGGTCCTGCAGGAGCGCCCCCAAATTTCAAGTGCAATGCTCCAGTAAGTGTCAAGTAGCATCTATCAGAAAGAATCAAATAATTTTAAGGCTGGAAGGGTTCATCTAGTCAAATGCCACACAATGAAAAAATTATTATTCATTTATAAACATTACCAAGTAGCTCATTATGTTAATATATTAAGAAGAATGCAGTTTATTATCAAATCATAGTATACTATGAGGGAAGATCAGAACACTATGAAAGGGGTGGGCTCACCTTTTTCAGGCAAACCCTCTGGGGCCTACATCTCATGGTGGGCATGCCCAAAGTATAAAAGTGGATGTGACCAATTTTTAAAACAACAACAACAACAAAAGGACAAATTTTGGGGATCTTGAGAGAATCACAAAACATTTTGAAAACACAGAAGAGGATCCATGGGAGTGGTCAGTATTTTCTTTAATGTAATATAAAAAAATAATAATGGGTGAATTTGGGGGAGCCTTTTGGCTCATGGTTTGTCTCCTCTAGACAAACTATGAGCTGTAAACCAAGAACACATATTGGTTACAGCTCTTTGCTTGCCTGGAGAGAAACAAACCATAGCTCTGAGTTCATATGACAAGCTAAGGTAAACCATGACTTTGTCAGAGTAGCAGAGTCACAGTGAGATTGGAGAAGGAGCAAAGCAGCCACAATCTCCTCCCTCTCCTCCTGGAAGCCTGTGCATATGTGCTAAGGCATGATCTGGTTTAGTGCTAAATGCAAACTGAGCCACAGACAGCTTTTTAAAACAAACAAACCAAAACTGTAATGAAGAGCAATCTTGTACAATTTTTTGCCTATGTTGTAAACCAGCCCAATTCAAATGTGTCTTGGTTGTGTGTGTGAAATGTCCTGAAATAAACTGTGACATATGTGTGGTGTGTCAGAAGAATGTCATTTATCTTCTTTTCTGGGTTTTGTTTTAAAAACCACATAGGGCCCCAACACTGACTAGGGTTAAAAAAGTACACACCCTTTTAAAGAGTCAGTTGGCTTTCTTGGGATTGATTGATTGCTGCAGGTGCTTTTGGTCTACAGAAAACTGTGGGTTGTTTACAACTAGCTTTTATCCAGAGCAGACCTATATAAATTAATGACCATGACTAACTTAGGTTCATAAATTTCAATGAGTCTATTCTAAATAAAAGTTACAGTACTTGAATACAATCCTGTATATAGCCAGTGGCTGAAAACTGGGAAGATTGTTTACCACCAAGAAGGTGACAGTAAACTAGATGGACTGCATCCTAAGTCTACTTCTCTCTGTGTTCTGCAATAAAAGGTATACCCGGGGTGGATTTCAATACTTCAAAATGACATGCTGCAAGAAAAATATTTTTAAAGGGACTCACTAGGTTTTCTGATCTAAATATGCTTTATGACCTTAATATGATAATCAATAATAGCTAGAACAAGTGAGATCTGGTTGAAACCTCCTGAGAACAATTATATTAGCACTTCAACACATTCATTTGCTATCCCATCCCTTGCTCTGCTAAAGCATCAATAATCAATAATGGTACTCAAAAGGAATAAGAATTTTTAAAAAGAAGACATAGATCATATGTTATTATTCTCAGAGAGCTGCTTTAACCATACTGTTTAATGATGAATAACCATCATTCAATATTATCCATGGAGGACCACTTGATTAAACTGCTTCTGTTACCATTATTGAGAACTGAACGGCTATATCCTTGTTCAGCCTGCAGAAATGCAATCCATCTTCGATGCATGCAACCGATTACAGTGGTACCTCGGTTTACAAACTTAATCCATTCTGGAAGTCTGTTCTTAAACCGAAACCATTCTTAAACCAAGGCACACTTTCCCTAATGAGGCCTCCCGCCACCAGTGCGCTTCCACCGTTTGGATTCCGTTCTTAGACCAAGGTAAAGTTCGCAAACCGGGTCACTGCTTCCAGTTTTGCGGAGTTCGTCAACCTAATCGTTTGTAAACAGGACTGTTCTTAAACCAAGGTACCACTGTACTACACTGTCAACTTTTTAAAAAAAACCAACAACAACCAACCACATGCATACATGCATTGGTCAACTAAATAAAAAGCTTTTTAAAAGAAAGTTATGCACTTTAAACATAGTTTCTCTAAGACACATGTGGAATCTGTTCCTAAACACTTCACCATATTTGGCATATGCAGACACAAGAGCTGTGTGAATAATATACCGTATTTTTCGCCCTATAGGGCGCACCGGCCCATAGGGCACACCTAGTTTTCAGGGGGGGAAATCAAGGGGAAAAAATATGATTCCCCCCCCCCACTCCAAGACCTTCTCCCTGCTTTTGCGGGAGGTGGCGGAATTCCCCCACCTCCTGCAAAAGCCCACAGGAGCCGTGCGCGACTCCTGCGGGCTTTTCGACCAGGAGGGAGAAGGGACTGAAACAGCCACTGAGTCCCTTCTCCCTCCTTGGGGAAAAGCCCCCAAGAGCCCCAAGAATTCCCCCACCTCATAGAAAAGCCTGCAGAAGCCGCGCACCCTTTAAAGAGCGCGCGGCTCCTGTGGGCTTTTCGACCCAGCTTGTGGGGCTGGCGGAGGGGGGAAGCTCTGCTTTCCCCCACCGCCAGCCTCAAAGAGCAGACTCTCCTGGCTTCAGTGAAAGCAACGCGAAGCCTCCGAAGCGCAGGCTTCGGAGGTTTCGCGTTGCTATCGCTGAAGCCAAGGAGCCTGCATTCGCCCCATAGGACGCACACACATTTCCCCTTCATTTTTGGAGGGGGAAAAAATGCGTCCTATAGGGCGAAAAATATGGTAGATTCTATGTCACCACAGGTCAAGCAGATACACCCTGTGTAGTTTTTGCTGAACAGTCTGTGTCAGAAATACATGCAAAAGTGATTATTGCTCACCCAGACTCTAAGCTAGGCCCAGTTTCCCACTGACTTCATATGTATCTGGTTTTTAGGAGCTTCCATGTTAGGTCTTGGGCTTTGTCTGAGCATACTCTTGCTGCCTGGCCCTGCTTGGAGTACTGCAATGTACTCTATGTGGGACTACCTTTGAAGATGACTCAGAAACTACAGTTAACCCACAATGCAGATGCTACACTGGCAGAGTTGACCCTTGATTCAGCTCTCAAAGAGTGATTTATTCATTCAAGATTATGGAGACAAGTTGTTGTTTTTTAGTCTAATAAGTTATGATACCTGTCAGTGAGAGGTGTAATCACCAGGCGCCCACTGTTGCCCAAGTATTCATAGCCATAGATAAATTCAGCGTTCACTGCCCGGATATACAAATCATCTCTTGTCCAGTAGTACCTAATGTTAAAGAAAAGTTAAATGCAAAATGATATAAGAAGAGAACTGCAAGAGCTAACAAAGGGTTTCTTATACCATCAGTTTAAACACTGCAGTCCTGTTTATTTGGTTATATTTTGTTCACGCTAAACAATGCATATTCTTTTATAACATTGCATGTTCCACCTGCATATTATTGAAAAAGCTCTGGAGCTGACTGCCGCTTCACAGGTAAGATTAACCTTCTGTTGTGTGGGCAGGGCGGTCCCTCCCCTTACCTGGCCAATTCCCTGGCAACGCCTCCCCAGACAGGATTGGGGTAGGTGGAGACCTCCGGTATCCAGCCTGGGGAGGATGAAGCCAGCCTGAACTACTAGGAGCTGCACTGGGATCCGGGGGGCTGCACGCGACTATGCAAAAGGTGCCCCCCATTTTATGTGGGGAGCGGTCATTATTGAAAAACTGGACATTTAATCAGTAATGTTAGTGTATGCAGAAAATAATGTTATGTATGCAGAAAAAACAGTAGATTTAACAGAAATTTCCCACAGCCACAAAAAAGGTTAAGTGTAGAACACCTTTCAGCAACTAGCACAAAGCACAAGAGAAGAAAGATAATGTGAATTTGTTTTGGAAGGGAGTGTTGTTGGGTTGGAATAACCCCTAAGTAGAATGATACAATAATAGTCAGACGATCCTTTTCAGACCTTTGTGATTATTCTTTCTCTAAGGCTGTGTGCTTCAGGGTGCCCTGCCTAGTTCATGTACCTCACAGTAGCTGAAGACAGGGATCTGTCTCACTACCCAAAAACAGCGATAACAGATTCTAGGAAATGTCTCACCTGAGCTGGGAAATCCACTCGAAATCATTCTCACTGCTGACATTCTCCTCAACAAGTCTAGCTGCCACATCCTTGGCATGAACTTCAATCACAATGAGAGCTGATAACACTCCCCGCTGCATCCGAGACAGCTTCCCTCGCACAAGTGCTACTAGGTCGCTCAGCTGTGCAAGGAAAGCATAACAAGTCAGGCCATGCCTTGGAGAAATATCTCGTATCTACTTGGCATTCTATAGTTAGCAATGTACTGAAGTGTGTAAGAAAACTGGAATCCCTTAGGAGAAAAAGAAAAGCCACTTCTCCGCCTTCCTCACAAGTTACATTTTGTGAGGGGAGGAGAAGAAACAGTACCACTCTAGACTGCCTTGGTCAGACCCCACTTGGAGTACTGTGTCTAGTTCTGAGTGCCACAATTTAAGAAGGTTATTGACAAGCGGGAACATGTGCTGAGGAAGGCAACCAAAGTGATCAAGTGTCTGGAAACCAAGTCTTATGAGGAATGGTTGAGGGAGTTGGGTACATTTAGCCTGCTAAAGAGGAGACTGAGAGGAGGTATGGTGACCATCTTCAAATATCTGAAGGGCTGCCACAAGCTTGTTTTCTCGTGCTCCAGAGGGGAGGACCCGAACCAATGGATTCAAGTTACAAGAAGGGAGATTTTGACTAAACACCAGGAAGGACTTTCTGGCAGTAAGAGCTGTTTGGCAATGGAACAGACTCCCACGAGAAGCATTGGACTCTCCTTCCTCGAAGGTTTTTAAGCAGAGATTGGATGGCCATCTGTTATGGCTGCTTTAGTTGAGATTCCTGCATTGCAGAAGGTTGGACTAGAATGAACCTCAGGGTCCCTTCCAACCCTACAATTCTGTGATAGCAGTGAAGCAAGGGCTGGTGGGCACTGTCTTGATCTTCGTCTTTATGATCTCATCTTTTTCATGATCTCTTGGGGGGGGGGGCGAAGCTAATGCATAGAACAGGTTTCTGGCCCACCCACCACTGACATGCAACCCCTGGAAGGTTCCCCACAAAGAAATGTTGCCATCAGGCTGAAAAAGGGTCCCCAGCCTTGGCCAACTAGGTGATATAAAAAGCAGGGATTCAGTGCAGAAGCAACTGAGTAAGTTACACAATGAAGTGACATTTTTACCTGAGCACTCAGCTGTGGAAACAACCTGGTGGCCAAATCTCCAGCTTCCAGGGCCTCTGACACTTCTTTTGTCCAGAACGTCTGACATCCGGCAATGGTCACCTGGCCTGGCCAATCTAAGACCCATGTAGTCCGTGGTGTCTTTATTAAAAACATATGGCTTTAATATTAAATACAATGGAGAACCCCCCCCCCCCGGTTTCATCACTGTTTTAAGCATAGTAGCTGCTTCTGACGAAAGTTCCAGCCCTAGATCACCCTGTCCTACTCTATGCCCTGCTATACCCTCTGAGCTCGGCTATGCTGCTTTTTGAGTTTTTCCATATGTGAGCCAAGGTAAGACAAAAGACACCATCAACCATGGAATTCTCTTTAGCAGAAGCTTCCCAAATCCTGGCACCTCTTTTTCCAGAAAAAAAAGCCCTGGCCTTACATATTCCATTGTTTCCAAAATATTGTCACCAGGTTTAAAAAATCCAATGCGTAAGTTAGGGTACAGACTGCCTACTGTGCCAATCATTTGGCTTACAGGCAACAACCGATGAACATGAGTCCGATTGATGTGCAATCGCACATGTGCTCACAGCGTTGAACCTGGAAATGACCCGAAAAGGTCACTAAAAGGGCAGAACGGGGGTGGAACAGGGGCAGGGCAGAACAGAACAGGGGGCACTTATATGCACTCCGCCACCACATGGGGGCATGGAACAGAACCCCCACACAAAATGGTTGTTGACTGCACTTCTGCAATCCCTATCAGGATAATGCATTCCAAGAATAATCTAGATGATGAAAGAATGCTGATCCCAAAATAGACAAGACTACAAGACACAAGTAGGAATGCAGTTATATGCACCATTAAGATCCAAGCATACAGATGGAAAACCAGAGGATTATTAGAAATATATTTCAAAGATCCGTCAGCAAAGATGGCTGTCCATTGGTTTTTAAGATGAAGCATCCCAAACCTACAAACAAGTTCCATTTCTTAAGTGAAATTTACATAGTTCTATGCCAGACACTTACCTTTGGATAAACCTTGATGGACCTTTCAATGTTGTCCCGCACACTGGCCCTCATGATCCTCTCAACTTCCAGCAACCAGTCTTCCACATTGCCAGTAGGATAAATGGGAGAGAAAAGTTTTACTTCTTCCCCTTCTGCAGAATACATGTGTGTAATTTGGAGATCTTCCTGAAAGTGCAGCTAGTGAGAGGAAGCACAGCATGAGAAGCCAAGTAGGAGAACTACCCTCCATCCCCTACTTTGCACAAGGCTGTAGATTCACCGTTGTGTGGGATCAAAAGCAAATATATATATATTACAGTCAACTTCACTACCCTAAATTCAAACCCCTTGAAGCTCACTCTGCAAATGTTCATTAACTTACTAGATGTTGATTCATATACAAAGGCATATATTTCAACATATAAGCACTTTGCTAGTTAAAGGTGCTGGATTAAAAGGTCACATAAGTTTTCTCTACATCTACCAGGAAGAGACGACGCAGTATGCCTCCTTATTAATCTCATTCAGCCTGAAAAAGAAGGGGCATAGGTACCAAAAAGAAGAGGCTGGCACAAAACTCGGTATGTTTTGAGCCTTCTAAAATCAGTGGGCAAACTCAAAACAAACTACATTGCTACACCTTTGTTTGTGTAATTCACTTTGTGGTCTCCTCTGAGATGGGCACCTAGTTTGCAACCTGTGGTGATTGCATGGCTATGATGCACTGAGAAAAACTCTCTCTCCTCTCTCTCTCTCTCTCTCTCTCTCTCTCACACACACACACACACACACAGCAAACTGAAGCATGCAGAATTGTAACTGACTTCTTTTATGTATCTAGCTAAATACCAGCTGTTACTATAATCATGCTAGCATAGCAGAACCTGTTCGCTCCATTCCTCTCTGACTCTTCACAGTACAAGCAGGACCCCCAAAGTGGACGGCTTTTATTTACCCGAGCAATATTCTCAAAACACTTGCGGAGATGAGGCTGCACAGCTGTGGGGTCTTTGGTCTGAGATAGTATTTCTAACAGCTCATCATCAGAAAGGAAGTAAAATCTGCAAAGAAAGAAGACTGGTGTTTTGTTCCGGGTTTCTAGCTTTTCTGCCAGTGAAAGCACTCCAAGATTAAATGCTGAAAATGATATTTAAAACTTTGACCATAATCCTAAAACACTTACTTCAGAGTAAAATCACTTTGCTAGTGGCTGGTATTGGGTGACTGGGGCAATTTTCTCCCTGAAAGAACCTGGGTGCACCAGACCCTCAAAAACACACCCCATAGGATCCATATTCTCCCCCCTGGACATTTCCTGAATTCTAACATATGGATTTTATCAAATGCAAGTCCTACTCAGAGTAGATCTGCAGAAATTAATGGCTCCAAGACCTGTTGTCCCTTTACTGCATACTGTTGAAGTTCAGCCTCAAGTAACAGAATTACCTTGGGAAAGCTCCTCTCTTGGTCTCCAAGTATTCACTTAGGCCTTTCTGCACCAGGTCAAGTAGCTTATTACATTCCCGCAGCTTTTCCAGCAGCCTGGGATCAGGACACACATTAATCACCTGGGAACAGCATGACCAACAACTGTTAGTTCTGCTGGCACCTAAATAGATTAGTTGCAGGAACATACAGAAGGAAAGATGAGCAACTTTTAAAAATGTAATAGACTCTGTGTTTTGTAGCCAAGCATTGACATAACCTCACCTCTCTGTTCTCATCAGCATTTTTCATGATTTTTTTCCATGACCTCTCCATAGTTTGGTAGCGCTTGCTTTCCACTGGCAATTGTCTGTTGATGTCTTCCGAGCTGAAAATGGGCTCTAAATACAACCAGGAACGCTGGCATGTCAGCCATTCTTCCAAGACATCCTGACAGGAATGCATGCACATCAGGAAAAGCACACCAATAGGCACACCAATACATATTTACTCAGATTTAATTCCCACTGAATTAAATTGAACTGACTCCCAAGTAAATGAGTATAGGGCAGGCACCCCAAACTCAGATGTTTTGGGACTACAACTCCCATCATCCCTAGCTAACAGGACCAGTGGTCAGGGATGATGGGATTTGTAGTCCCAAAACATCTGGAGGGCTGAGTTTGGGGGTGCCTGGTATAGGATTACCACCTAAAAGAATTGGTTCCATCTGGGCTCAAATTGAAGATCTCTAGGGGAAGAGTCTACAAATTATACACGTTAATATTACAAATATTAGAGTAGCTGGATTTTCTTTGCAGTCTGAAGTATTCAAGCTATTGCCTGCTACATTGGTATCACAGTAAATGTCCTAATATGAAAAAGAAAGAAAACTGCAACTCTCCAGAATGATCCTTGGGCAGATTCAAGTCTAGTTGAGGCCATTCAGGCCTCGGTTACACAGGGGTTAACTCTAGATGATCTCAGTGATTGAGCTGGGATATAAGGGCTCAGATGGTCCTTATGGTATCTTGAGCCAAAGTTGTTCAGGGCTTTGCAGATCAACACAACAGCCTTGAATCTAGTCCAGTAGCATAAGGGCAGCCAGTACAGAGGTGTCACATGCTGTTGGCTATCTGCCTCCATCAGTAGTTTAGCTCCTGCATTCTACACAAGCTAGAGCTTCCAGACCAGGCCCAAGAGCAGCCTCACATAGAGGGCATTGTTGTAATCCACTCTCAAGGTTACCAGAGCATGCACTACAGGGGCCGAGTTATCCCACTTCAGCTGTTGCTGGTCTACCAGGTGAAGCTAGTAAAAGGCACTCATAGCCGCAGGTTACTTGGGCCTCTAATGAGAAAGATGCATCCAGATGTACCTCCACACTACATTTTGGCTCCTTTAGAGGGAGTGCAGCTTCACCCAGAACAGGCAAGTAGCCTATATTCTGGACACAGGAACCACCATCCACACAAAAACTCCGTCTTCCCAGGGTTTAAACTCAGTTTTATTGGGTCTCATCCAGTCCACCACTGCATTAAGGCAACAATCTAGCACTTACACAGCCTCTCCCGATTCAAATATCATGGAGATGTGGAGCTGCATGCCCTCAGAGTACTGATGGCACCATTCTCCGTAACACCTAAGGACCACTCCCAACAGCTTCATATTGATAAGCATCAATGTAAAATCTATTTAGCATTGGAGACAGAATTGTGCATGAGAGGAGAGGAGGGAAGCCCCATTGTGCTAGCATAACTATTTAGTTGAATCCAGCCCATTATATTCAAAGAGACTATACTCAAAGAGACTTTCACCCTAGTGAGTGTGTTTAAGACAGATACAACTGGTCTGGTGTATTAGTAAACGTCTCTTCCAGAAACTCAGTGGTAATACATACACTGCAAAGCCATACAGGGAAGGAGTCATATTTTGGTGTTAAGCATTTTTTTCAGATACATATCATGCAAGAAGAAAGCTGAGTTGCATATTCAACTTACAACATTTACATAAAATATTTGGAATGAAATCCAAATATTTACAACAGAGCACGGCAAAACATAAAAAGATGCAAAAACCAATGGAAGGTGCAATTTAGCTCCATTTTGTGTGTGTGCCAAGTATTCGAACAATAACTGCAACATGCCCACTCATGATGATAGTACTTTCAACAGCTGACAACAAATATAAAAAGTTGTAGCTATAATAAAGGGATTTTGGCTACAATTCTTTTGCAGCACTTTTGCTGTTTAAATCCCACTGAAGCCAAGATGTTGTTAAATTCTTATACACTATTGTCAGGGTTGCTTCAAGATCCTAGCTCACAGAGGATCACGCTAGCCAACGGTCATTAAGTAAAAGTCTTTATTGAGTTACAGTTTCCATTCTCAAGCTGCTGCGTGCAACCCTACGTCTAGTAGCTAGATCGGCAAAGCTCCGTCTGAATCTCCGCCCCTCGTACACCAACTTAATATCCTAGCCCTGCTCCACCTTTTCCGCCTGACTGTTCTTCTCTGGGTCCCTCTGCCCCCCTGGGTCTCTTCCTTCCGGGATTCTTCGGACGCTGACCCCCCGGACTCTCCTGTCTCTTTGCGCCGGGCTTTAGGACCCGGCTCTCTTTCCGGGCTGCCTACTGCGCCTCCTTCCTGTGCATTTGAACTTGGCGCGCGCGCCCAACCTTCCACCTTCCGTCTAACCGTCTCTTCGCTCCCAGATGGAGGTGTGGCCACCCCTGACTCGTGCCCTCCCTCCTGCTGTGAGCTGCCAGCGCTTGCCCCCTGGCTCCTTTCCTCTTCCCTGTTCTCTGGCGGTGACGCTGGACCCGATCTCCAACTGCTCTCCTCTGATTCCCCTCTGGCTCTATCTCCCTGGGGTGCCCCCCTAAACTCCCCCCTTGCCTTGGCCACTGGTGCTCCTTTCTGTGAATCCTCCGACTCACTGGAGAGACTCGGAGATCTCGGGTCGTCGTCATCGCTCATCCTTTCTTCTGCCTCCTCCCCTTCGCTCTCTGTTTCCTTCCTTGCCCTTGCCTCTGCTCCTGAACCCCTGACATCCATCCCCCCCTCGAAGCCCCCCACTCCCCCTTCCCCTCCTTCCGGTGCTGGAGCTGGGTGCTGCTGCGTCAAGGAGACGAATGTCGGGTACCGTTCGGTTCCCGTAGCGGGCCTCCCTCCGAAGTCTTCCGGTTCTTCCTCCCTTCTCTCGTCGACGACGGTCACCTCTGCTTCCATCTCTGTGCCGCCGTGCTCGAAACCTGGATCGTCCCCGAAAATGTCCATGTCCGTCTCTCCCTCGCTTCCTCCAGGCGGCGTTGCTCGGCCTGGACCTTCTTGCCACTTCCTGCGCCACTGTTCCTCTGGTTTGTCGTCCCACCAATACGAGGGTTCTGAGGCAGATCCCGAGGGCGACCCCTCCGGGGAACGGACGTCTCGTATCGGGTCCTCGTCCGAGTCGAACCCCCGGAACGTGCTGCCCGAAAGCGTGGGTGTGAAAAGCCAGTCGTCGAAAAAGTCCGCTGGCATCGGTCTATGTGGGAAGAGGGCATGAAACTCGTCTTTGAGCAGAGGTTCGTCCAAGGCGTAGTCCGGCACCCAACTGTTCGCACTGGCCGGGGTGCCCTCCCTGGCGAGAAAGTATTCTACCCCTTCTTCCCCCCATCTGGAATCCAAAATCTCTGTGACTTCGTTGATGCGCTCCTTCTGTGCCACTCCTGCGTGCCCTGTTCTGTCTCTGGCCGGACTCTGCGCCGTTCCGGGTTCCTGAAACCTGTGCGGTGCCTTGTAGGGAGTGAGCACCGATCTGTGGAATACCGGATGCATTCTGGAACCCTCCGGAAGCGCCAGCCTGAAGGCCACCGGGTTGACCTGCTCTTCGACTTGATAGGGCCCCAGTTGCTTATGCCCTAGTTTCTTCTTGGCCAACGACCTGGCCGGCACTGCGTGGGCTGCTAACCAGACCCAGTCCCCCACGTGTAGCTCTTCGCCAACCCTTCTGCGTTTGTCCGCTTGTACCTTGTATGCGTGCTTGGCCAGTTCCAGGTGGCGCCTCAGCTGATCGTGGACTTCCTGCAGTTCCGACGCGAACGCATCTGCCGTCTGCGGCTCCCCTTCCCCCAGCCTTTCCAGTCCCGGGAAGGTTCTGGGGTGCCTCCCGTTGTTGGCGAAGAACGGTGTGACCCCCGTGGACACGTGCTTCGTGTTGTTGTAAGCGAACTCGGCGAGCGGCAGGTAATCCACCCATGTCGCAGGCTGTTGATTTGCATAACACCTCAAGTACTGCTGCATGATGGCATTGACCCGCTCTGCTTGCCCGTTGGTTTGCGGGTGTCTCGCCGACGCCAGGTTGATCTTGACGTTCAGGAAGCCCATCAGCCGCTGCCAGAAATTTGAGATGAACTGCCGCCCCCGGTCGGACAGAATAGACCGTGGCAGACTGTGAACCTTGAACACGTGGTCTATGAACAGTTTGGCGGTTTGTTCCGCCGTGGCCACCTTCGCACACGGAATGAAATGTGCCATCTTGGAGAACAAGTCCACCACCACCAGCACTGCCGTCTTGCCCCTCGAGCTGGGCAGATCCGTGACAAAGTCCAGGGCCACCCTCTCCCAAGGTTCGGCCGGAGTTTGCAGCGGTTCCAACAGTCCGGCCGGCGGTCTAAGCACTGGCTTCGCCCTCTGGCAGGTGTCACACCTCGCCACGTAGTCCGCGACCTCCCTTCTCATTCCAGGCCACCAGAAATCCCTGGCTACTAGTTCCACCGTCTTCTCCTTGCCGAAGTGCCCTGCAGTGGGCGCGTCGTGCATCTGCTGCAGCACCTTGGCGCGAAGTTCGTCTCCCGGCACGTAGATGGCCCCTTTACGGATGAGCAATCCATCTCTTAGCTGGAAACCGTCGGCCGCTGCTTTGCCCCTTTGCACCTCTGAGATCTTTGCTTGCGCGAAGGAGTCCCCCTGCAACGCTCGTCGCACCGCCTCCAGATCCACGGTTGCCGCGGCGCACGCCCACACTGTTGGTGCGAAGATGTGCATGGCGGCCGCTGGCGTTGCTTCCTCCAGATACTGTGGCTTGCGGGAGAGAGCGTCCGCCATGATGTTGGTGTCCCCCGGGACATACTCTATTCGGAAGTCGAAGTTCGCAAAGAACTCAGCCCAACGTATCTGCCTTTGGTTCAGGAACTGTGCCGTGCGCCAGTGCTCTAGGTTCTTGTGGTCCGTGCAAACCTGCACCGTGTGCTTGGCTCCGATCAGAAAGTGCCTCCACGCCTTGAACGCTGCATGAATGGCCAGCAACTCCCTGTCCCATATGGTGTAGTTCTGCTCGGACTTGCTGAGCTTCCTGGAGTAAAACGCTCCCGGTCGCCACACCCCCTGCGGGTCTTTCTGCAGCAGGACCGCCCCCACGGCTCTGTCCGAGGCGTCAGTCTCCACCCTCATCGGCTTGCTGGGGTTGACATGAAGCAGCTGCTCTTCCGACGCGAAGAGACGCTTGAGTGCCTGAAAGGACTGTTCCGCCTGCTCTGTCCAAATGAACTTCTTTTTCTTGGAGCTAAGCGTGTCGGTGATGGCCGCCGTCTGCATAGCGAAGCCCTTGATAAACTTGCGATAGAAGTTCGCAAAGCCGACAAACCGTTGGACCTCCTTCCGGTTGCGCGGGCTCTTCCAATCCAACACCGCTCGAACCTTGGCGCTGTCCATGGCGAGCCCCTTGTCAGACAGCTTGTAGCCCAGAAAATCCACCTCCGTCACGTCAAATTGGCACTTCTCCAGCTTGGCGTAGAGCCTATGGTGCTTCAGCCTGTTCAGTACTTCCTTGACGTGTTTGTCATGCTCCTGTTGCGACTCCGAAAAGATCAGGATGTCATCTAAGAAACAGACGCACGTCTTGTAGAGAAGTCCCGCCAACACGTGATGCATGAATGCTTGAAAAACGTGGGAGCCATTTTGCAATCCAAAAGGCATAACTCTATATTCGTAGGTCCCCAGTGGCGTGAACATGGCTGTTTTCCACTCGTCTCCCTCCCGCATGCGAATGAGGTTGTACGCACCTCGCAGATCCAATTTGGTGAACACTCTGCCCTTCCGCACCTTTGCGAGGAGGTCGTCAATTCGGGGCATGGGGAAGTCCGACGGCTTAGTCACACTGTTCAAGATCCTGTAATCCACTACGAGCCTCTTTTGGGGCGTATCCCGCTTCTTAACGAAGAACACCGGGCTGCCTCCCACCGCCTTGGACTCTCGGATGAAACCGCGCTCCAAATTATGATCTATGAACTCCTTGAGTTCTTGCAGCTCGTCCTCTGACATGGAATACAGTTTCCCCTTAGGCAGCGCCGCCCCTGGCAGCAGGTCAATCTTGCAGTCATATGGCCTGTGAGGGGGTAGCCTGTCTGCCTCCTTCTCGCAGAAAACTTCCAAAAATTCTGCGTACTTGTGGGGAATCGCTTGCAGCGTGCCTAGCAGTAGCTGTGACTCCTCTTCCTCTCCTTCCTGCCTGGGCACGATGCAGTGTTCAGCACAAAAGGAAGAGCCGAAGGTCAGCTGCCTCTGGTACCAAGCCAGCGTTGGGCTGTGTTTGTCCAGCCAACTCATGCCCAACACAATGGGCGTGTCCGACAATTGAGTGACGTTGAAGCTGATGACTTCTTGGTGATTCCCAAGTCGCATCACCATCGGTGGCGTCTGCTGCACCACTTGCCCTCCTAGCAGCTCCCTGCCATCCACCGTGACCACCTGCAGGGGCAGTGTGGCCGGCAGCAACTGTATAGCATGCTGGTTGACAAAGTCCTGCCCCATAAAGTCCGCATTGCTGCCTGAGTCAATGGTGATTGGCACGTCCATGGTGATGCCATTGGGCAGCTGGAGCGACGCGGTGAGCCTCACCACTGGTTTGGGCGGGAGGGGGTTCACGGGCTGTAAAATCTCTGGGGACTGCATCATTAATACGTCTGGCTGGGCCCCAGTGCCTCTTCCTCCAGCCAGACAGCGTCGTTTCCCTGCTGTGGTTCTCCTTGCTGCGTTGCTGCAGTCGCCATTGCTGAGGCTGCAGTGAGCTTGTGGAGCCTCTGGGGACACTCTTTCGCCATATGCCCTGGCTCCTCACAGACGTAACACTTCCTGTTCCCTCTAGGAGGCTTCGCTTTCACTGCTGCTGGTGCTAGGGCTCTGGTTGCTGACTGAGCCCTGGCACCTCCAACCTCCATCGGTTCAGCTCCTCCCCCTGGCGGAGGCGTGGATTGCGTACGTACTGCTTCTCTGGGAAAGAAGGAGGAGCCCCTGGCTGGTTCGCGCCCTCCACGCCCTTCGTCCCTGCTCCACGGACGTCCTTCCAGCCGTACCCCCACTGCCAGCGCCCTCTGCACGACCTCCTGGGTGGTCCGGGGTCTCTCCCCCCTCGCAATCTCATCTTTTACAGAGCTGTTTAGTCCCTCCCAGAAAAGGTCTCTTACAGGGGTCGCATCTCTGTCCCATTCTAGGGCACTGGCCAAGGCGAAAAAGCGGGCATGGTACTGCCGTACGCTGGCCCTTCCCTGCTTCAGTCCATGAATCTGTTGCCGAGCAAGATCCACGTCAATGCTTGATAAAAAACACGCATCCATCGCTTTAATAAAGGCATTCGCATTTTGGAGCGCCGGATCGTTATCCCTCCATAAATTGCGCAGCCATGCTCTGGCATCCCCATGCAAATAAGACATGATGAACCCCACTTTCTCTTGCTCATCTCTAAAATCTTTACTCAGCAGTTGCAGTGCACACAGTACGTCTGCTTTAAAATTGGGATACTGTTGCAGGTTCCCATCGAAGTGAGAGACCAGACCGCCTGTGCGTCTCCCCAACCCAATCCCCTCTGGTTTGGGTGTCTGTTGCCCTTGCTTCGTAAGCACTTCCAACCTGACCTGGAGATCCCTGTAGGCGGCAGCTGCGTCCTCCTCTCTCTTCCTGGATGCGAGAGCCTCGGCATTCAGCTGTGACACTGCTTCTCTGAGTTCCGCTATCTGCTGTTCAGCCGTCATGTCGGCTGCCGTTCGTGAGCTCACTAGTAGGCACCTGCTTCTCTCCTCTCCTCGAGGCTGTAGATGCCCACAATACAGGAGACGGAGCTTACTGTCAGGATTGCTTCAAGATCCTAGCTCACAGAGGATCACGCTAGCCAACGGTCATTAAGTAAAAGTCTTTATTGAGTTACAGTTTCCATTCTCAAGCTGCTGCGTGCAACCCTACGTCTAGTAGCTAGATCGGCGAAGCTCCGTCTGAATCTCCGCCCCTCGTACACCAACTTAATATCCTAGCCCTGCTCCACCTTTTCCGCCTGACTGTTCTTCTCTGGGTCCCTCTGCCCCCCTGGGTCTCTTCCTTCCGGGATTCTTCGGACGCTGACCCCCCGGACTCTCCTGTCTCTTTGCGCCGGGCTTTAGGACCCGGCTCTCTTTCCGGGCTGCCTACTGCGCCTCCTTCCTGTGCATTTGAACTTGGCGCGCGCGCCCAACCTTCCACCTTCCGTCTAACCGTCTCTTCGCTCCCAGATGGAGGTGTGGCCACCCCTGACTCGTGCCCTCCCTCCTGCTGTGAGCTGCCAGCGCTTGCCCCCTGGCTCCTTTCCTCTTCCCTGTTCTCTGGCGGTGACGCTGGACCCGATCTCCAACTGCTCTCCTCTGATTCCCCTCTGGCTCTATCTCCCTGGGGTGCCCCCCTAAACTCCCCCCTTGCCTTGGCCACTGGTGCTCCTTTCTGTGAATCCTCCGACTCACTGGAGAGACTCGGAGATCTCGGGTCGTCGTCATCGCTCATCCTTTCTTCTGCCTCCTCCCCTTCGCTCTCTGTTTCCTTCCTTGCCCTTGCCTCTGCTCCTGAACCCCTGACAACTATAATACTAGTAAGAAGCTACATGACAGTACTCAGGTCCTTTTTCTACAAGAAATACTACTGGACTTTTAAAATGAGCTTATGTATTTACTTTCGTGGGAATAACATTAAAACAGCAATGTTAATATGATGGTTTGAGATCTCCTAGTGACAAATAGAATCCATGAGACGTGTTGCTTAATAATTGCCAATTTGAAAGAAGGCTTTCTGTGGTGATAGGGGTATGTTTTCCCAGAAGTGATAGGCAATGCTAACTCAGCCATTCCAGATAACAGAATGTACTCAAGCATCAGAACCTAGTGGAGAATGGGTTGCTCCATGCAAGGATCATCGTGCATAAAAACTAGAATCATGATGATGGTCACACAATTCAAGCATCAATAAATAAGGCCAGGTTGGTTATGGTTATTATGAATTAGTTGCCCTTTATTAAACAAACAGAATTTCTGCTACATTTCGGGAGATATGGGAAACTTCTTTGGAAAAATGATAGTTCGCATAATTTTTAACTTCATGAGTTTTGGTGATGATAAAAATGATCATGGATTTGTATTGATTCTTCTTATAAATAGCACAATGACAGTGGAAAAAATAATTTGAGTTGTATCATTTAGATGAAAGTGAAAAAATGAGCCTCAACTGCAAAAACTGAATTAAGCAATCAATTTAGATTGGGGGCTACTGCCATAGATCCTTTTTCATTGTTTTTATGAATCTTACTTCTATCATGAATATAAAATTCAAGAAAATCTTAATTTTGAACTCTCAATCTAAGGGATGCATTTCATTGCCACAGTTCATACATTTAGGGAATGAATCGGCTGCCCAGTTCTGAGGTCTGCTTGAGCTGAGCCCCTGCTCCTGTGATTTCTCTCCCTCAGGTGGAGGAGAAACCATGCAAGGAATCCAGTCCATATGTTACATCATCTATGTGGCTGCACAGGAATTTTTTTAGGGTTAACTCACAGGAACTGAATTCCAGCACCTCTTAGGTGGATGGCATTGTCATTGTAAGAGAATGGGGGAGGTGTTCATGCTGAGTTCCAGGACCTCTTTTTCTATAAAAAATAGCACTGTGGTTGCAGGAAACAGGGCAGTCTGCATGGAGAAATTTTGCATGTATGAACTGGGGCACAGTGCTGAACAGTTAGTAAGGCCCCAGACAAATAGAAGCCCTTTAAATAATGTCCTTAGCTGAGAAAACAATGGCTATTCCTTGAACACATAGCAAGGAATGAGCCACATTTGGTTAACTAGACTAATGGATCACCCACATATCCCTTTAAAACCCTCAAGAGGAGGGGGTCGTTTGGTAGAGAAAACAACAACAACTAGGCACTGTTTTTGAATGTGCCAAGTGTCCCTTCTTAGGAGCCACGCAAAACTGTGAGCCAATTTATGCTTGCTTTTCACACTTCCAGTGAAATTAGCATTTATTATTCAGGGAGAATAGCACTTCTCAATTTGGGCTAAATGTGGAACAGTTAGGCTCCAGAAGTCCGATCCGGCTCACATTAAATTAGTTAATGGTCCGAGTGATAGAATGTTCTCTATGAACAGCTGAAGTAATTGCTTGCAGAACGTCCTGGTGTTTGTTTATTTTAAAACCATTTTTTGAAGTGTTGTGGCTTAGCCAGATTCAAAACACCACTTCCTAGACACCTGATTAAAGATGTTCTGCGCTCTTCCAGTCTCATTGGTACTGGCAGGCATACAATCTCTCTCAGAGACAGGCTGGAGGTTCAGAAATTACTTTGCTATCTGCTCTTCAGATTTCGTGGGCAGACAGGTGTGTAATGAAGTGTCTTCTTCAAAGCAGGCAGCACTGAGACTTGTGTGGACGGTCAAGAAGCCATACAGAAATATAAATGTGTGTCGAAGCTTTCTGAGACTGAGGTGAAGGGCATCTGAGTCCTAAACATTCATAGTGGTGTATCTCTGCCTTCAACCCCAATATGATGGATATACAACTTAACCCCTTTGCCTCTTATCCTGTTGCCCATTCTTCTTGTAGCAATGAATCGCTGTAGCAGTTTTAGTAAACTGAGGATGGTTTATATGTCCCTTCATAGTCTTTGTCACCATTCCATTTTCTGTCCGTCTAATATGCCTTAACTACCAAGATAGAAACATTTTATTACAATGCCTGAAATTACTACTCTGTGGGGAGGTTTTTCTTCTTCAGTAAAAAAAATCTCAATGCCTTCACCATGTGGAAATCCCGTATCAGTAAAAGGAGTAAAAAAGAAGGGAAGGCCAGGCACAATTCCACATCCAAATCCACACACAGCGCACACATGATCACATCAGAGCAAGCTTGTCACCTGATTCCTTACAGCCTTGGGTTCCATCCCTTTCTCATCCTGAGGCAATCAGAACATACCCTGCAGACTCTGGTTCAAGCGCATAAGGATGGCTAATGCCCATTAATAAAGCAAAAGAATGATATCATAAAAGCACATGTTCTGCTTTGTCAAAACACTTCACCAATAAAAGTACTGTACTATTATTACCTGTTCATTGCAAAAGACCTGCTTGCTTCCATCAGTAACTAAAAGGCTTATTTAAGATATTTGAGTGTAAGATCTGCCATCAAATTGCCGTAAGTGCGGGTGTGTGCACACAATTTAAAGCACATTAGGGATGGATGGGAGGAAGGTGCTTCTCTCCCTGCCCCCAAACCAGAATGAGTTCAAAGATGAAACTACACCAGCAAATTTCTTATAATTGTGTGTGTGAGTGCAGCATGGAGGGTAGGTGGAAGAGAGGTGCTGAACCCTCCTGCTTCTTCGCTTTTACACCTGAAATGGGTTTTAAACCCTTTCATCTGGTTATGTCTTATCTTGAAGCCTCAGTGGAACAAAAGGAAACTCTGAAAGCCATTAAAGGGTGGCATTCATTTGAACATGTCTTTGGGCCAGAACTACAGTTCTCTGACGTACAGCTCCACCACCATTATGTCTAGTTTGGCCCTAATCTACTCATATGCCTAATGGTGAGACCTAGCAATTACCGGTAACACCTTACAAAATCAGGCTCTTCAGGGTGAACCTGGTCAATAGAGTGATTAAATATGCAAGGGCATAATTTGTTGTTTATAAAAAAAAGTGCCAAATTTTCACAGGATGAAAAATTCTCTTTAAATTACTGAAAGAAGTGAAGCCTTGTGGCTATCCAGTCTCATTAAAGTCAGAATCTGTTCCAAAGCTCTGTGTAAACTATAAACTGTACACAGAGCTCCCATGTCAACAGGGTCTGATCTCCGAGCATGTATTGGAGGTATGTATACAAAATTGTCCTCAGCCTATTATCATTCTCACAGCTAAACTGGAGTATCCCCTCTGTTATATCAGATTCCACTTTCAAGCGCACAAAAGAATCCAGAAAATTATTACCTGCGTCATCTTTAGCTTATTTTCCCAAGTGTTGATCCTTTCCTCAAATGGCTTCTTAAATGGCGAGAAGGACATGCTTTGAGTCATAACAATGTGGTCATCCAGCAGCTGAGAAGCTTCATCAGGACTCTTCAGAATAAATGTTTCTGTTTCTTTATAGGGAACTACATTGAAGAGGATGTATTCCCATTCGTGCTCCATCTTATCCAAGGCCTGGGAAATGAGAAGCAATAAATCTTTAGTCCATATTGAACAGACTTTGCAAAACACTTGCTTCCTTAAAGTGGCAACTAGTGAAAAGTTAATGGAGGTTAATGATCATGGTAACAGACTGAGGCTAGCTATAGAGAGAACAAACAAAGGACGTGGAAATTACTTTCCATCAGAAAACTCGTTTGGGATAATACATAGACAGACAGGTATAGGAGTAATTGCCAACGAGTTCCTTCCAAGCTCAAGTTATCTAGCATTCTCCAGATCTCCCATACATTCCAAACATCATGCCAAATTAAGAAGTACCTGTTTTGCTAGCACATTCAGAAAGTCTACCTATTTTTAAAAAACATTATTTTTAGCTGACTAGTGCTTTTGTTAGACATTTTCAGAAATATTTAGGGCAAATGTTAAAATCCCTGGATATGAGGAACAATCAGAAGAAAAGCATTCATCTACAGAAAAGACTGCAGCATAAAGGATGACACCGCAAGGAAGGTCAGACAGAATGGTCTCCTTACATGCTCAATTGAGTATTCCTTCCCTGCAATCTCAGCTATTTTGGCTATGATCTCGATGTGATCCTGAAGCTTCATCTCCAGACAGCGTGCAAACGTCAAATTGGCCTTCGGCCTCACATTGATTTTGATCTCTTCAGAAAGCATCTCCCAATGACGGTTGCGCATACCAGGATTGCGTAGACCTTGAATCAGGGGTATGTATGGTCTGAATTCCTCAATCTTGCCACGGATTTCCACTGCAACTTCCTGGCATGCTTAACAAAATATAAATAAATGTACCATCAATCAACAGTTCTAAGGTTACATAATATAGTGCAAATCAGAAACACTGTGTGATATCAGAACAGACTCATTGAAATAAACAGATGTAAGTTACTTAAGTCCACTTGTTTCAATGGGTCTACTCTGACTATGGCAAACATATCAGCCATTGTGTGCAGAAACACAAGACTAAATTGTTTGCTTTAGGGAAAGGGTACTGGGCAACACAATGTTACACTATCCAAAGGGAGATGTATGTTGCCCATAATTTGATCCTTATTTGCACGTTTGAATCAATACCATAATATTTTCTTTAATACATGTATTTGCTCCCTTTTAAGTTATAGGAAAGGTACAAGCTCTGCAAAGAATAGGAGATAATGGTTTGTAGTCAACATTTGTCAGAGCAAGCATTCATGTTTACCCAATCTCCCTTCTCCTCCCCCTACATGCTCTTCTGGGGGGTTCTCCCGACATTCCAGATTTGAAGAAGTGGGGAGAAGAGGCAAGGAAGTTCCACTGTGCTTCTACTAGGCAGGGGTGGCTAACTCCCAAGAGACTGCGGTCTACTTACAAAATTAAAAACTGGCAGTGATCTACCCTCATGGGGGGTGTTCAAGTCAATGTTGTTGACCTTTTTTTAGGGAGGAGGAAAGCCCCATTTTTTAGGGTTTTGGGGCACAAAGAGGAACAGTCACTCACTCACCAACAAATCACTGAGTGAACTCCATCTTCCGTTCTGCAAATTGTGCAACAATGGAGGGCGGGGCAAGGGGGCGATTTTGACAATGCTAAGGAAAGGGATCCAGCGTGATCTACCAAAACCTCCTGGGGATCTACCAGTAGATCACGATCAACCTGTTGGACATCCCTGTACTAGAGCAACAATGAATACAGTCCATCTGCTTTTAAATGATTAAATTTAGCAAACTGTGATGTACGGGTGTGTAGCCTCCATTTATTCTTGCAATGAAGGACTAACACCCCAGCACTGTTTTTGACAAGATCAGAACATTGTGATATAAGAAAAGCCAATTCTGGAAGACTTGCTCTATTACACAACTGTGTATTTTTAATCCTTCTGCTTTGAATGAGTCACCTTCACTCATACATATTCCTTCAACTCCTCCTCTGTTAAGGTTGATTCACTGCAGCACTTAGAACAGAATTAATTGTTTAGAATAAAATACAAGTCAAGAAAAGAAACAAGATTCCCCCACTACAGAATAGTTTACAGTGTTAATATGAAGCCATTGTAAATATAATTTTAGAAAAAGTTTGCAGTTCTACTATATCTTTACAATTTCTGAAATGGTTGCAAGGGATGCTAAATCTGTCAGTTTTGATTTCTCTCCATTTCTCATTTCTCGAATATTAATTTCAGTTGATCCCATTTCTTAATCTGTTTGCTTTTTTTTAAAAAAATGACATTTCAAGGCTCTGTAGCTACCTGGAATATCCTTGAACTGTTTCACACACTTGTGCATTGTCTTAAAGGACTCGTTGACATTCTTCTCCAGCTGTTCTGCATCAATTGCAGACAGAGGATCATTCATCCAGCTGTCAGCCCAGCGAAGCCAGTCCGATGCTGTAGTCCAGAGATCATAGAAGGGCTGAAAGTCCTTAACCATCCTGGACAGCTTATCGTACTGGAGAAACCAGAAGAATATTACTAACTGCTAATGGGCACATATTCCACAGAAAAATAACCTGTAATGTCTTCCAAGCAATTCCAGTATGCCATCAGGGTGTACGTTCACTAGGTTGTTCTCTCGACTTTGTTGGTATAAATAAGTCAGCAGGGAGCCTTGAGCTGACTTCATGAGAGTACCTTCTGTTTGTCTAGTGGGCAAGGGACCTTCCCTTTGTTTCTTGGGCACAATATGTGACTATACATCTGTCCAGATCACAATAGTCCCAGAGTTTCCATGTGGGTTGGGTCCAGGCTATCTGAAGGAGCTTGTCGCCCTATGAGACTGCCTGAGCTTTGAGATCTTCCAGGGAGGGTTTTCTCTTGGTCCCACTACCTTCATAGGCACTTTTGGTGAGGACACAAGAGAGAATCTTATTCGTGGCTGCTCCCAGATTGCTGAGCTCTCTTCCATGGGAGGCTAGACTGGCCCCCTCTCTGATTTCTTTTCAGCGGCAGGCAAATACTATTTTGTTCAGACAGGCCTTTGGCCACTAACGTGGCTGTTGTGGCAGGATCTTCTAAGGATGGGTGATGTACTTTGTGTGTGTGTGTGTGTACACTTCTAAATGGTTTGAAGTGTTTACAATGCTGTTTTAATAGTTACTTTTTCCAGTTTTAAAAATATTTATATTAATTGCCTGTTTGTAGTGGTATTTATTTTAATTCATGCTGTGAGCCACCCTGGGAGAAAGGCAGGTTATAAATAAAAGTAATTAAATAAATAGGGAAAGAGAGAGGAGAAAGGAGAACAGACACACACTCTACAAAAGTGCACACAAACCATATTATCCTATGTATAAAGGGAACAAAATCCAGTCATTAAACAACAACATTGATTTCAACAGGAAGAACTTGATCATATAACTGCACTCTCATTCAGAACCATGTGACATGCTTCTATTTGACTAGATCACTTCTTCTCTTTCTGTTTGTTTCAAATATTTTATTTTAGTTAGCCATTATTATTACATAACCACAGAAAGATTCCAACACAATTATTTCTGCTATATTAGAGATCTCACACAATTATCAATACCTATTTAAAGCATAAAAATGCAAAAAAATGTAAACAATTATTTGGATTTCTCCTTATCCTCTATGGAAAAGAAGCAAATACAACGTCTCATTCTTTTTAAAAGTAGCATCTTTAAAATAAAAGATTTTTTTAATAGCATCTTTAAAAACAAAAACAAAAAAACCAACAGCAACAAAAAAAGTGTTAATTAAATAGCACATTTGGAGTTTTAAGGTTTCAGTAAAAGAAATCATTGTATAGAAATTCCTAATCCTCAATAGCTGCTTCTTGCTTCTGAGCTGGGAGCCAAGCCAACAATATAGCTTGCAGCCATACGTTTATGAAAGTTTTGAGATCTCTGCCACATGAATTGCTTCATGAATGCCTTGCATCTTCCAGCTCTTGTTGCATGAGCTCTCCCAAAAAACTGAATATAATTTAATGAAGTGGAGTGGCTAGCATACTGCTTTGCTCTGTGCCCGTTTAGTGAGACCACGTGGTTAGAAAATGAAGGTGAGCAACATGGCGGAGTTATAAAGAAAGACTGGCAATATCTGGTGATGTTTCTGCTGTTATCAACAGAGATGCAAAAATTACAATGAAGGTAGCAAGGGAGCTGGGAACTTACGTTAGTCACTGGCACACCAAAAATCCGTTCCCTGTTGTTGTACAGTAATGCCAATTGCTGGGAGTCCTTCAAATGCTTCTTAATTCTTCTTGCTTCATTGGCTATCTCATGTGCCCGGTTTATATCACTGTGCGCAGAAAACCCTGCAACAGCAATCTGGGAAAGAAAAGCAGTCATAGCAAGCAGGGAGATAGAGCCCATGATACATAACCATAGATTTGGGAGAGGTGGATAGTATATTTTAAGATCCTTTAAAAGGTCATAAATACTGGATAGAATCCTGGTAATAGCAAGTCTCAGGTGGCTATGAGTTTTCACCGTGTAAAGTGGAAACACTTCCCTCTCTCCTGGTCACATTGGAACTTGCTAGCTAAGGATGATAATGCACCCTGAGTAATGGACAATCACCCACAACAATGATCTCTATGTCCCTAGGCTCAAGGAGGAATAGACCCGGCTAACTCCATGTGTCAAGCTCTTATTTTAGTTCATCCCCAGCTACCCGCTGATGATAGTTGATACTTAGAGTGTAGAGGACAACTCTGGTGCCCATTATCAGTACCTGAAGACCATCCAGCCGTTCCAAGAAGTTGGTTTGATCCATGAGCTGAATTTTACGGAATCTTTCTTCATCTTCAATGTGCTGCTGCCTTATCAATTCAATCTGTGTGGTGATCTTCAGAGGCCAGCCGCTTGCAGCCCACCTGACAACATAAAGAGAGTCACACAAATGCACCATGTATCCAATCCTCTGAGATGATCAAAGCTGTAGCTCAGCAACATCTAGTGGGGCACAGGTGCCCCCAAAACCCTGCCTTGCATGTGTGTGCTGAGTCTTACAAATTGGGTGCCTGGGACGCACTATATTACAAATCTGTAATAAAATGCTGCCACCCCTGGGCAACTCTCAAATCCCTGTGAGCACCTTGCACCCACACAGAAATACACAGCCTAACAATTTCATGCTGTGCAGCCCCCAAATTCACTGGCTTTTAATGAAAAATAAAACAAAATAAAGGCCTCCGGTTTGCTAAAAGCCTCAGAAACAAGAAGGTTGCTTCAATCCCTGGCCCAGAGGCTGGCACCACCACTGGCTCTGCATTTGAATAAGGTAGTTCAGTGGGCATCTTTTCTGGCGGCCTGAAGAGATTTGCTGAAGCCCTTTGATGTGCAAATAAAGCCCTGAGGCAGAAAATATGGTATCTGAAGCCAAAGGTCTTGCTCTGACTGCAGGGGAAATGCCTTGTGCTTACTTGTCATTGAAGTCATCTTGAGTCAAATTGTAGAGGAAATCCTCCATGACTTCGTATTCTTCCATGACCTTACTTATCAATTCCTATGCAATGACAGAAAGAGAGAGAGGAGCCGACAAGCAGGGCTTTGCTTGCATGATCAAAATTTCATTCCATCTGTGTTATAATATTGTTGCACACAAAAATGCTGCCTGTAAGTCAAATGTCTGGGTATGGTGGTATTTGAGTACAGTGAAAGAGGGATAAGGAATACACTTCTACAGTTCTTCTTAGGTTACAACAACACAGAGGATCCAGCAGGCCTGAGGAGTCTCAAGAAGCACTGGGTGAATGTGTTTTCTGTACCTTATTGTTTCATGAAAAAACTTTAATAAAAATCTTAACACAAAAAAAGAAAAAGAAAAAAAGCAGCAGCAGGGGTGGAATTCAACATCATGCTGTGGTGAACATCCTATCAGCAGAAGCTTTGCAGCTTACCTGATGGAACAACCCCTCTCCTCTCTTCCTGGGGGGTTCTTCGACACCTACTCCTGAGCAAATTTCAGGAGGGGGACCAGGGGAGCCCTCGTGCAAGGCACATTAAGTGAATCTTGCTCACTGCTTCAGGCTTGAGAACAGACAAGGTACCCAAAGTTTGAGAAGTGCCACAGGCTATTGAAATGGTGTATTGAAATTCCAATCTGGTTACATTAATATGATACCACCCTGGTATGGTTAAGAAGTCAATGTCAATGGGGTCTCTGTTAGCCCACAAGTTATTAATATGCAAATATTCAACATCTAAAATTTGTACTGAGCAAAAAGCTTTGAAGCAGGTGTGATAAGCAATCCAAACACAGGCAGGCATTTTAACACCTATCCCACCCTAGACACCTGCATGCTCTTTAACCGAATTCATGACCATGGTTGGTAGTCAGACAGCTGTCAGCCCAACTTGAAGGCATGATGGTTTACACACACATTCATCCACATACGATAGTGCAGATGCTTAAAAGGTGTATTGGTGAAATTTCATGCACTGAGTTAAGATCTGCTTTCCAGGGATTCTGTTAGCAAACTATGCATGAATAGCATGCATCTGCTTCTTACATCTGCTCCCTAAAATAATGAACTGGGAATTTGTCAACAGCTGTAGAGTTCCTTAATACCTTCAGTGCTACCTGATGAAGTGCTTTTGCAACTACCAACTTGCATCTGCATCTGCTAAGAGAATTTGATTTATTCAAAGCAGCCCACAATTACCTTTCTGGTCAGGATGCGGTACTGGATTAAAAGTTCAGTGATCTACCCATTATCTACTTCACTCCAATAGTTTGATGCTACACATGCAGCCACTTCTTACCTCCTGCACTTTCTGCTTCTCAGGGATTCCTTTCATCCACTCCCGCAGCTCAGCCAGCTCCTCAATGCTGTTTGGTTTTTCATAAATTTTTCGGCTGATGGCTTTGAAAGCTTCACAGATCTGCAGAAAGAAGTGATGACTCTCTGAATGATAATATTTAAACAAATAGTGAAATCGTTTGATATAACTCAAAAATAATTATAAGAATTCAATGTTCCTTTAAAAACAACAACAACGAAATATGGAAGGACGTTGGGCATATGGAAACAGAGATTCTGACCAGGACAACATCACACCATGTACCTTTCTTAATTAAATATTAGGCAGGGAGGAAACATGGGACGGAGGCAGCCAAACACTCAATGGAATGTGTCCCTGAACTTCAGCTGTGCTTCATCTAAAGTCATCAAGACGATCATGATGATTGGGATGGCATTGGGGATTAATAAAATGAGAATGGTGTAGCAGATTAGAAATGCTATAAAGAATACTGAAAAAGAAGGTTTTTGCACATGAATATGTTTGAAAGTGGCAATAGGAGAACCATAAACCTTTTTATATGATGCTCTTCCTGTACTGACACATTTGTGCAGAAGCACTTGACTTAACCAGCTGTTAGATCTCAGACTAGAACAATCCCCAGCAGTACATATATTTATATATACATGCTAAGAAGAGTTCCAAATTGCTGTTATGACTGCAATTCATTTCTTTTCCTCGTAACTTCTTTGCAATTGTAAACTTCCAGAAACAGCTACAGAATTACTCCTCTGGGTGAGTACCAAGTATGAAACTCACATCTTCCACTTGCTCATGTAAATTCTTAGCCAATATATCCAGCATAGTGGTGGCCAACGCTTTGCATTTCTTGGAAAGGTTTTGCCGTACGCCTTCAACGCTGAGGTGAAAGGGGCCAATCACCATGCTACCGGGCAAGCTGTTGTCCAGCAACTCCTTTTCTGCCATATGCTTGTTAACGATCTCTCTCACCTCTTGAGCAGGAGGGCACTGCTCCAGATATGGTCTAGAGAAATACAGAATTATTATTAAGAGAAGACTCACCACCACAACACAGGTAAAGGCAGGCATACTGCATACTGTGCCAGAATATGATTTCCCACTTACAGCAGGAACATATAATTTATGTAAATGTAAATGGCAAATGTAACCAGTGAAAGGCTTCAAGGCCACTCAACAAATCTGCACTTGCAAAAGCCCTTGGAGATTAGAGGAAGGAAGCTGAGTCTGTTGTGCTGCAAGATCCACAGTCGGAGGAAGTATTGCTTCTGATTACTAGTTGCTGGAAACTGCAGGAGGGCAGAGTGCTCCTGTGCTCAGGTCCTGCTTGTGGGGTTTCCCACAGGCATCTGTGTGGCCACTGTGAGAAGAGGATGCTGGACAAGGTGGGCTATTGGCTTGATCCAGCAGGCTCCTCTTACGGCCTTATGATTGCTCAGACTAAACACAAGGTGGTGTGGTGATGGTGATGGAGAGGTCATTGCTTCTAGCACTTAGGAATGAAGAAAGATATGAATACCTTCAGGGTAGAATGGCAGTTTTTTTAAAAAACTCAGGGGTTCTTAAGGCCAGATTTACCTACTATGTTCTTTTAGGTGTACACTTAAGATTTTGAAGTGCACAGTTAAAATGTAAGGTGTGAATACAAGAAACAGGAGCAGCTGTTGCTTGTTGCTCCCTGTTACGTGTATGCTTGGAGGCACCTAGATTTGTTACCTTAGGTGTGTAAAAGCCCCAAGAAAAGAAAACAGGTAGCCAATGACCACACTGATGCTAAAACAACAATGTACCTCGGGTTACATACGCTTCGGGTTACAGACTCCACTAATCCAAAAATAGTACCTCGGGTTAAGAACTTTGCTTCAGGATGTGAACAGAAATCGTGCCCCGGCGGCACAGCGGCAGCAGGAGGCCCTATTAGTTAAAGTGGTGCTTCAGGTTAAGAACAGTTTCAGGTTAAGAACGGACCTCCGGAATGAATTAAATACTTAACCCGAGATACCACTGTAATCTGTTTCACAGTGTACCTCATAGTAACCATGGGCACAGTCCTAAGTTTTCTTCCATGAACAGAACATCATCCTCCCAAATGGGGTTTTCCTACTTCCTTTCCTGAACATCACTTATGGGGACTGGGAGACTCTTGGCAATCGTGTGGAATATGACATGGGGGCCTGCAGATAAAGGGCGAGTTGACCAACTTCCCTCCTACCACGTGCACAGATAAGTAACTTAGGGTCCAAGGCCATGTATTTGGGGGAACTTTGTCTTCTTCAGAACACATTTGCCACTGAAAGTGAAATCAATGCAGAAGGCAGCGCATTAATCTACCCATGCAACTATAGAAAAACCTCTTATGCAAGTCCCTGCTCTTTCCTTTAAAAGCTACATACTTTAGGAGGCTGTTGATATCACGGTTATTCAGTTCCAAGTACTTTTCATAATTCTTGGCATAAGCTTGGAGGGGGATCAGGGCTTTGCGGATACATGTGATGATGGTTTTGCGCAGTTCGATCACAGGTGGCTCATACAGACCCACGGACTCCAGCAACGGTGTGCCACAGATGAACATGTTTTCAAGCACGTGCTGAACAAGGGACAAAAGAACAGCCATTCAGCACAAACTGCTTCTATTTTCTCCTTCAAATCTGTTGTACAAAACTGAAATCCATCTACTGCTAGACAGTTAATGCTGCTCCTGCTCTTTGTATTGGATACCTCAGTAAAAACCCATGCCAACCCAAGGAACCATAGCCTTAATCATAATACAGGTTACCATATATGTTTACCAGACTTTGTATAAATTTAGAGACCCATCTTTAATGTATGGAGCCCCACTTGAATTTCCGGTCATACTACTTGTGGTTTGCTCCAAATGTTGCCTCACTTGCACTGCAGCTTACCTCTATGAGCTGCTCTTGGCTGAAAGCTGCCTACCCCAGCTTTCAAGAGGTTAGGTATTTTGGATAATCTAGCCTTTAACATGGATTGTAGGCTTTCAAATGATACAACCATGTGCAACTTAGTGTGCTTCAGATTTTTATGAGATCGTGCTGTGTGCCCTAAACAATACCTGCAGAGATCATTTCAAGGAGGCAGGAGACCCAATATGTAAGACACCTCTTGATGGGAAAAGGACCTCCCACCTTAGCCAAAACCAACAACAGCACATTTCAAAAACTGCAGACAAACAATCTTTAGGTTATTGTGAAGCTCACTTTAATGATAGCTCTTGAATTAACTCGATTTTGTTATAAAAAGAAGCAAGCCTCTTTTTAAATTGAAGTGATAAGATAAATACACTAAACACATAATCACACATCTCGTACCCTGCCACTACTTCAATGTCGGTATTAACAGCCTCAGGATTTAAAATTGCAACATTATTGCCAGCACTTCTTATTTGAATCTGGCATGTTTTCCTCAATGCTAAAAGTGTTGGCTGAATCATTCTCCTGTTAGCAAAAATCCTCCTCCTGTACACCACCCTGTTAAAATCTTTGAGATTTTATGTGCCTGCGCATGAGTTGCTACATGAAATCCGCAGCACAAATCAAACTTCTTCTGACATTTCCCTAACCCAGAAGAGATCAGGATTCGAAATCAAAGCAAATCTTCTATTTCTTGCATCTCACTACACATTAAGTGGAGAATCACATTATCTTCTCTTCCATGGAGAAAAAATAAGTAATTGTCAGCAGGGCTAGACTCTCTTTCCACAGGCTTTCATTTTTATTTTATTTTTGCAAATTAGAGACACAATACGGTACTGGTTCTGAGAAAGGCTTGTCAATCTTCAATACCACACTCCCAAATATTTGTGTTGTGTTTCTCTCCATAATATTGTTATAATGTTCCTGCAATGCAGCCATAATACCCAGATACGACTGTTGACAACCCACAGCTTAGTCTTTTGTTGGAGCAATTCTTATGACCAGTAAGGCTACAATCTTATGCACACTTCCCTAGCAATAAGTCTAATAAACTCTATGGAACTTGCTGCTTCTGGGTACACATATAGGACTGCTCTGGAAAGTCAGCTTTGTAGTCTGCACCTCTAGTAGAAGCATCTATTTTCAGTAAGTGTATAACTTTTTACAAGATGGATCCTATTATTAGGGTGAGAAGGCATTTCAAACTCTTCAAGGTAACTCACTTTCTCCAGTTGTGGTATGGTGTGGGTAGCCCAGATCCCTTTATCAAACAGAGAAACAACTGTTGTCTCAAAATTCTCCAGGGGTGTGCTGAAACGAACACCCGAAGTGTCCAGAGCCAGATCAATTATAAACAGAGGATTTTTCCGTGGCCTACAAAAGGAAGAATATGGAGATCTCTGAGATTGTTGTGTAAATGAATAGCTTCCAGAAACAATGCCTTTGCTACTTTAAAAAAATAGATCAATTACTTCTCAGAAACACAGCCTAGCTCTGCTTGTGCATTTCCCATGGAACCAGATGCCCTAAAAGGTGTTACGCAACCACATCTGTATAAACAGGCATAAGTATCAAATTTAGTGGAACAAAGGGAATCACTATGATCAAAAGGCATGTCAGTATCCTCATCA
This sequence comes from Podarcis muralis, assembly GCF_964188315.1. Lineage (NCBI taxonomy): Eukaryota > Metazoa > Chordata > Lepidosauria > Squamata > Lacertidae > Podarcis > Podarcis muralis. The sequence goes on from NC_135656.1 coordinate 73,667,793, forward strand.
TGCTTGATGAGGTGGAACATTTCCGGGGCGAGGGGCTGTGCTTCACACATTTCAACTTTTCTCATTCCAAACAGACACAGAAACATATTTCATATTCTGGTAACCCAAAATGTACACAGCTGCAATGTAACTAAATTGTCTCTGGCCCTTCTGTCAGTAGAAGAAAAGCATTCTTCTTCCTGATCTTCTTTATGGTACTTGTTTAATATTTGAAGACTGTTGTGTTTTCATATTTTTCCATTCCATAGTTCAGTGAGTTCTGCTTTCTTCAATACCATGCTTTCTAACCTTAATTATTTTTTAGGTTCACACTAGAGTTTGATTCAATTTGTTTTCATCTGTCTCAAAATGCACACTCCAGACTGGATAACATACTTCAGCTGAGGTCTACTGTTTCAACCCACTTCTCCAATCTGTCAAGAACAATGACTGACATGAATTAAACTTGCTGGATGTTCGTAAGGTCACTGTTAATATCTACTGTGCCAGGCACCCCAAAAAGGATGTGTTCAGACACCACATGTTTTGCAAAAATAGGTTAACACTTACAAAAATACCCTTAATAAAGTGGTCTTTGCATTTCTGGGGCCTACATCCAGGAAGCATGAGCATGCAGCAGAGGTGAAAAGGTAAGGTCCAAAAGGTTTGTTGGCAGCATGCTGCCAGCGGCAGAGCATGTCTTCCCAGGGATGCTTTAGTTGTGATTCCTGCATTGCAGGGGGTTGGACTAGATGACCCTCAGGGTTCCTTCCAACTCTACAATCTATGATTCTATAACTCTGGCCCCAAGACCATGCTAAACAGACACAGTAAGATCTTCTAATAAAGCCAATGAATATTAAAGCTATGATGACTTCACTTTGTAACCTACAGACTTTTTGTGATGCCTTTCAGAAGCCAGCAATAACCCCTTAACATGAGAAATATCAGTGCCCAGCAATGTCCCAGGGAATGCTGAAGCATGCCAAGGGAGGAGCCATGACTGCAGTGTGATTTTGCACAGTGATACCAAGAGAAAATTCAGAGAAAAAGAACCCTCCCATTATATGAGAGCACACTGATCAATGCTTTTCCTTTTCCACAAAAATAAAACATCTCTCCATTTCTCTCCTTACTTGTATGGGCTGTTAACAAGGTCATCTCCCCACACCATATCTTCAGGGCAATTCAGGACACTGTGGCAGGAATCCAAGAAGAGCTGGGTGAAGTTTACCAGTGAATCTTGGATCAGATAACGTACAGAGTCCTGCAACATAAACTTGATGAGCTCCATCAGCTGATGAAGCTTGGACATCCGGTATACTTCCCACTTAGTCTCATACAAGTTGTACCAGCCTTTGCCTATGTCCCTCAAACTGCTTCTCACGGCTATCTTTAGAGTATTGATCCAAGTATCCTTAAGGAACATTGAAACCTAGATAAAAATAAAACAAAGAATGTCAACTACAGTGCCAAATGACACATCTGCTACATTTTTTTGGAAAGCTGTTTGCCAGTGTGGTGTAGTGGTTAAGAGCAGTAGACTCTTAACCTGGTGAATTGGATTCGCTTCCCTGCTCCTCCACATGCAGCTGTTGGTGACCTTGGGCTAGTCACACTTCTTTGAAGTCTCTCAGCCTCACACACCTCACAGAGTGTTTGTTGTGAGGGAGGAAGGGAAAGGAGAATGTTAGCCGCTTTGAGATTCCTTAGGGTAGTGATAAAGCGGGATATCAAATCCAAACTCCTCCTCTTATTCGTTCTCTATGCATTTGGACACCTCTTAAGATACTGCAACCAAATTTTGCATGATTTGTTCTGAAAATCATGGAACAGGCTTTTGTCTGAGTTGGGATACAACTAGATGACATTTTTAAGCAAGATGGTGGACTGCAACTTTCAAAATTGCACTGATTTTAACGACTGATTTTAAAACAGAACTGATTTTTTTTGTTTTCTTAGAACTCTCAAACAACAGTGGGTACTTTCCACTAATTACATAGAATAGCATTTGGTAAGCAGGAAGATTTCAGGGGTAGCCAGTGTGGTGCCTTTGGGATGTTGCTGGACTACAGCTCCCACCAGTGCCAGCCAGTGTGGCCAAATGGCTAGGGTTATAAGAGTTGTAGTTCAACAACATTTGGAGGGCACCATGTCAGTTATCCCTGGCCTACTTCAGTAACATTATGAGAATGGTAACAACCATTCCGATAGCAATCTACTATGAAACACATCATGCCTCATAAATTGATTTCAGATTAACAAGTGTTTTTTTTATGGGAATATAACATTTAAGCTTAAAAACGCACCAGCATAAGACATTGGTTTTACCAAAACATGACCAGTGCAATTCTTCCAATTATTGTCCTTTTTTTTTTTTTAAGAAGCCCCATGCAAAGCTGATGATGTATTTCAAGGTGGAATGGAGAAAAATAGAGCACACTGTATTTTATGGTGAGACAAAGAAAAATAGAATCTTGTCCATTTCTTCATGCAGAGCAGCTTTAAAGATCATATGAAGATAGACAAACACACACACAAGGTACAGGATGACAGATGGATGTCGAGATATCTAGGCTCTTCTCAAACACCTCCAGTGAAAGAGACCCCACCGACCACCTAAAGAAGTCTGCTCTACTGTCTGCTTGTTCTCTGAATGCTTAGTCAAAAGCTGCTTCCCTGGCATCCTTCCCCCTAAGTCCTTCCATTCTTATTCCCAGGGGAAATCACCATGCCCATTGCTTCCTGCCTAACTCCCAAATTGCTTTCTGAGGTGAGTTACAGCTTAAAGGAAGTTGGGGTTTTTGGAAACTGTATTGTGCAAGCAATTGGGTTGGATCCTGGTCAAAGTCACTACTTTAGGGATAGTAACACCTATGGAACCCAGGAATGAGAACAGAAAACAGTGGCGGGGAAACTGTGTTGCCTTTTAAAATGCCTGGCTTATTCTCAAGGAGTTTCTAATCCTTCTCACTCCAAAGCAGACTGCGTTTAAGAAATCTGCAGTTAAGCACTATACTCAACCATGAGATCTAAGTGAAGAATGATGGCTGTTTGCCCCACGATTGTTTATTTACAAGAGGGAACTGCAACAAAATGTTAACAACATTTGTTCAAGAATACCTCATTTTCCTACCAAACCACCCTGGTTTTCTGCTCTATCCTCCCCACACTTCAACAGGCTGACATACTCCATGGCCACTGAGCATCCTTGGCCATCAGTGGACTCTTAAAGGATGTTACCCCACTTATGGTTTCTCCCCTAAAGTATTTTTTCACCTCGACAAATTGCTGATATGCTGTCGTGTGTGGATGGTGCCATTTTGACCACATAAGGCCTAACACTAATAGAATTATTATCACTTTTAATATGTGTGATTACACTTTTATCCCAGCATCTTCCATGGAGCTCATGTACGTGTTTTTTCTCTGCCAATTTTGCCCTTACAGCCACCCTGTGAGTTAGATTAGGCTGAGAGAGAATGACTAGTCCCAATATCATCCAGCAAGATTCTTGGCTGAGAGGAACTATGAACCCAGGTTTCCTCAGACCTAGTTTGACAATCTAACCATTACATTACAATAGTGCTCTCTCTCTCTCTCTCTCTCTCTCGCTCGCTCTCTCTCTCTCTCACACACACACACATTATAGCCACTTACACTTTGCATAGCCACATCTCTGCAAAGAGTATTTCCCTGCTGCTATACCTGTGAAAAGGTCTGTTTCTGGATCTGCTCAAACTCCTCTAGTCGGCCGTACTTAGTCAGGGTTGAATGGAACAGTGACATAGCTGCAGTTTTATTGCACTCATCCCGGACCTGGCACAAAGCCATGATGACTTCTGGCCGTGTCAGGAGGGAGATGAAGCTAAAAGTTTCTTTTTGCTCATTAAATGGGTACTCAGGAACATCAATGCGACCTGGGGACACAAGAAGAGATGTTATTTCTGTAGGAACAGTAGTCATGTAGCTGTTCTTGTTAAGCATACGTAATAACCATAAATGCTGAAAAATGCATTTTATTTACTTACAGAGCAATCTACCTCTCCACCCTTGCATCAGAGTGTGTATGTGTGCATATGTGTGAACTAAGCAAAGCTTCTCCTTCCAAAGGTTCCAAAATGTGTATTCTTGAGGCAGTAAGGGACTGATCCAGCCCAGGATTAGTTGGATCCTGAGTCAGTCCCACTGTTGGTGCCCCACTGTTGCACCAGCTCCAGGCTGGCACAGTGGCTATCTGGCACCCCCTTCCTTTAAAGCAAGGACCACCCCATTGTTGCTCCTCTACCTCACCACACCTGCCCCCGGTACCTTTCCTGCCTCACCACTTCTCTTCAAGCAGTGATTTAAAAAAAAAGAAAAAGAAGATTCCTGAGTTGTTCCTTGAGCATGAAGCCTCCAGGCACACAAGGCCCAAGGGCAGTGCCAGAATCACAGGCCATCCCTACTGTAATTTCCAGGTGCAAGCAAGATGACCACATCTCTCTGTCCAGAAAAAAACACCTACATCTGTATAAATTATGAAAATTAAACAAATTTGTACATTCCCACTCATTTTGCTTGGAAATGGACAAGGAGTTATGGTCAAGCACTGAAGCCAATCCTCCTGACCAATGGAAATCTTAATTCTCCCTCCCCCCCCCCCCAACTTGCTCACAAGCTTTCAAATATAACTTTGTAGTTCTAACAGCCAAAAACACACTTTCTCAAAGCAATGAGATTCTCAGAATGCTATATATTTTCACAGAATTGCAGAATACACATACTCTTGCTTATTGATCACTGTTCCATGCTCCAGAAGGGTTTGAGGCAAAGGAGTGGCAGCCATCTTGCATGACATTGCCTCAACCCTTGGCTAGTCTAGCTCTGTCCCTCAAAGGATCCATGGCAGCAGCTTGTTTGTATCTTAATGGCTGCCACTTGCTCTCGTCACTATCATTCAACTTCTTTTACCCAGAAAGCTTGGGATGCAAATATATATAAATAGTTTGTATTGTCAGATTTTGTCAGAAGGGAACACGCTGGCACTGATTTATTTTCAATATCTATATATTAAATATCTAAAACAAAACTTATTTAAGCAGCTTATAAGTAAAATAATGACGACTATAAAATATAATAATATAATATGGGATTGGTACATCTCCCTTTGCAACATATCAATCATAGTCTAAAGTTAATTGCAAGAAACAGAGTAATTTCCCCCCGGGATGATTTTATACTCTGCTGCTGTCTTTTTCTACTGTGTCACCTACCCTTCTGTGGCACCTTCTCTTCCTCTTTCTCAGGCAGAGTGACATAATAGAACGTCTGAGGCTTGGAAGTGACAATTCTGTCAAAGTTAATCTTGTTCATGGTTCGCTCAAAGTCTAGGGACACTTCTTTCCCCAGGAGCTGCAGCCGCTCTAAAATGCTAAGCATAATTAAAAAACTAATTAACAGAATGAACAACGACCTCTCACAATGTTGCGTCTGCATCACTCATATATCTCTATAGTCCCATTTTCATGCCTCCTGTGTTTGCATGTGCTTTGTTTCTTCATTAAAAGTGCTTGTGGCACATTAAGGGAGCTTCACAGTAGACCTGGAATGGGACAGCAGGTGATTCTGAAGGATCAAGGGGCAGCGGGGCAAGTTGTGTGACACCTAGGACTGTATTACATCTGACTAAAGGGAGACATTTAGAAGCAATATTTCCACTCTTCTTTCTCACTCCCCTCCTGACCCATTGTAATTGGCAGTCTGGCGATAACTGTTCCATTTGCATGGAGAAGGCAAAACAAAAAACAATGAGAAGCAACACTAGCAGAAGCAAGCAAAGGCCCTGTCCCGGAAGGGAAGACTGGCATACACAAGGCCATGAGTCCCGTGGATACGGTAGTCAGATGATAAGGAAGAACAGTCTAATGCAGTGCCTCAAGGCTGTATTGCTGGGGCAAAGCTGAATAGCAAGTTTCAATAGTCTTATAACCCTAAGAGTTATCTCCTCAGCTTTTAGTCTTTACATGATTTGCCCCAATGGTAAATTATCATATGCCCAATGGAGATATTAGTTTGTACAGGGCCAGCTCTCTAGCTATTATTATTACTATTATCACAATTTCATATTATTGTCTCTAACTTCTGGAACCAGGATATATTTTCTGGTCTTGGAGCTATTCACAGATAGTCTTTAGCCTTCTTCAAAAACTAATTTTATTGCATTTCACACATCTGTATCTGACTGAGGAAAAAGCTTTCACAGTTCAGTGAGATGAACTGATATATCAATGATACCACTGGCTGATGATTCATCTAGCTCAAAGCGTCTCAAATCTTCCAAGCCATGGAGTCTGTAGCAGTGCTACAGACTTGACGGCAACCTTGTCAGAATTACTTTGTTTTTTACTAGAACCTCTACCAACCAAAGTTGCAAAAGAAATGCAGACAGTATTAAATACATGGGCACCTCTGAGCACATCCTGAGCCTAGGAATTTGTTTTCCATACCAGAAATGAGCTTAGTTCCTAGGCCTTTCTCACAGAAGTCCATTCCTGGTTAGCTTTTTTTCAATTCAGCATCCTAACTTAGGCAGGGGGAAATAGATTGTCATTGCTATCGTGAAACAATTGGAAATCAGCCATCCTTGCAGTGATCTCCTCCTAGTGGTGCAGCAATAAAACTGCTAGCATATTTGCAATGCTAAGCAGGGTCCGGTAAGGTTTCAAATTGGATGGGCGTCTAGATGTTGAAATTCATGCATTACAGGGAACTGGACCAGATGGCCCTCAGGGTCCCTTCCAACTCTACAATTCTATGATCTACCTTGTAGCCACTCAAGACCCTGTGCCATGCTCACCTGATTTCCAGTTGAAATATCTCCCACACTCCCCTTCACTTACCTTTATCTAATCTTTGAAGATACATAAGCAGTTGTTAAGAAAGGGAAGAGCAGCACCTGATCAGGAAGAAGCTCTCAGTGAATCACACGAAGGGGCTCTAATAACCACACTAAAAAGATCTCTACATTTCACCAGCTAGTTTCTGGAAGAGCTGCAACTTAATATCTCAAATACCACAAGTTAGATCAGTGCTCCTTAAAGTCTTCAGACACTGAAAGTCTGCACCATACATCTATGGTGGTTTTACTGAATGGGACCACAACACAGCACAGCCTGGTGTAATTGCATCTGAATTGCATCAAATTAATTGCAGGTGTCTGCCCTGCTTGTGTTTACTGGTTTCCTCCTTAGTTTTTTATGTCTGCCTCTGAAAAAGCACAATTCCCAGGGTGTGCAGAAACATGCAGAAACAGAAGTATGAAAGAAAGATCAGGAAATGTGATGAGAAGAAAAGGGTGTGAGGGAATGATAATGATGGAGTTACCCTGCCACCCAGGTGGCTAGGCCTCCCTTGTCATAAACAAGGTGTTAAAGCAACAAACATGTTTTCAGTATGAAGGACTGTTGCAATACTTACATACTCCCTTTCCTCAGACGTGAAGTTTCCATCGCCATCTGCTTCATCCGCTGCAAACTCTTTTCTTCAATGGTTTGCATTCCATCCAGAGGCATGCAGTCAACATACAGGTTATACAACAATAGTGCTTGTGTTTTCTTCCTCATGTCATTGGCAGAAATCACTCGCTCCGCAAGAACCCGGGGGTCCTCAGCCAGAAAAAGCAAACGGACACGGGGCACCCAATACTGACAGGGCATTAGTGGAGCTCTCCCTGGGGAGAAATTAGAAAAGAATGTGAACGCACTGGGGCCATAAAAATAGATTGCAGAAACCAGGTGCCAAAATTATCTAATGAGTCTATGACCAAGCTAGTGTCAAGCTGAGAGTTTCGTGGCAGAAAAGAGAATGATGAGTAATAGAATCCAAATGGAGACTCAGAAGAATACTCATCAGAAATGTCACTGTATCCAACTAGATGAGACAGGAGGGATATGTGTGACTGTATCTTCCACTGTATTTTCAAAAGTTAAAGGCAGATGGGAGTGTGGGGAGAGGGAATAATTTCCTTCACACTGTTTTCCTAATCTAAACTGCCCTCTCCCCCACCAACTGCAGTTAATCATGTGGAGGAAACCATGTGATCATCATATGCAACTTAATAGGACAAAGAGTGGCTGTGGTGGGGCTGGGAGCTGAAATTTAGATCATGAACGCAGCATAAGGGAAGGTGCTATGTCTCCTCCTCCCAGTACCAGGATCCCAATCTGATTGCTCAATTATTCCTCACCCCCAATGGTGACCACTGGCTTTTTTAAAGTGGGAGATATGATCACGGGTCCCCTGTTGTCTCATCTAATTGTGACCCTCCAAAACTAGGCCATACCAAATTCTGTGGGACTTATTTCCAAGGAAACATGCACATGATCAGGTTCCGAGTGATGGGAGTGATGAGAATGGAGGTCCTTTTACAAATAATCCTGAATTTGTCCACATAATGCCAAGGTTGCAGGTTCAGTCCCCATATGGGAACCTGCATATTGCTGCATTACAGCAGGTTGGACTAGATGATCCTCAGGGTCCCTTCCAAATCTAGAATTCTATGATCCACCTCTATGAATCCTCAAAGGATTGTCAGGAAAAAGAAAATATTCCATGGTTGCTTATTAAACAGGCAGAAAGATGCATCACAATCCAAGACATTCGTGAATCAAAGGCAGCTAACTGAGTATAGAGAGGCTCTTGATTTTAACTTCTTCCCTGTAATCCAATAAAAAATAAATCAATGCCCACCTTCTTCAGTCATTCCTCCATTAAGTACACGTTTCCCTTGTGCATCCCGGACTAGGCCCAGGCTGTTTGTCTTATGAACCAAGTAAAATTTTGTCTCTTCATCATAATCCAGAACACCAACATCTATCCACTTATAGATCAGTTTGCGACTTTTGGGATCCTCTGAGATATGAATGACAGACAGGGAATCACATTTTCACAATTGTTTTGGTTAAAATAGGCAGAACTACTATAATTTATTATAATAATAACTTATTATTTATATCCCACCCTTCTGACTGTGTTTCCCCAGCCACTCTGGGCGGCTTCCAACAGAAGCTTAAAAATACATTAAAACATCAGTCATTAAAAACTTCCCTAAACAGGGCTGCCTTCAGATGTCTTCTAAATGTTAGATAGTTGTTAATTTCTTTGACATCTGATGGGAGGGCATTCCACAGGGCGGGCGCCACTACTGAGAAGGCCCCCTGCCTGGTTCCCTGTAACTTGGCTTCTCGCAGAGAGGGAACCACCAGAAGGCCCTTGGTGCTGGATCTCAGTGTCTGGGCAGAACGATGGGGGTGGAGACGCTCCTTCAGGTATACTGGGCCGAAGCCGTTTAGGGCTTTAAAGGTCAATACCAACACTTTGAATTGTGCTTGGAAACATACTGGGAACCAATGTAGGTCTTTCAAGACTGGTGTTATGTGGTCTCGGCGGCCATTCCCAGTCACCAGTCTGGCTGCCACATTCTGGATTAGTTGTAGTTTCCGGGTCACCTTCAAAGGTAGCCCCACATAGAACGCATTGCAGTAGTCCAAGGGGGGATAACTAGAGCATGCATCACTCTGGCAAGACAGTCTGCGGGCAGGTAGGGTCTCAAGCTGCATACCAAATGGTGCTGGTAGACAGCTGCCCTGGACACAGAACTAACCTGTGCCTCCATGGACAGCTGTGAGTCCAAAATGACTCCCAGGCTGCACACCTGCTCCTTCAGGGGCACAGTTACCCCATTCAGGACCAGGGAGTCCCCCACACCTGCCTGTTGCCTGTCCCCCCAAAACAGTACTTCTGTCTTGTCAGGATTCAACCTCAATCCGTTAGCCGCTATCCATCCTCCAACCGCCTCCAGGCACTCACATAATGCAGATATGTTGTTAGGCACATGTTCTAACTGAAGTGGTCAACTTACAGGACTTAATTTTTAGGCTAAAATCACCTGTCATTTGTGTTAGATTATAGAAGAATTGCAAGGGACGCAGGTGGTGCTGTGCATTAAACCACAGAGCCTAGGACTTGCTGATCAGAAGGTCGGCGGTTTGAATCCCCGTGACGGGGTGAGCTCCTGTTGCTCGGTCCCTGCTCCTGCCAACCTAGCAGTTCGAAAGCACGTCAAAGTGCAAGTAGATAACTAGGTACCGCTCCGGCGGGAAGGTAAACGGCGTTTCCGTGCGCTGGTCTGGTTCGCCAGAAGCGGCACAGTCATGCTGGCCACATGACCCGGAAGCTGTACGCCGGCTCCCTCGGCCAATAAAGCGAGATGAGCGCCGCAACCCCAGAGTCGGTCACGACTGGACCTAATAGTCAGGGGTCCCTTTACCTTTTATAGGAGAATTGCAATCACTCCACATATTTTGAAAAATTAACTCACAAGAATATCACATTGTACACCCAGATACAGAGGCATTAAAAATCAGACACCATGTCTAAAAATTATGGCTTATAAAACAGTTGATGAAATGCATAAATACCACAAGTTCAGACATTAAGGTACTAGTTTAGTTCCACTCTCATGAAACATTATGCTAGTGTCAACATCCTGACTCCCACGAATTTCAGCAGAAATAAAATACACTTAACTGTTAACTGAAACAAAGTACCGTATTTTTTCCATGTATAAGACTATATATTTCCCCTGTTTTTTCAAGTTTAAAAATGGGGGTCGTCTTATACACGGATAGTGCATAGGGGGGATTTCTTTACTTGGAGTCCCAAAAAATAGGGGTTGTGTTATAGGGGCATGTTATACACGGAAAAATATGACAATTAAAAACATTAATTTCTAAGTTTCATTGGTAGGGATTCATAGAGCCACTCGGGGTAGGGTGAGGCCTTAGAATATACGCAAAATGCAAGAAAACATTGTATGTTTTGATCTGCTATACTTCAAAACAAAAATACTTGGAGGGAGAAAAGCATGGTTCTCATGTATTCAGCTATTATTTTGTAATCTTTGTAATAAATGAAATAACTCAGCTGCATCATATCTATGCTTTACCATGCCCAAGCTCATCATCTGTAGGCAGGAGTGCTTTTCCTGGGATAGGTTTCCGGTCTTCAGATTCAGGTTCCACACCCAACAAAAGCCACTCTTCTGGAGTCCGGCAATCATACTCTTCATTATCAAAAATCTAAGCAAGCAAGAAGTGAGAAATTAATCCTTCACCAAAGTCAATAGCTGACTTGGAATCCTGACATCTCTTTGCATATCCAAGTACTTCTGCACATGCACCACGCCTCTGCTTGTTCTGACAGCAGCTGGTCCTGCTGCAAGAGTGTAAGGTCTGCCAAGCTTCTATAATGACTTGGGGAAGGGAGCATGAAGGCCATGGGGTGAGCAGCACTGATATATGTGTGTTCATAAATGCCTCTGGTTGCTCTTTGGATCCTGCCTAATATCTTGTAGGAGGTTTCTGCTTCTTGTACATCTTGTTGGATCAAAACCCAAACATCAATCTCATATTTTCAAAACATATTGTTATAGAAATAGAGGGGATCCCCCTAAACACTAGGAACATATGAATACTAGGATTTTGGTTGGGAAATGGCTTAAAAAACTAACTGCAGAGCTGTGCCAGAGAGGGAATTCCTGGGCTGCCTTATGCAAACCAGCCTGGCTGGTTGAGGGAAGGGCAGACCTGTTAGCATTACAGTAAAGAGCAGGGGTAGGCAACCTAAGGCCCGTGGGCCACAAGCGGCCCACGGGGGTCGTTTACCCGGCCCATGAGTCGCCCCTGAACTGAGCCGCCCACTTGGCAAGTCCCCACGCACTGCACTAAACTGGCGCAGTGCAGGGACTCACTTCCGCCGACACCGGAAATCGCGGACACTCATGATCTGGCCCACGGAGGGATCTCTGCTGGAGTGAACCGGCTCAGGCAAGGAAAACCTTGCTGACCTCTGGTAAAGAGCCATTGAGGGTCCTGCCCCAGGTGTGACCAGAGACTGGAGATTTGGAAGGTTGCCACGGTAACTGCTCTGGGGAGGGCAAGGGGCTTCTGGGAAGAAGGGGGAAAACAGCTGAGATCCATATTTGTGGGAGAGACTAAAAGTTACCTGCAATGCTTTGAGCCATGCTGTAAATTATTGTTATTATCTGGACTCCCTCCATGCAGACTGAAGGTGCAAATAGGCGAATAAACCCTATTTCTTAAAGCACAACTGTCTCTGCTGTGTCTTCTATTCTCCAAAGGGACACTGACCCTGTATGTATGCCTGCCACCCTGTGCGCTCTCTTGTTACTGCTTGGCAAAGATCGGGGCAGGCACCAGGCTTTTGTAACACTATTCAGCTTCTTTTAAGTACCATTAATGTTGCCACATCCACTCCCCACCTCCCACCCCACCCCAGTGCCCTGGTTATTTTTAATCCAATGTTAAGACATAATGCACAGCAGCAATTTCCAAATGGTAATTAGATATCCATAGAGACACACAGATTATTTAATGGAAAGTCATCATCAAATGCAATTGCTGGGTCAACTTTGTAAAAGGCTTGGGAATCCCTGAAGTAGATCACATGCAACACTGAATCCCGTATCTTACCTGTAATGGGAGATAGACAGGGAAAAGAGGGTCGTTCTTCTGCTCAATAGTTGGCATATTGTCAGGGTCCTGGTGTCTTGGCATCAATTCATTGGAATCTATCCCTGCCATTTCTAAGAGCTGAGTGATATCCAGGCTGAGATATAATCGTCTCAACCTGGTTAAATAATAAGATTAAACAGTTCATATTTACAGGAAACCTGATTCAATTGTTGTTAATCTGTTTCAGGGACTGACTAATAAAGTAAATTGAGTAATACAGCGTAGTAAAGAGACATGGCAAAACTATATACTTTGGGGCAGTCCAATACTCCAATGTTGTCAGAGATGGTACCTGATTCAAAAGCTCCTCTATTATTCTGAAAACCATTCCAAATCAGCCTGTAGATTTTTGTCCATGGAGCCTCAGGCTGAGGTTCTGTGAGAAAAGCTAACGTGTGTAGCCCAATCGTATGAATTTGGCACTCCAAAGCCCACTGAAATCAGAGAAACGTATCTACCTCTCTGAAGGATTGCCATCTTACAACCTGAACCTATGCAGGGCTAGAGGAGCCTAAGCCCACCCATTTCAATAGTTTTAGTGTAGGCTCGCGTAACTCTCTGTATAGAAATCCAGAGCTGCACATCCAAATGCAAAGGTCCTTGCCTGTGTTGTACGCAAGCCCTTTGTAACCATTTCCTGGCACTAATTACCTCTCGATCGCTATCTTCCGAGGGCACTGTCCTGGAATCACCTCAAAGGGAACTTGTACTTTTGGCTTATATGATTGCAATGGAAAGTCCGTCTCTTTGATTATTTCTGTAGTTGGTCCAATTTGCTGGGCATTCAAAATAGACTCAATATTCTCAGGAGTTTCAAATGTTGTGACTGGTAAGAAACAAGATTAAGAAAACAAAAACATTTTTTAAAAAATATGTGGTTACTGTAAGAGTCCCAATCCCAGGCTTATCTGGGAGTCTGGCTGAAGTGACCACTATAGCAGCGAAGGCACTGCCTAAGCCACTGAAAACAGCAGATTGGTGGAATCTGCCCAGAGAAAGCTGCATGCACATTGCAAAAACTGCTCCCACCCTGCAAAGAACAGAATTTGTGGTGATTTCCAATGCTTGGGGGCCCAGCTCTGGGAAATTTCCCTCTCTTCCACCCAGATTAAAGAACAATAGTGTAACTCAGAGGTTGGCAAGGCTTACTGGGCATGGGCTGGATCACTCCCATGGAGATCGTCCGTGGGCTGGGCCAGCGCAGCATGACGTCAGAAATCATGTCTGCGCATGTCTGCGGTGCTGGAAATCGCTTTTCTGCATGCCCAGATACCAGAAATCACACCTGCGCAGAAGCGATTTCTGGCGCCGTGGACATGCGCAGACACGATTTTTGAATGATATGAATCAGAACCATGCGGCGATTTCTGGACCGTCTGCAGGCCGGATCCAGAACCCATTTGGCCTTAGGTTGCCGACCTCTGGTGTAAATCCATATGTGATGAGATCTTTCATATTTTCCACTTCCATTGAAGTAACGGGAATGGGTTTATCTATTTTACTTATCTTCCGTTTAATGTTATTTATCTGTGCTTTGTATTTAGTCTAATTTATTTTGTAACTCTTGCCAGTTTCATGGTGAAATCAGCAGTTATGAAACCCAGGGACAAGTGAAGAGGAAACAATTATCATCCAACCCATCTTGGAGAAGTGAAAATGTTTGTTATGCATATATGCATAATGCTAAACATGCACTGAGAAATGTTGGTTCCTCCTGTGTCACACTATGCTCAAATCTTCACTCATTCATGAAGTACGTATCTCAGCAGGAGAGCATGCAGAGGTCCCAGGTTCAATCCCTGACATCTCTAGGTATGGCTGGGAAGACTAGCACCTGGAGCCTTAGAGAGCTGCTGTTAGGCAGTATGAGCAATTCTCAATTAGATGGACTCCTGGTCTGACTCAGTATGAAACAGCTTCCTATGTTCCTAAGCTCACAGGGTGACCTTGGGTCAATCACTTTCTCTCAGCCTAACTCACAGGGTAGATGTACCTGTACCATGTCCCATATCCCCCAAACAAAAGACGTTCTCCCCTCCCTTTCATTTTCAAGCTCCTTGAACAAGCCCAGCTATTGGGTCTTCTCAATTTTCTGATCCCTTCAGCATGGCTCCCACCCACTTGACTGGGGCACGGCTGCTAGTCCACTTGTCTGTAAATCCACAGATATTTATTCTGCCCTGACTTCACTTGACTGTTCTGTTCCTTTTGGCGCCGTCAATGATCGATCATACTCTTCAAAGTTCACATTACCCCCCAGTTACAGGAGCTTAACCTCCTTCCAATTTCCTAGGGAGTAAAGTGATGATAACAGCCTTTTCAGTGTGCTTACCTTTTGGCGTGTGATCCTCATGCTCTGACTGTTTCAGTAAGTCCCTGTATACATTCGGACCTGCACTCACATCCTGAAATTTAATATAAGGATTACAAAGAGACAGTACAGAAACACGTATAGAATTCGATGAGCAAACAAGAATGGGTCATATACAGAGAGAAAGAAAAGAAAAAGCAAGCTATGATCTGATGAGCTAATTTTCATAATAGCAATCAGACTGCAAAGAATGAGATATGACATATCATGGTACATCCAGTGGCTTGTGCAATTCCCTGAGATTCTCAACATTAATTAAAAGACAAACACATTCCCAGCCTCTACAGCTGAAGAGAAAATGTGTTAGTAGTTAAGGGTTAGGAAGCATAATAAATTTGGAGAGGCCTCCAGTAATCATCGAGTGGAATTCCTTCCCTCATCCTTGATAATATAAACCAGGGGTGTCCAACTTCCAAGAGACTGTGATCTAGTTACACTATAAATAAACTGGCAGTGATCTACCCATTGGATTGACCAGAGTTGTTGAGCTTTTTCTGGGGGGAGGACCAAAGTTGCTGAGCTTTTTTGGGGAGGGGTGAGCGATCAACCGGTTGGACAGGCCTGATATAAACCAATCTCCACTCATTTTTCTACAAGTCTCAACCCTCTTTTCCTGTTCTAGAAGAGAAAGAAAGAAAGAAATTGAAACTCTTTACCTTTTGAAAAAGCCAATAAACTGAAGCATGAGGGGTACCATTAAGGGAAAGCCATTTCACTTCCTAAAAGCACCTGAGATACTACAGAAAAGGACTTGCTATTTTCATGAAAATCACCCAACTCCTCAAAGCTCTAAAATGTATTAAGAGGAGAAATAAATAAAAATAATATTCCTACCTTCCTATGACATGAAAAATAGCATTAGAGGAAAGAAAGAGCAGAGATGGGGCAGAAAACAGAAATGGAACTTCAAAATATATTTTCTTAAAATACATTTATCTAACTCTCATTCTAACACCAGTTTGTGTCATTTATATTTCAACTGTCTACAGACCAATGATAGACAGAGGTTCTATTCACTTACCCCCAAGAGATCTAAAGCTCCTGGTGTAAGGACATCTGAGTAAAACCCCCTTTCTTTTATTGGTGGGTACTTCTTACTGCCCGACGAGGTTTTGCTGGTTCCCGGAAGGCTCTCTGAACCCTGGCTACTGGGGTAAGGGGGATAGGGACTCCTTCCCAATGACTCCGTCAGTTCCTTCTTGACTTTATCCATCCTGCTCTTTGATCTCCTAGAGGAGGGGTAGGAAGGAATTGTGAGGCTGTTCTTCACATCATAAAGAGTAAACAAATTATTAATAATAGCTCTGTATCCCAGAACTTCCAATTTTCAGGGCAACTTACTAATCAGATGAAGTAATGAAAAGGTTCATGTACATGCTACAAATCATGTTTAGTGCTTGAATTGCATAATGAAGGGTCTGTTGAAACTCGGAAGCCATGAACTCAACTCAGAACTGTCCACATCAGATCTCAGGTGGATGGGGGCTAGTTAATCAGAGATGTGATAATACACATAGAGATTCTCCTCTCCAGACCTGAAAAAGATTTTCGGGAGGGAACCACAGGCACTGTAAACTTAAACTGTAATAATGCAGAATATGGATGTAATCTGCCTGAAAAAGGTTCTCCCAACCAAGTCTAAAACTTTGGAGATTCACTGTGGCTCAAGCTCACTTTATAAATGCTAACCCAACTGAAAATCATCTCACACTTCAAAGCTTTGTCCTTGGTATGACCTGTATACCCCATTCATCTATTAAAGAGCTGTCCATTCTGAATCATCTAATCCATTTGACTCCAACAGTGGTCAACCAGATTTCTCCTAACAATCATATTAATCTGTCAAAATGCATGGCCGACATGCATCCAATTTGGAGTGAGACACACTTAAACCTGTTGAAATCAATTAGCTTAAGCCTGTTTCATAGAGCAGTCCTACTTTGGTTTGGGAAAGAGTGAAGCGGTTGTTTTACTGGCACATCCCAAGCCCTGCTGCTGGCTCATGCTGGCTTGGGCAGGTAGGGGCGATTCTGCTGATGGTATGGCTATGTCATCTCCAGGCTGGCATAGCTGAGGTGGCTCAAGCATGGGGGGCCCTTGGGGAATCCATGAGGCCTTGGATCTAAGAGATCCAAAGCCATTGGCACCAGGCGCCTGATGTATTTCACTTTTGACCTTTCTGCTTGCTACTGCCAATGAGAGACCTTTCCTCCCACTAGGGCACAGCTGAAGCTCTGCTGAAGAAAAATCTCTAGTCCCACCAGCAGCTCTTCTCCTCCCTTCTCTTTTAATGATCTGATGTATTTTATATTCTGTAATTTTCTTAATTTGTGGTTGGTGGACTGTAAATAAGCTATATTTGTATTTGTCTCATTGTACCCACCCATCAACATCTTAGGCTTAGGATTGTGCTGTATGTTGAATCTAGGCTATTTAAGCTTTGACCATAAGTCAGTAATTGTATTGTTACAATATTAAATGAGAAAGAAATACTTCCCATAATAAAATGGACCCCACAACATAATGGAATCAAATTATACCCAGATCTAACAAAAGACAAAACAAATAGACCTTTACAAAAAAAAAACTCTGGTTATCTTACCATCGCATAAACCATAAAGAACACTAGGATTCTTTAAAAAACAAAACTTCAGAATAGAATAAATGTGAAGTGTTTGGTTTCAGCTTCTTCACTAATTAAAATAAATTCAGAAAATGGCTGCAGGAGTCTTTTTGTTTAATTGTCTGGTTGTTCCTTTTTTCCTGGGTGATCTCCTCTCACAATTTCTATTCAGCTGTCAGGTTAAATGCAAGCACAAGCAATTATAATGAGCCTGGGTATCCAAGCTATATAAAGATACTTATGTAAATGAGGGTGTTAATTAAGGGCTGCCCTCAGCATTCTGGCAAGAGGCTACTGCAGTCTTTTGTTGTGCAAAATCTGGCCCCCAAAGCTATTCTTTATGTGCCCAGCCTAACCTCTCACAGCAAGATCTTTCCTGATTGGCTGCGACTACCACACATGGATGGCCGCAACATAGTGGGACGGCACCAGCGAATAAGGTTTGGTGATCAGTGACTGAGCAGATGCTGTCTCTTAATTATGAAGGTGAAATGGCAATAAAAACCAAGACACGAGCAAAATCTACATACCTTAGAGGGGTCAGCCTACTCTGTTTTGTGCTGGCTCAGCAAGTTAGCACTTTCATGAAGTAACTGCCACAATATACTTTTTCCTCTAAAGGGCCTTCTTAAAAAGTGGCTTTCTTTTCTAAGTTGTAGCCATAATAGTTCTCCTCCATTTAACAGAAAGAGAGCTGGCACAAGGCCTTCACAGTTTGAAAAACAACAACAACAAACAGAACACTCTTGAAATGTCATGTCATGGTTAGGAGAAGAAAAATGAGCACTTCCTGGTCTTTGGCATATTGCTTGTTAAAAGGGTGCAGAAGCACTGCTCTGTTGCAGGGGTACAGCACCAGAACAACCACTACTGAAACTAGATAAATACAGAAATAAATAATAATAATTGGCCTGGACATAGAAGGAGCAACTGTGCCTCTCTTCTCTAGTGATGCTTCAGTTGCAGGACTCCACGCCACCCTGCCTTAACAACAATGAACTAAAACGGGTAAGGGGATAATATTTTCCCAGCAGTGAGATATTTGGGCTTGAAATCTGGGAAGATGTAATTTACTTAAAGAAACTATTACGTAGGGTGGGAGTGGGTTTTCCCATGACAAATTTATAACAATTACGCATTAATTTATAACAATTATGCTTAAAAACAACAACTAATACTCAGGCCCTTATTTTTCAATTTTTAAACTAATGTTTCCCAAACTTCTAACCACTGAGGCTCCACTTATTTTCTGTATTAAAGTGGGAGAAATACTTTGCCTTAGATATGAAAATATGTAGTTTTAGCATATTAAAATATTAACTACACACAGGAAGCTGCTTTACTAAGCCAGGCGGTTGGCCATTAAACTACGTAATGTTTAGAAGATATCTGAAGGCAGTCCTGTATCAGGAAGTTTTTAATGTTTGATATTTTACTATGCTTTATTTATATATGTTGTAAGTCACCCAGAGTGGCTGAGGAAACCCAGCCAGATGGGCAGGGTATAAATAAGAAAATGATGATGATCATCATCATCTAGCTGAATATTGTCTACATTGACTGGAAGGGGCGCTCCATGGTTTCAGAGGAGTCTTTCCTAGCCCCACTTGCAGGGACTGGGCCTGAGACATTTTGCACACCACAGCTAAGCATTTCCACCTGAGTTGCTATTCTGCATGTGCCTCCAGTAGGAAACAACCATGGGCCACCACCTGAGGGTGGGTGACCCAGCCGCATCTCTGCATCAGGAGTGATCAGTTGATCCAGTTACACTTAGAGGTACACAGTATGGCAGCTACTGTTATACAGTAATCAGATCCGTCTAATGCACACATTGCTGCAGTATTCAACATCAAAATCTATAGTGTGTGTGTAGGTAAGATAGATATAGATAGATGATAGATAGATAGATAGATAGATAGATAGATAGATAGATAGATACCATGGTGTCAGACATGATGTACAGGCGTCCTGAAGCTACAGCCCTGCATGAGGTGTGAATTACTGCTTTTTGTCTCTGTGGGAAGTCAGCTCTGTAGCCTAATGACAATATCACCACAATTTGCTATTTCAGTACTGATCTAATCATATGTGAAAGAAATAGGGCAATCACACTTATGAATTTCTGCATATCCACTCCAGGCAGAATATGTGTGTTACAGAACCTGATTATCTTAAGGTCAATTTGGGGACCAACATATTCAGTCTTCTCAGTCTCATCTTTATGTATTGCGTCGGAACAACAATGTAAGCTAAAAGATATTTTGGTCCAAAGGACTGTGTTGGTTACTTGCCTATACAAAGAAAGAAAAGCAAAATAACAACAACTCTCAGGTTCTAATCTGTTCTTGACTTCTAATGCAGACTAAGAAGAATTTGAATCTGGACCAGGGAGGTAAAAGAATTACCATCCATTCTTAAATGCTGCACTGGGCCACCCTAAGGTGCTGCTGCACCCTGCAAATAAATTAATTGAGGAATGAAAGGCTCCTAAAACACCAGGTATTAGGTGATACACAACTGGGAAGGGACTGAAGCTCAGTTGCAGATGGAAGCTCACAGGTTCAGTCCCTGACATCTCCAGTTAAAAAAGGTTCAGGGTTATGTGAAAGACCCTTCTCTGCCTGAGACCCTGGATAGCCACTGTCATTACATTGTAGTAGACATCACTGTGCTAGATGAACAAATAGTCTGACCTGGAATAGGGCAGCTTTCTGTTATTCGCTGCTCTAGAAAGCCCTCTTCCAATCAGCTCCGTGTGATTCGATCAATCACTCCAGAAATAGAGATGCAACTAGGTCTTCTCAGTACATACACATTCAATGTAAAAGGCACATGAATAATCATCCATTTGATGATCTTCAAGAGCTCTGCAAGCATTTGATGTGGAAATATTCTCTTTGTGAAATTCATAATGTTTGAAGCAGCCCTTAAAACAGTAGAGGACATCTACATAATCGTTTATTATTTGGGGTTAAGGTGAGTCAGCCGTGGGACTAGGTCTCTGAACAATGGAGTACAGGGAAGTAAGGAGGGGTTGCATTTGCGCCGCTCTGTGACTGAAGTAGACTCACCCCCACAACCCTCTCTTTATAGCCAACCCAGCAAGTGCATGTTTAGCAAACAGACACACATCTGGTTTGGCCCTCACCTGGTGATTTCGTAGAGCTTAAAGACTAAAATCTTACTTAATTTGTATTTTATCTCTGGTTCTGCCATTTGTCAAGTCCCTCTGACTTTTTAAAGCCATCTGGAAAAAACGGTTTTTTAAATAATCTCTTTTATGAGTTGATTTGACATCTCATTTATATATCTATGTCCACAGTATGGGACAAAAACACAAATGAGGCAACCAAAATATAGGGCCACAGCTGGCAGAATCACAGTCTTCTATCATATAATGAGGAATTGGGGCTTATAGTTAGAAAATAGTTCAACAGAACTGATTTGAAACCTCTCAGTGTAGGAAATGTACAATTGATAATGGTTCATGCTGAATTTGGGAATGTACAGATAAGAAATTACTTATTTTGAATAAGCTGAACATTTGATAAGAGACTTCAGGATGTTGACAGGTGGTGTGATTTTTTTCTTTCATAGACTATGCTTTGGTGGTTTTTCTGGAAAGATTTATCGATTTGCACTGCAAGCTTTGGAAAATGGGCTGCTGTCTAGGTGAAAAAGAACATCTAATATTTGCTTTTGTCTAACAGTAGTAGTTATAGTAATACAAATGTCAAAAAACAATCACATTCAATTAACAAAAAACTTCATGGTTCAATATGTTGCATTAAGGGATGTGCATTCAAGCTCCAAAATGCTGGGAAATGGCAGCTTTTAAGGACACATTACCGTATTTCCCTGTGTATAAGACACCCGCTATTTTGGAGGACTAATTAAATTAAAGAGGGAGATTGCGCACAGTTGTTGAGCTTTTTTTGGGGGGGGGGGAATGCCTAAGAACTCTCACCCACCTGGACAACAATTCCTATCATACGCGACGCAGAAGCAACCTATCGTTTTACCGCTCGCAGACAGCACATGCCAATCATACGCCCAATTGCCACAGCAGTGGCCAACTGACAGCAGCCATTGCCACAGCCACCAATCACCCACACTAACGCCGGTGACAATATACTGCTCGCGGCAGCGAACAATCCAGCCTCCCCTCTCTGCACTACGATGTCTAAGATGAGCCCAATTTTTAAACGTTCTTTTCACATAATAAAAGTTCATCTTATACACAGAAAAGTACGGTATTTAGGCAATATGGATATGGCATGGTAAGCTATGCTGTGGTTAATTCAAGCTTCACCACTGCTTGGGGTACATACGCTGAGCAGGACAGAGCTGAAGTCCACTGACAGTCGTGAGGGACGGGGAGTGAGCAATTCACCTGTGCATTATGGATTCAACTGAATCTCAACCGCTGGGCAGCTGGTACAGTCATCGGCACTTCGCTGGAGTTCTGTGCAATCACCAAAATCTATCCACCAATTAAAATAAGCTCCTGCTCGGTATGCTGATCAAAGGAATGCCCATCTGTCAGATGCACAGGAGGAAGTACTCATACTAAGTCTTGACTATTGTGAAATTGGCACAGTCTTTTCCAGAGTACAGGAAAAGAAAACCTGGCTTGAAAATAATTTACCAAACACCTATTTATTTAACTCTTGAGAATCTGCTCACGAAACCAGCTATGTAGAATGAGGTTTTAAAAAAGAAAAACAAAACAGAGTGAGTAAGCCCAAGGGTTGTATCTAAAGTAGTGATATGTCATGGTCTCATTAGAAGAATAATTTCCACTTGCGCAATGTGACTCCCCTCTCCTTCCTCCCATGCACCCCTTAAATCTGTTCTAGGGGTTTCCCCAGAGACCCTAGAGCAGATCTGGGGAGGGTGTGGGGCATGCGTGGGGGAAGTCCTTGATGTAGGGTTGCCACCACAGCTGTTAATCAAGATCTGCTGATCTTTTTGTTTTGTTTTGTTTTGTTTTGATGGAGCCAGTGCCAGTTAAGATGTGGCAACCCTGCTGCAATCATGATTTTTGAATCCTTGTGAAATCTGCTCCTTCATCAAAGTCCTAAGCCAAAGTTCTCCTTACTCAAGGAAAAAGTTGTTGGCTTCTTTATTGTGCTGAGCAATTCTCTTAATAGAAGGGGTGGAAAATAAGAGTTCCTTTCTATTGGTCAACAAATATTAGTTCTTCTTCACATGTGTCATTCTATTGCTTATAAGAATTTCATGCAGTTGAGCTTCAAAACTGATAATGAATATATTGTTGTACACTGGCTTTTTATATGTGGGTGGCTTCTAATTATAATATTTTATATGATTGGGCTGCATAATTTTATTTTACACCCAAATCATTTAGTTTTCCTCCATCGCCAAAGAAGAAGGTCAAAGAGTAATCTTTTCCTTACTTAAAGCAGGTTAGTAAATGCTTCCATATTTTATGAAATAAACTATTATCTTATTCAGGGAAAATTTGTTTTTAAAACATTTCACTGACACTAATATTTGCTACTATTGCTGATCATCCATACATTGCAGAAACAAAAACATTCATCTAGATACACCACAAGTTCTTCAACGTCTCAAAAGCATATTTTCTGGATAAGTCTGCAACATTATTCAAGGCAAGGACTGTGTAATGGTACCATGCTATAATAGAAATGCTGACACAATATAAATCACGTGTGCCATGATGACAATATCAATTCCTCAGTCAAAGCCACAATTACATATCCAAGACATTGAATAACCACTCATTTTTCTTACTCTCTGGATGAGCTTTTGATGCTGTAGCTTCAACTCTTTGATTCAACATTTCAGCCAAATGGGCTAGGAAAACCATTGCTTTTTAAAATAGGGTTCAAAATGACTCAATTGTTTTAACAAGCAAAGAAAAAAATACTTTTAAAAAGCAATCCAAATAACAATAAAAGGCTGAAAGGAGAAACATCAGATTGGCTGACAGATAAATATTTGAGGGAGAATAATATGCTCTGTCTGCTTATGCATTCCTAGTGCCCCATTCATCAGGGGAATAAGCAAGAAGTGGTTGATTTTTTAAAAAAACCCAAACCTCTGTGCCTACAACTCCAAATCCTGGTTCTAAATAACATAAACTATTGTGCTAAAGCTCCTGTGATATCACAGAAGATGGTATTTCCCCAAAAGCTAGCCTTAAATATGCTTGAAAGAATATGTGAAAGTGGCATCTAGCTTCCCTTTGAGAACCAAGGAGCACAAAGGTTTTCTCTAAATATAAGCCATGCATGGCTGAATGTTCCAGGATTCAATCTCAGAACATGTTTTAATGTCAGGGTTTAGTCCAAGGATACAGAAAGTTGCCACAGTGTGGCTTAAAGATATGCCGAGTGAGTTTCTGTCAGTCCTGAGTAACTTGCAACCAGTCCCAAAACATTTGGAATTTGAGAAAATAGCTTTTAGGTGGTACTGAACCCTGAAAACTCTTCTCTCAGATACTATGGACTATGAATTCATACACTTATGGTAAAAGATAAAGCATAAATGTTCTGAAACAAAAGCAGGTCCCTGAAGAACCAATACCAATAATTGCATAGATCCCCCTGTCAATATTACCTTTTCAATGAATCAAACATGTCCATACAGATGTGCAGGGGATTAAGGCAGGGTCAATATAGGCAAAAATAACACTGAACTGTAAGCATGAAAACCTGCTGTCAAAAAGTCCTTCCACTTTTCATTCCTAGAGCAAAAACTAAAACAAAAAAATTGCCAGGAAAATTGTAGTTTATACTCTAGGTATGAGAAACCTAATGAAGGAAGCATAAGAAACAAGCCAAATAAGAAAACAGAATCCCAACATATTATTAACAAACAAACAAAAATAGGATAAATATCACAGGAATGTTTTATCTTTTGTAGTATCTTTATATCTTATATCTCCAATTAATGCCATTTTAAAGAATTTATGATAGCATTATGATGATAATATGGTCTAAGAACAATATTAGTACAAGAACAGTGCAACTTTCTCCTGTCCCTTTGGGAGTGCTGAAAAAGGCACAAAAATACATGTACAGCACAAATCTATGCAAGGTTACTCAGAACTGTCCCACTGAGCTCAATGTAGCTCACTCCCAGGAAAGTGGGCATGATTGCAGCCTCATTAAGTAGTTATAGACGTATGATTGAATCTCCTATTAAATCAGTGAATATAAAACCATATTTGATTCTAGAGAACCTCATCTAAGTCTTAAACCAATATAGTCTGTTGAAATTTTAAGTACTAACAGAAGGCACTCTATATGAAGAAAAAGTTCATATTTAACTGTGTAATCTTTGCTCACAAACTGTTTTAAAGCTTCAAGTGAATTAAAAAAGTATTTCCCACATCCTAAAGTATGCTACTACAGTGCTTTGACAACTTCTCTGTTATAAAAGACTGACCATCATTGGTCCAGTTCCTCCAGCCACTGGAAGAGACTTCCCAACCATCTGATCTGACTTAGGAAGCATTTCGCCTAATGAACTCTTTCAGGTGCCACCCTTTCATGAAAATGAAACAATAACACAAAATCTTCCAGGAAAATGATGCCACAACTACCAGAGGAAGCTTAGCTCAATGTCCTATGGCGTGGAGTTTCTGCCCACTGTAATACGTTAAAATACAGGATTCTGACATTTAATTTAAAGGGAGCTTGGACTGTTTCATTACAGTATTTCATAGAATCATAGAATTGTAGAGTTGGAAGGGACCACAAGGGTCATCTAGTCCAACCCCATGATGCAGGAATCTTTTGCCCAAAGATGGAAAACTGCATGGTGAGATTAAAGTAAAACCCAGCCATTTCACTGGCTAAGATAGGCCAAATCAAAGGCACACTGTATCCTTGCTGAAATACACCTAGGTGTTTATTACAATAGTGTGATGACTTCAGAAACTTCCCTAGGAGGATCTTTCAGAGGCCCAGGAATGCCCTTGCTGGCCAAGTCAGGTTATGTAACTACAGCATCTTCTGACCAACACATTAGGTTGTAATGGCTCAGCAAATGGATCAGGACCTGTCCTGCTTTCCAGCTCTGGCTGGGTAAATCAGAGAAACATACAAAAGAGGCCTGCTGCATCAGGCCAATGGCCCATCCATTGCAGCATCCTGTTCTGTCACAGAGGCCAACCTAGATGCCCATTGGAAGCCCTCAAGCAATGTTCCCCCCAGTGTAGCAATGTTTCCCCCCCAGCTTGAATAGGCACCAACTCCTATTGGCCAAGGGGGTCTTCAGTCCACCCCAATAAAATATTTGAGGGGGCTGTCCCCCCTCATTACCATTCAAATGGTGTGTGTGCACCACATTGTGATTGATTATGCATAGGGCTGCCATGCGTCCAGATCTTCAAAGGTGGAAATGATGTC
The DNA here is from genome assembly GCF_964188315.1 of Podarcis muralis. Classification (NCBI taxonomy): domain Eukaryota; kingdom Metazoa; phylum Chordata; class Lepidosauria; order Squamata; family Lacertidae; genus Podarcis; species Podarcis muralis. The sequence goes on from NC_135656.1 coordinate 73,693,746, forward strand.
TGGGGGGAACTTTGGGGTCAACAATTGGGCTCAACAGCTGCACTCTTCCTAACTTTTGGGGGTGTCTTGGTTTTTACTTTTTGAAATATGGCAACCCTAATTATGCAAGGGGGCGTGCTGTGGGTTAAACCACAGAGCCTAGGACTTGCTGATCAGATGGTCTGCAGTTCGAATCCCTGCAATGGGGTGAGCTCCCATTGCTCGGTCCCTGCTCCTGCCAACCTAGCAGTTCGAAAGCACGTCAAAGTGCAAGTAGATGAATAGGTAAGGTAAATGGCGTTTCCGTGCGCTGCTCTGGTTCGCCAGAAGCGGCTTAGTCATGCTGGCCACATGACCTGGAAGCTGTACACCGGCTCCCTTGGCCAATAAAGCGAGATGAGCGCCGCAACCCCAGAGTCGTTCACAACTGGACCTAATGGTCAGGGGTCCCTTTACCTTTAATTATGCAAGGTGGAGCTTACCTGCCCCCCATATTTTATTCAAATTGGCACCCCTGCCAGCTTGTGATTCCAAGCAAATGCCTCCAGAAGCACAGAGGCTGGGGGGAAGCAGGTGCTTCAGCAATGAAGAGCATGAGAAGAGCCGGCCAACTTGGGCCCACCCGCCAACTCAGGTGCCGGCGGGACACTTGCAAGCAGGACCCCAGAGCCAAAGCGCGCTCCCTTCTGTGCCTTCCCACCCTTGTTATCCCCGTCCGCCACCCATCCCATTTGGGACCTCCCCCCAGGCCGCCCATTTCCCCCCAGTAAGCGCGCAGGTGTACGCACCAACCTGCCCGGCCTCCCCCTCTTCCTGCGCCGGGAAACCGCTTTGGTCTCCAGGCCACAGACGCCGGGGACGGTTGCTAAGGGGACCGAACCATTCCGGACCGCTGCGGGGAGACACGCAGCTGCCTCTTTACCCCAAGCAAGCAGCCTTCTTTGATACTCCCTAGATTTCCACCCCCCTTCCTCGTCTGACTTCTTCTCGGCATCTCACTTGGCTGCATTCGTCTCTTCCTCCCGCTAGTCTCTCTCCGCGCGCCGCCCCCCACAACCGAGAATTTGGTTGTTCCCGTAGTGAGCCAACACGCGTCGGCTGCTCAGAGAGGAGAGAGGGAAAAGTTTCCTTTAGTCGGCCGGAAGGTCGCTTGGCTGCCCCGTAGTCTCGAGCCAGTAGTGGGGCGATGAGCAGTGAGGAACCATACGCTTCGTCCGGTTAGGGAGGTGGATGCTTGTGTATATAAAGAAGCATAAGCACAGCTAGATGGTGAAATGAGCAAAGTGCACTGAATTCGGGGAAAATCGGAGGAGTTATGTGTGTCCAAGATAACAGTGCGCAGAAGCCCAGGCAAAACCCAGCTGGAAGTGTTTTTGCTTGAAATAAGTGGCTATGTTTCTAAGCAAGATGCCTTGTCTCCACAATGCTGCAAAGTTGTCTCCCATTTTTGTTACTGCTATTATTCTTATTATTAATTAAATTTGTAGATCTCAGGTGGGTTATAATGGATTTGGAGCATGTGAGAAGATGGATTAGCTCTGCTCTAGGACTTGCTGATCAGAAGGTCAGCGGTTCGAACCCCCACGACGGGGTGTTGCTTGGTCCCTGCTCCTGCCCACCTAGTTCGAAAGCACGTCAAAGTGCAAGTAGATAAATAGGTACCGCTCCAGCGGGAAGGTAAACGATGTTTCAGTGTGCTGCTCTGGTTCGCCAGAAGCGGCTTGGTCATGCTGGCCACATGACCTGGAAGCTGTACGCCGGCTCCCTTGGCCAGTAAAGCGAGAGGAGCGCTGCAATCCCAAAGTCGGTCACGACTGGACCTAATGGTCAGGGGTCCCTTTACCTTTACCTTTAGGGTTATTGAACAGTGAGCACCCGGGCTGACCTGACCCAACAACACCCCCCCCCCAACAAACCTCACTGCAGCCAACTAAAGATAGCCAACCATACCCCACCCCCCTCACTACCAAGAAATATGTGAGTATGTGTATGTATACATACTGTATATGTGTGACTGGCATAAAATCCCACAAACATATTAAATGTACCACCACAATCCCCTCTTCCCCTTCTCTCCCTCTCCCTGCTTCTTCTCCCACCTTACTCTGTATAATATCTCACATCAAATGTAAAAAACTTTATGACGGGGGGGGGGGGAGAGAGACAACACACATTTTTGTGTGACCCAAGATCTTTAATAAATTAAAAAAACAAAAACTGAGCATCAGACATTCTGCCTGCACTGCCTGGGCTTGGTAAATGATTCTGATACGCCTTGAACTATTTGGCCCGCAGTATTACAGAGGACAAGATGATTGGACAGTGTTCTTGAAGCTACCAACATGAGTTTGAAAATTTTTTACCAGCACCAGTCATGGCAGAAGGTGCAATTGCAGCCTTCAGGCATTAGAGATTATTGGGTAATGGTTTGACTGTGATGGGGCCCTGAGGTGATGACTCCCAACCTGGTGAAGGTATGTATTCTTGGCGTATGCAGGAAGAACTCTTGAGATGCCTTATAGATCAAAAGGGTTTTATTGCGCTCCAGATTTTAAAAAAGACAATATAGTATAAATGCAGCAGTGACTGCCAAGAATGGTGTGTGACAATCTGGGGAAACCCAGCCAGATGGGAAGGGTATAAATAAATTATTATTATTATTATTATTATTATTATTATTATTATTATTATTATCTGTGTTGGTTGTCAGTGGCAAGTTTTTTGCCTTCAAGCAATACAGTGGTACCTTGGTTTGCATACATTTTGGATTACAAACATTTCAAACCCGGAAGTGCGCGTCCCGGTTTGCAACCTTTTTTTTTGGATTACAACCCATTTTGGGGGGGATTATGAACAATTTTTTTTTTGGAGGCCCCATTGGCGAAAGCGCACCTTGGGTTATAACCTGTTTTGGTTTACAAACGGATTATGGTTGTAAACCAAGGTACCACTGTACTAACAGTAATGGTAATACTGTAATACCTTCCACCTTGCCCCAAGCCACAAAAGGCTAAGGCACTTTAGGCACAATTCTATACATCCCTACTCTAAAGTAAACCCCACTGAATTTAATTGGACTTCTATGTGAGTGCCATGTACAGGATGGCAGTGTTGTTATGACATTTGTTTGTTTAATTCCAATTTTGAATCGCTTCCTATAAAATATTTCTAAGCACTTTCACATCATCAATAAAATAAATTAAACATCTTCGTGAGCTATGCTTTGAAGGTTGGACAAAGTATATTGGGAATGTAGTATCCATATAAAAAAATGGTAAATCCTATGGAATGTATAATTTGTGTCTGAGAAAACCAACATAGGATTGCTCTGCACATGTCCCTTTTGTTTTGCTTTTTAATAATAATAATAATAATAATAATAATAATAATAATAATAATAATGTTTGCCTTTGTATACAACCCAAAATGTGTCTAAAGGTTCAGCTTTAGTATCAACTGATGCAAATTAGAAAATAATAATAATTAAGAAACAAAACAAATCCGAGTCTTTTGTGATTTTAACGTAGGCATGGCAGTGTTTGTTAATGAATAGCTTCTGAAACCCACGGTCGGCAGCAAATAGTATTAGTAAATACGTACTGTAAATAGTTTTGATATTCTGATAAACAGGGGCCAGCAGGTTGGCCACAAGGGGGCAGTGGAGATTACCCAATGAACCACAGGCAATGACCATCTTCTGGGGCCTCCCTCAGTGGCCATGAATCAGAAAGTGAAGTGCTTGTCTTAACGAAACTTGCAAAGAAGAAAATATCCAGCTTTCCTACAGTGAAAGGGAAGCTGCACCTGAGATCAGGAGTGCAAAAGCGTGTTGTAGGCAAGCATCCTTCCAAGGACTCAGGGTCACTGTTTAGTGCACACTAATGTTGTGATTAGCTCCCCAGTGTCTGATAAGTTTTACCTAGTGTCTAAAACTTTCCGGGTTGAACTGTTGACCTGAACGTTCCCTATGAATCCCGCAAGCATTTCTTTCTACTTAGCAAGAGCATAACGTATAAGAGAATGTGCAATGCCTTTACTTTCTGTAATTTCTCTCAGTTTCAATGCAACCTGAAATAAATTCCCCTCCTGAAAGGTAGTAAAAGATGGTAAGATGAACCCCAGCTGAGTATATTCCCTGTGGAAAACCTAGGTGATTTATTCCAAGGCCCTTCAAAGCCTGAATTCACAGCAAGCCTTCTCTGTCTTTGTGGTTCATCTCATCTAATTTTTACTGTGTGTTTCAAGGCTTGAGACAAAATGCTTCAGTGAGTCAGAAGATTAAAGCATAGAAGTTTAACTAGCAGGGAGTTCAAGAAGCTACTGAGCCATGGCAGACCAGACAGTTTTGTGATTGACAGGCAAATAAGTGTCTGCGCGTTTGATTTGGTCTCCATACCCTTCAGCCTTTACAGAGATCTGAAACATAATGTCCCACAAGACATGAGCCTCAAGTGGACACTGAAAAGATCCACAAGTACCAACAGGCTGTGGCTATTCATTATTTTTCTCCAAAAGGGACTTTGGTTTCCCCCTTCATTAATAGCCATGTAATTCTACTAAATGAGAGTCTTAAAATAGTTTATTCTGAATTAATAGTCTAATAACGGCACCATTGTGGGTCATGACCCAGGGGTAGGGGACCTCTGGCCATAGGCCAAATTAGGGCCAGCATGGCTCCCATTTTGACCCATGAGCCATTTCCCCCAAAGCACGGCCACATTCCCCACACCTTACATTGTATGTGATGCCAGGTGTGAGAAAGGTAAGACACAGATAGTTCCCTGTAACTTCACCTCAAAGTGTTAATTTTAACTTTCAAAGTTCAACATGCCTGCACAGGAACCTGTATGTGCATTAAGAGGCCCTTCTCCAATAGCTGCTGTCATCTGAGATCAAGCAAGGAGCAACCAATAGGCAAGGCCTTTCTAGGCCCAGGGACACGGGTGGCTCTGTGGGTTAAACCACAGAGCCTAGGACTTGCCGATCAAAAGGTTGGCGGTTCGAATCCCCGTGACGGGGTGAGCTCCCGCTGTTCGGTCCCAGCTCCTGCTAACCTAGCAGTTCGAAAGCACATCAATATGCAAGTAGATAAATGGGTACCGCTCTGGCGGGAAGGTAAATGACATTTCCGTGTGCTGCTCTGGTTCGCCAGAAGCGGCTTAGTCACGCTGGCCACATGACCCGGAAGCTGTACGCCGGCTCCCTCGGCCAATAAAGCGAGATGAGCGCGCAACCCCAGAGTCGGTCACAACTGGACCTAATGGTCAGGGGTCCCTTTACCTTTTACCTTCTACGCCCAATCCTTGAGTCCAAGGAGCCATAGGATATTAGGTAGGAAAACAGGTTTGCAAGCAGAGAAGACTGTCCTTCCACCCTTAGAGCCCATTCCTCCTCCACTGTCAGAGCCAGTGTTGGATTTACGTATAAGCTAAACAAGCTATAGCTTAGGGCCCCATTCTCTTGGCCCCCCCCCAAAAAAAATTAAAGGGAAAAAAACCTGGATGTACATTTCCAAAATATAAGATAAGTTCAACAATTACTTTGATAAAGTACATATTTTTCTATGTGCAAATGGCTTTAGATACCTATTAAGGTCATAAATTACCATATAGCATATATTCAACACAAAAAACAGTGACAATTTGTTGTTGACAAAGGACAGCTGGACATATAAAGGGCCCCATTACCTTCAGAAGCTTAGAGCCTCATCAAACCTAAATCTGGCCCTGGTCAGAGCTCTAAAACAACACAAAAGTCACAGTAAAAAAAGATAAAATAAATCATATACTGTATTTCCCTCCCCCTTGTTATAAAGCCAGCCTAATAGCTATAGTGCCAAAAAATGCATTTGCCATATTTATACAGCAACGTTAAAGGAATGGAATATGATTTTACCATAAATACAAAGAAGAAATACGAGGATACAAAAAAAGTAAAAGCTTAGAAAATGAAACTTTGTATGCAACCTGCACAATTTAGAATTTTCAGATTACATGCATTTGGAAGTGATGTAATACCTCAGTATTTCTGTGTAGCATTTAGCCCAGATTTTGTGACCAAATGGGGCTAGTTCCCTCATTCTGTCAACGCAAGGATTTCCATTTGCACATGCACAACAGAATGTCCCCCCTCTCCTCCTCACACGCATCTTGCCTAAATCTGCTCTTAGGGTTCCCCCAACTCTCTGGAACAGATTTGAAGAGGAACGTGGGCACACACAGTTGCACAACTGGAGATCCTTGCGCTGACAGAACAGGGGAGTTCGATATCGCATGAATTGGAAACCCCCCACTCCCACCCAATATAGGCGTTTTATCAACCCCCATCCAAAATATCACCGAAAATACAGAGGAGCTTTCAACGATTCTCAAAAACTGCAGAAAGAAGATCAAATAGAAATTGGCTGTTTACCATCTAATTCCACGTGCTTTAAAATGTACATGCTGACATTCTGGGTAACATTGTCATGGTCTTGTGTCTCCATTTATATTGATGTAGTAGGAGTGAAGCTGTACCAAACGGGAAGGCTGACATTTTAGGTCCCACCAATGATTCTCCCTGCAGAGGTGTGTGTGATCGCCTGGGCTGTTGAGTAGCGGGCCTTCCATTTCTGTCGCTACACCCACCTCCTTAGCCACATGATGTTGTGTCGATCTGGAGTAAATATCACATGTTATGGCAACAGCCTTAAAATATACCTGACAAATCACTTAATCATATTTCAAAATGTGGCATTATAAAAATAGTCTAGTGTTTTGTGGGTAGCAAGAGGTAGCTATTTATAGACGTTACGCTGTGTTCCTTCTAATTAAAAACCATCTTTCTCTAGCTGAAATCATGACATCAGGGCTAGGTAACCTGTATAGTTGGCTGTGACATGGGAGAGGGAAGCAACAAGACCATGCTTCTTCTTCCCACTTGATTTGCATCAACGTTTTGCCTTCCATTTCCCAGATCCTTTAGATCAGACATAGACAACGTGGTGCCCACCAGGTGTTATGGAACACAACTCCCATCATATATGACCCTCAACCATGCTGGCTAGGGCTGATGGGAGTTGTGGTCCACATTGTTGGACCTGTTCCATATCTGCTATTGGGTCCCCGGAGCACAGATTCACACAAAGTGGCAATCAACCTTGCAGGATTCAAAAGGATTTGAAATGCATATGCAGGACAAAGGCACAGCGCGATAAGCTCGCAATCTGCACACCCCAGTCAGGGTACACCCACTTTTTATAGACTATACAAAAAAACAGAGACTGAGACTTTACATTCTTATCCAATCAGGCTCTAACATTCCATGTTTCTCCTTTTGAAGGTTAACACTTCTTAATTTACTCATTCTTTGTTTGTCTGCCTGCTACGGCCTTCCCTGTCTTATAACAGTTGCTTTGTTTGTCTGCCTGCTTATGGCCTTGCCCGTCCTGTAACAGTGGCTTTGATAACAGCATGCTGGAATTACTATTTGTGAGGCCCTTCAACATTTATTTATTTATTTATTTATTTATTTATTTATTTATTTATTTAATGCATTTATAACACCACTTTTCTCTCAAAGCAGCTCAAAGTGGCATAGGTGGTTCTCCGTCCTCCTTACTTAATCCCCACAACAACCCTGTGAGGTAGATCAGGTGGAGAGGCAAGTGTCTAGTCCAAGGTCACCCAATGAGTTTTATGGCCAAGCGGGGGTTTGAACCCTGGTCTCCTAGGCCTAGTCCCTAGCATAGATTATAAGCCTGCTGGTAATTACTGCTTATTTTTAAACATGGGGTTTATGGATTTATGTGCTGGTGCTTGACTTGTAAGCTATCAACACTCTCCCTACATAGTCATGGTCCACATCAACCTGAAATTGGCTTTTGAATGCATGTACACCCGCTTGGCCCCTGCTCCTGCCAACCTAGCAGTTCGAAAGCATGAAGTGCAAGTAGATAAATAGGTACCGCTCTAGCGGGAAGGTAAACAGCATTTCCGTGCGCTGCGCTGGTTTTGCCAGAAACGGCTTAGTTATGCTGGCCACATGACCCAGAAAAACTGTCTGCGGACAAACGTCGGCTCCCTTGGCCAGTAAAGCGAGATGAGCACTGCAACCCCAGAGTCATCCGCAACTGGACCTAATGGTCAGGGGTCCTTTTACCTGTACACCCACCATTATCCACAATGCAGTCCTATCCCATGATTTCTTCAGAAATACTGCTGTTTGGTGTGTTTCTCCCTCAAACCAGCTTCAATCTGAATTGAAAGCTTAGGTCACATTCGCTTCACTGTTAACTTGAGGTGTCTCCATTTGAGACAGTCATTGCACATGTGCAGGTGACACCTTCATGAATAGTAGTTTGGGAGCATTGCAGAAACCAAACAGGTCATGTGCATTGGATAAATACATCCCTGCCCTCCCTCTGGTGTATACAGCAGCATCTAAATGGGACTTAGAATGCAGTGTGTGTTGGAAGGCGACTTTGTTGTGTTTTAAGAGGCTAATGTGTAGTAGCCTGGCATTCCCTCCTCCTGCACTGTGGAACAGAGGATGACACTGCAGTGGTAACTGTCCTCTAGCTCCTGGCTTGTCACTTTAGAGCCAAACTGGAAGTTTTGAATGAGTTCTCTGAAAAAGTATGATGAGTCATGGGAGGGAACTTTCTGCCAACTATGCACCTTTCTTCATGCAGGCAACGGGCCCTGAGTTATCCCTGCTCTGGTTCTTTTCTGTTGCACAGAAAAAAATCAAGCAGGAGACCAGCATGGATTCAGCTGAGGGCACATCGTAGAGACTGCATGTGGTGAATAAGCCCCATCCTTGGTTGTTACCTGCTTCCCAACCAACAGGAAATGGTGAACCAGCAGGAGACTATTCTTCCTTTGCATGCCTAACACTAGAGCTCGTCCTCCAAAATGATCCTATTTACTAGCGACGGGTGGTCTTTCTTTCTTTCTTTCTTTCTTTCTTTCTTTCTTTCTTTCTTTCTTTCTTTCTTTCTCCTGAATCCTCCCTAAATCCTGTTGCTGAAAACTTTACTACAAAAAGGGTTAGGGCTCAGTAACTTCTTTTTAAAAAAATGATATGCTGAAAAACACAAAAGAAGCCTGTCCGATCAGTAAATCAACAAATATATGGTAGAGCCATGCACGAAGACAGGAGTGCCTGGCGTGCTCTGGTTCATGGGGTCACAAAGAGTCGGACATGACTAAATGACTAAACAACAACAACAGAGCCATGCACAATTTGAAGCAAAGCCTGCCCAAGGGCTTTGATTTAGTTTACCAGCAACCACCATGGAATTGGCTTGTTCACTTCACTTGCTTTCTCCCCCACTATGAGGAGCTACACTCCCATAGAACAAGTGTGCCTCTTTTCATTTGACAGATGTCCGAGGACATACTGTTAGAGCTTTTCTCACCCTCCATACTCCCCATAAGCCATGCCTAAATAAAGGCACAATTAGAGGGTGCCAGAGAACTGCAATGGCTGCCACGGACCATTTCCAGGTGCAAGAGTGATCAGCATGTTAGGGAGTTTTTCCTAAGGGCAAAAGCTGTTTGACAGAGGAACTGACTGCAGCAGGAAGAGATGGTAGGCCCTCATTTGCTGGATGGCATTGAAACAGGCTGGATGCTCAGCTGCCAGAGATGCTGTAGTTCAGGAGTGGGGAACCCATGGTCCTCAAAGCATTGTTGGACTCCAACTCACATCAGCCTCAGCCAGCATGGCCAGTGGATAGAAACGGTGGGAGTTGTAGTCCAACAACTTCTGGGGGACCACTGGTTTCCTACCCCTGCTGTGGCTGAATCCTGTATTGGAAGTCCTGCACTGAGAGGGGGGTGAATCAAATGAGCCCCTCTCAACTCTATGACTGGGAAGAAGCAGGTCACCTCCCACCCTTGTCAAATCATACATTTCGTTTGATGAGGTGTCCATCTGAGGTGCCTGTGTACAATTGTGATATTTGCCACCAACTGCGCACCAATAAACAAAGATGCATGCTTCCTGAATTGCCAAGCTATTAAGTCAAAACATCAGAACTCCTGCTAATTCACCCCAAGAAGATGCTCAGGCATCAGATGGATTTGTGGCAGGAACCTCCGGGTCAGGAATGGTGCTAACAAGGAACTGGGCAAGGTGCAAGCAATGAAGGGTGATTATCGCTTGTTAACTTCTTGTTCTTTGACTCTAGTTCTCTTGCTTGAACTGTTCAGCTAAAGGGAAATGTAATGCCCTGAAGGTCCAGGACTGTTGCCTCTGCATCTGATGCTTCTCTGTGTGTTTTCTGTCTACATCTTGTGTGTTTCTGTACCTGCCTTGCCGGTGAATTACCGAGCGCTGATTTATTCCCTCATCATACCTAATCCCTCTGATTGTCTGAGAATACATCTTGGGGAAATCCAGGTTTAGGAACCCAGCTCATCACCAAACATCCAAATAGTGGTGTGGGGAGGGCAGAGTTTGAAGCAGAGAAGTGGCAGGCAGAAGGAGGGATACTCAAATCTTCATCCTGTTCACCACCCAGCTGGATTCAGCACTGTCACTAGAGGCTCAGGTGGCCTTGGTGGTTAGCAATGCCCTTTTCCAGCTGGTCTGCCAGCTGTGGCCCCTTTTGGATAGGAATGGCTTGGCCACTGTACTCCATGCTCTGGTAACTTCCAGATTGGATTATTGCTATGTGGAGCTGCCCTTCAAGATGACATAGAAACTTCAATTAGTCCAAAATGCAGCAGCCAGATTACTGGCTGGGGTTCCATTTAGATCCCATATAACTCATTTTAAACAGAGCTGTGCTGGCTGCCAGTTTGTTTCTGGGACCCATTCAAGACGCTCACATTAGTGTTTAAAGCCCTGAATGACTCAAGCCGAAAATACCCGGAAGCTCACTTCCTTCCCTACAGACCCTCTTGAGGGCCCTCTTGGTAGAAATTCTCCCTTTGATGTATATGGATCCTGCACCTTCAAAGGGGATCTTGTATCTTTAAGGATCATGTGGAAAGGAGAACGCTGCTCATGTGCACCTTCTCTCATTTCTTGCTCCCGTTGCTTTTCTGTCTCTCGCAGTTCTTTCAGAGAGCAAGAGCTGTTTCTGTAAACAGAATCTGCTTCTCTTCGTGAGGGAGCGACACTAGGCAGATCACAAGTATTCTGCCCAAACGCCATCAAAAACTGGTCGTCCCGCTTTGATACTTTCCTTAGGCATAACATAATCAGTGTACCTCAACACAAATCCTCACTCACCTTTCTGACATCTGATTTCCATGCAATCAGCAGGAGGATATGGAGAGGAAAGGTTGCCTTTCCACCTTTCAAATATCCGCAGAACAAAAGCTCACACTAGGCCAGTCCTGATTGCTTTTCTGAGTCAGCGACACTGACTGATTGAGGCCTAGGCATTTCAATCCTTCAGAAAACAGCATTTTGCTATCCAGGCCCATTACAGTGGTACCTCAGGTTCAAACTTAATTTGTTCCAGAAGTCCGTTCTTAACCCGAAGCGCTCTTAACCCAAGGCGCGCATTCCCTACATAGGCCTCCCGTGGCCCCGGAAGCGGATTGCGTTCATATCCTGGGGCAAAGTTCGCAACCCAGAACATCTACTTCTGGGTTTGTGGAGTTCGTAACCTGAAGCGTTTGTAAGCAGGACTGTTCATAACCCAAGGCACCACTGTACACTGGATTAGCTACCAGCCAGCACTGCCTACTCCATTGGACCTTTCAAGCACTAATGTAAGGTACCACTAGGGTCAAACAGGGCCCAGCTGACTTGCTCTCTACAACACCAAGCTAGCACACAACCTAAAGGAGCCACCACTGGTCCAACCTTTTCTGTGCTGGAGCACTACCCATACATTGGCCAGAGATGGTAAAGTAGTAGTAACAACAGCAGCAGCAGCAGCAACAGCAACAACAACAACACTTTTATTACTTATACGCCGCCCATCTGGCTGGGTTTCCCCAGCCACTCAGGGGTTCATCAGTTCAGCCAGACCTGAGGAGCTAGCTCTATATCATGGTTGCTCCAAACCTGGTTCCTTGTGAGATGTCCCACTGAAGAGCCATACAGATCCCCTTCATTCAGAGGGGGATACCAGAACCAGAGCCTCCATCTACAGCTTGTCTTGGAGGTTGACCAAGCCCTGACACTCGGTCAAGAAGAACCTTGTCCCACATGAGAGCACCCAACGTTTGAGACGGTCATCACTGCCTCTCCTCCAGTGACCCTACCTGCAGACATCAGACAAGTGCCATAAGGGGAAAGAGTCATTTCTATCGTACAGAACTCCATCCCAAAAAGAGATCCACATATCACCGTCATTGTTAACTTTTGAGCATCAGGCAATCTGTTCACTTGCGTATTTTCCTCTTTGGTGGGAATTTCATTTGTTGCAGTGTTCTCACTCTGCCTTTATTAGTGTTTTAAATCATCAAATCATAGAGCTGTAGAGCTGGAAGGGATCACTGCAATGTAGGAATCCTGACCACATCCGTCCCTAGGTGGGTTCGAACCACCAAACCTCCAGTTAACAGCCAGATGCACTGACCCATTGTGCCACTGGGGGCTTCTCATGTTACATTAAATGTTTTCCGGGCTGCTTTTTAAATTATGGTAGTGGGAATTTTTTAAAAAAATAACATTTAATTAAAAATGTTATTGGTTATTTTATGATGTTTTAATATTATGTGACTAGCCACTATGGATTCTGTTCTTAGGAGAAATGGAGCATATGCACCGTTTTAAAGCGAATAGATGCATATACCCCAGTGGGAAGGTGCTGCTTAGTTGCACAGCTCCCATTTATTGCCTCTGTCCTGAATTGTGCCTCTGTCCTTCCCTTCCTAATATCAGGCTGAGGCTTCAGTCCCCACTTCAGTGGCTGCCAGGTCCTCTTAAAGAGCTGACATTTCCAATCCTGACATTTTCCACAGCTCCATCTGGGAATTAATGGCCGGATATTAACTGCGATGGGGCTGTTTATCATAATTAGTCTCATGAAGCTATTGAGCATTCAGCTTTCCCTTTTTCTTTTTTTCTTTTTCTTTTTGCCTTAAATTTATCAGCTCTGAAGAAATAAATGCAGAATCTAGCAGAAGAGATGGCTGGTTTATTTATTGATTTATTTATTTTGATCTGTCAGGTTTCGTATTTAAAGTTTGCCAAAACTGAGCATCTCTTCCTAGAGATGATGCCAAGGCTGACCTGACTTGGGCACGTAATTGGAATTACTGGAGCCATTTGGTATTTTGAACAGACATTTATAATTCTGACATTTTCTGTAATTCAGACCTCTCCCAATGCAAACTAAATACAGTTGTGACTGACAGGGATTTATCAAACACTGCAAATATTATAGTGCTGTTTCACCTTTAGGTGTGTAGAAAGAAAAACTAGATCAAATGCAGATCCCCACATGGAAACTTTAGGATTGCTATTTATTTTATTACCATAATATTTATTGGGTAGAATTCACTGTAGTGCTAAGCAGGGAGCTACGAGCAAGAGGAACAAGGTGTAATCATGCAACAAAACTTTCCCTCCCTTTCCTCTCCCCATAAATCTGTGTGGTATAGTGGTTAAGAGCGGTAGTCTCGTAATCTGGTGAGCCGGGTTCGCTTCCCCGCTCCTCCACATGCAGCTGCTGGGTGACCTTGGGCTAGTCACACTTTTTGAAGTCTCTCAGCCTCACTCACCTCACAGAGTGTTTGTTGTGGGGGAGGAAGGGAAAGGAGATTGTTAGCCGCTTTGAGACTCCTTCGGGTAGTGATAAAGCAGGATATCAAATCCAAACTCCTCCTCCTCTTCCTCTTCTTCCTCTTCTTCTTCTTCTTCGGTTTCCTTCAACCCTTCAGAGCAGCCCATTGTCTTTCAAGACAGATGGATGTCAGCAACAATTCAGAGCTGCTTTAGGGGGCATGAGGGGGAGAGGGGGGAACGGTACACAAGTGGACTTCATTCCACACATGCAACAACTTAGTTGAAACCCACCCAACCCAATGTGTTTATATACTGCTTTTTGTCACCAAGTCTGTATTTTTATTTTTATTTAAAAAAGAAAAATATTTACTTACCTGAACTTGGAGATATTGTTTCTTATGGGCATGTTGAAATGTAGAACAAGGGAGCTCCCACTACTGATGAAAATCAAATATTTGTTTGTTCGATTGCATTTTGTATTTCCAAACTGCAGCGTAGGAGGAACGCCCCCCCTACAAAAGAGAACTCAAATAATAAAAAGCAATGAAGCATTCAAATGAAAAGCATATTAAATACAAAAAAGCAAAATATGTGTACACATTAAAAGAAAAGGAAAAATAAACATTAAAAGGAAAGGGGGGGAAACTTATAAATTTATTTCCTACTACAATGATGATTATTCGTGTGATAATAAACCCAGACACAGTCATGCTTAGAGTAGACCTATTGAAATCAATGGGACTTAAATGATCCCTTTCTTTTAGTAACTCTAAGCATGGCTAAGCCTCGGTCCAACCTAATGGGTTGTATTCCACTATGTCATACTCAGAATAAAGGTAAAGGTAAAGGTACCCCTGCCCGTACGGGCCAGTCTTGCCAGACTCTAGGGTTGTGCGCCCATCTCACTCAAGAGGCCAGGGGCCAGCGCTGTCCGGAGACACTTCCGGGTCACGTGGCCAGCGTGACAAGCTGCATCTGGCGAGCCAGCGCAGCACACGGAAACGCCGTTTACCTTCCCGCCAGTAAGCGGTCCCTATTTATCTACTTGCACCCGGGGGTGCTTTCGAACTGCTAGGTTGGCAGGCGCTGGGACCGAGCAGCGGGAGCGCACCCCGCCGTGGGGATTCGAACCGCCGACCTTTCGATCGGCAAGCCCTAGGCGCTGAGGCTTTTACCCACAGCGCCACCCGCGTCCCTCATACTCAGAATAGACCCATTGAAATTCATGAACCTAAGCTAGTCATGTCGACTAACTTTGATGGGCAGCCACGTGAAAATGGTGGGCAAAGCCAGAGACAAAACTGGGTGGAGCAAATATGCCTTTTACAGTAGACTACCTCGTACATAGCCCATCTTCCACCCGACCTAGGGAGGAGGGCCAATAGGAAAGGTCTGAAGGGCCACATGGGGCTCCTGAGACTAAGGTTTCTCTCCCCCTGCACCCCTCAAGATAGGTTTGCAAACCGGGAAGCAAACAAGATGCAGAAGGACACTTGCGTTGCTCTGATGTGCTGCTAATATAGCCTTAAAAATATATCTGTATCCATAGACTTATTTTATTTGAGTTCTGCTGGCCCCTAAAGTTGTTCAGAAGCCTCCTTCTCCTTGCTGCTCCAGTCCTTCCCCCATGCAGAGCTCTGCTGGTGTCCTCCTGCTTTCATTCTCCACGATTCTGTTCCACCCTTGTTTTTCTAGCCCAATCGGAGATTATCCAAAGCTCTCCATCCAGATGTTTACTAGGTAAACATAAAAGATTTTGTGTTTACATATTACCTATTAACATTCCTCTGCTGATGTGAAGGTAGTAATTATGGAGCCAGATGGGGACGTGCACACAGTCTTTGACACCAAGCCTGCACACTGCTGGGTGGCATTTTTTAACGAGATGCCAACCACCAGCAGGAAGATCAGGAAAGCTGACTGCAATTAAAAACTGAATTTCTAAATCTACCGCATGGCTTATTCCAGGTGAAGACTAAGTGTTTTGGGCTGCAGCATTTGACATAATGTACATGGGATGCGCTCCAAGCTAATGTGCTCAAACCTGAAATTCCCCCTTGTTACAACATGATGGCAATAATACAATAATTATATGCCATCACCTGTGCGGATAATGCAAAGACGCTGTGCCCATTCCTAATTCACATGACAGCATTCCAGGCAGGGACTGTAATGTCTGAAATCCTCTTACTACATGGATGACCCTGACTTTGTGTGGATGGTCTTAAAACCAACACTGCCTGTTCCAAGGGGCTGATGGCGCAGAGTTGCCCCATGTGCTTCAGAACTGTCCACATGGTAAATAAATATTATTTCAACCCATGTGACTTAGCTACATAGAAGCATTTTGAGCGGCTACCACATAATAAAGTGCAATGTTTTAGTTAGATCTAACCCCCTAAATGCCAGTAAGGATATTTTTTCTGTGTCACGAGTGAACTTCATCTTGCCTACCAGAGGGGCCAGTGGCATGAAGCAGTGCTTTATATTAAAATATCTAAGTAAAGGTAAAGTGACCCCTGACCATTAGGTCCAGTCGTGACCGACTATTTATTTATAAATAAATAAATAAATAAATAAATAAATAATGAATAAACAGCATTAAATGGAGACAAGCACAGCAGATAACACTAATCTGAACAAGACTGCCATTGCAGACATACAGTTGGGCAATTTCCTACTCACCAGGCCCATTGGCAGACCAGCTCTGCATTACGAAGATGTCTGCAAATGTGACGTGAAGGCTGGCGACATCAACCCCACCATGTGGGAATCCCTTGCAGACTGCAGTGCCTGAAGACAGACAGTAGCAGTGACCAGAGGAGGAATGATTGCTGGGAGGAGCACAGAAAGAAGAAACACCTTGGTACACCTGCAACAGCACCATGGTATGCCTTCGTCTGCCCCACTGCAATAAAGCATCTCTCTCCTGTATTGGTCTCTATAGCCACAACAGGCGCTGTAACCTTCCAAAGGCGCACTCCTCCATTGTCTCCCAATACAGACACAGATGCCAACCAACGGTTTCCGTATGGTGTGTCACAGTGGCCTCCAGGTGAGCCCTAAAGTACCAAGGTATCTTGTCCCCTACAGCTTTATGTACATACCTGCCTGTGTTTACCCATTGCAAGTGTAAGTAGCTGGAGGCTGCAATCGAAGGTTGCTGTTACAATAAGTAGATACTCCATATTTAAAAGGATGAGTCCCTTAACACAGGGCCATCCTCAAAGAATTTTGAGTCAGCACAGAAGCCACCCATTTGCCCCACTCCTTTTAAAAAGCCACCCACCCATTGCCCATTGTTAACAGCTTGGTAACCCACCCTCAGGTACTCCACTGGATGGCAACTGGCCCATCATGTGGCTATTACTACATCATCTCTGAGCTCCACAGCTATCAAATGTTTCTTCTTTCAGAACGCAGCAGCTGCATGATTTCCTTGACTTTAAAAAATCTGACCTCCACTTGTAAAGGTAAAACTTTTGAAAGGGGCTACATATGAAAGAAGAAATTATTTCCTCTGCACCCACCAGCCCAGCCAATGGCTTTTAAAATATGCCTTGTTGGTCTCCCATATGCAAATAAGAAATGGGAATGGTAAAAGATTCACAGCTCATTGGCTGCTGCCTGTCTGTGTCAAGGCTTATAGTCATAATGGGTGGTCTGGCTGTACTTAGGGATTCAGAGTTGTTCTTGTGCTCTGCAATTCACACTTCTGGCGCAATGGCCTAAATATCTTGGTTTCACCAAATGGCCAGCAACCAAAACCAGAACATCAGCCCTCTTCTTTATATGTGAAACCACCTCATACTATGTGCTGAGACCCATGTTGAGTAGCACTGGGATTGCATTTCTTCCAGGTTTTTTGGGACTGCTTCTCCACCAGGATTTGTTCCAGGCCCTATAATAACCCAAAGTGGTTCTCAACCAACTAATCCCTGTCTCAGGTACTGGCACCATCTTGAAACCAGTTCTTGGTAGCAACCAGATGGACTAGAGACCCCTGTGAGCATCATTTGGGAACAAAGGGGTTAGGAAGATACAGGATACGGGGATCTCTCAGTGGTGTGGAACCAGTAGCCCTCCAGATGTTGTTGGACTCCACCTCCCATCAGTCCTAGCCAGCGTGAGAGGGAAGCTGTAATCCAGCAACACCTAAAGGGCCCCTGGTTCCCTACCCTTACTGTAAGTCATTGAAGTGTTCCAGGGCAACAGATACACCACCTTTCATAGAACATAAAAGTCTCTCTTATACTATTTGTCCACCTAGCTCAGTATTGTCTGCTCAGACTAGCTACAGCCGTCTAGGGTTTCAGGAAGGAGTCTTTCCCACTGCCTGCTTCCCATTTTAATTTTTAAATGGCGATGCTGGGGATTGACACTGGACATTTGGCATGCCAAGCAGGTGCTCTGCCACTGAGTTACGCTCTCCCCCCTCTCTTAAGCTCAAGGCCAGGGGAAGGTTGACTATTCAAGAGGTAGCAAAGAAGGAAAACATTATTCCTAAGTACCTGATCTGGGGAACATTATTCCTAAGTACCTGTGAGGACAAGGCACTAAACAATCAATGGAGATCTGAAGAAGAGGGATAGGATTAGGCAGTGCTTTTTTCGAGGGGGGGAACATATACCCCTAAACATTTTGTGAATCTAAGTTTGGCCTCATTGAGGGGCAGTATTTCAATATGAGTAGGAAAATGAGAGTACCCCAAAGTGATTATGGACATGGCCATGTAGTTCAGAACTGCAACATGAGACTACAGGTTTTTTTTTGTTTTTTGTTTTTTAAAGTCCTCCAGGTTTCCAATGTATTATATAACAATGGGTTTCAGGACAGCAGAGTATCTGTGAGGATATATTTGGCCTGATGGTGGTGTGTCCTGGAGCTCCACATCATCAGTATTCTAACTCCCACGAGGCTGACTCCCATGAGTATTCTAGCTCCCAACATCTCGTTGCCAATTGGAGGCTCTCTCTTCTTCCCTAGAAATGACTGGTTGGTGAGTCTCGGAGGAGTCCTTTTTTCTGGAGATTCTTGAACCTGCCGATGGATTATGGATACCAAAAAGGAACAGGATAGCAGTGGAATGGATGACATAAGCTTGAGTTCTACCTCTTTGGGATGTTACACAATTCAGGGTAGGTTTACTGCAGAATATAGAAATAAACAGTCTATTTCCCCCCCTTATCTTCCCTTGACAAATGCCTGGATTTATGTCTTGAATGTAGATGTTCAGCTCCGTATCGTATCGATGGCCCTTCATCGTAGCAAAACAAAGCTGAAACAGAACCCAACAAGTTTCTAGCAGGACTAAGAAATTTCCATAACTGAACATGTCCAGAATAGTGCCTTCATATGCTCTTCAACCAGGAGCATTGCTGGAAACAGGAGGTTCAACATCAACCCCCAAATTCTCTGTGCTTGTCTTACATGACCAATTGGACAGCTCTACCTCTTGTTGCCCTTCTTGTTTCTGATCAGGATCTAACACACCAACTTGGTTTTGCCTCCCCTTCCTTACAGGCTTAAAACAGCTCTATGAGGCCCACCAGCTCTGTGATGCTACCCTGATGGCTGAAGGAAGGATTTTCTCCTGTCACAGGTGAGTTCCTGGATTTTGCTGGTCTCCAGCCTGCTAGTGAATATTGGCCTGATGAAGCAGCTCATGTTACCCATAGCCAGCAAAGCAGATGCTTTGCCTAGGGAGGTGAAATTGCCTAGGCAAGTGCAGAGTATGCACATCAGCACTGAGATGCTCCGGCTCTATGGGAGCAACACAGCCTCTGACACAATAGTGTAATAATCTTTGTCACAATGCATCCTGCCAGATCACTGCCATTCCAAATAAGCCAATGGCTCAGGTTCTTGTGCTAGTCACATGCCTCTAAAAGCTTACATTTGCAATTCACGTCTGACAGGGGCGCATTTAATGGGGTGGGAATGAGGGAAGATTAGCAGAAATCCCATTCATGGAGAGCTTTATACAAATTAAGGTTTATCATTTAGATTTATAAAGATTTATGGAATTATGTAAGGTGTAGAGGAAGTGGATAGAAAATCTGTTCCCCTCCTCTAGAATTGTGGGAGTGTCAGTCTCCCAATTAAAGTGTTTGGCAGGAGATTCAGGACAGTCAAAAGAAAGTACTTTTTTAACACAACACACAACTGATTTATGGATTTCATTGTCATCCAGTCTGGTGAGGGTCACCATATTAAATTAAAACAGGATCGGGCAAATTCATGGAGGTTTCAATGGTCATTGGCCGTGACAACTAAATCAAACCTTCACCTTCAGAGACATTGAGTACCATTTCTTGCAGACAACTGGGAGAGCGCTATTTCCTTCAGATCCAAAAAATAAAATAAAATAAAATAAAATAAAATAAAATGGATTTCTGAAAGTATCTAAATGGGGGGAAGATTTGGTGTGTATTGGGGGAGGGGTTTGCAAATTAAATTTTGTACACCAGGGTTCTAGAACCATTCTTGCCACGCTAATTATGCATATAGTTTATGAAGGAAACTTTCCAAAATGTAATTGGCCACCTGCAGTCTGAAGTGATACAGTCCATTCTGCTGCTTGTGCAGACTAGGCCTTACAGTGCCCAGGGCCGGATCACCCATAAGGCAAAGTGAGGTAACTGCCTCAGGCGGCAGGATCCACAGGGGCAGCAGATCTGGCCTCCAAGAAAGGGATCATTCACTGCTGCAGCACGCTCCTTGGGGGATAGATCTGCTGCCTTCCTGACAGCCCTCCCCATGCCACCTCTGCAGTGGCCTTTATTCACGCCCTGTTCTTGATGTACAACTTCACTTCACCCCTTCTTCCTGGGGGGGGGGTGTGTGGCAATTTTGTAGCTCGCCTCAGGTGGCAAAATGTCTTGAGCGTTCCGGCAGCGGCCGTCACATGGGCTGATACTGGCCTGCTCACAGGCTGCTGACTCTTTTTTAAAGGGATGAAGGTTCTGAGTCTTTAACAGCTGGACTAGCAAACCTGCTACAGGAATGAAAACACAGAGAGCAAATCAACTGAGCGCAGCAGCAGTACATGGAAGAAGAGGAATATTCCCAAGTAAGGGATGACTGAGATAGTGAACATGTGTGTCCTTAGAATTATTGCATCCTGAGTGGCAGATATATATTCCTGTTTTGAAGAATCATGTAACCCCGGAAGCTTAGCATTTTTACACATAACATAAGGCTGACTTTTTGTTTTATTGACGTAGTCGCTTTGCTGCCTCTCTTTGTAGGGCATTGTTGGCCGCATTCAGCCCTTATTTCCGGGCCATGTTTACCAGGCCCTTTAGAGAATGCTGGGAAAGGCAAGTTGTGTTCGAAGACATGGCCTCTTCTGTTCTTCAAAGAATTCTACATTATCTCTACACTGGAGAGTTGTTGCTTACACCAGAGACTGCTCAGGATCTCTTCACAGCTGCCAATAGGCTTGTCATCCGCCCACTGCAGGAGATTATTGGCAGGTAAACAGATCCTGTTTTGGAGCTGGGACAGGGGATCCTTGGGTCAGTGGGTGGAATCCTTAAGAGATACAGTGGTACCTCTGGTTACAAACTTAATTCGTTCTGGAGATCCGTTCTTAACCTGAAACCGTTCTTAACTTGAGGTACCACTTTAGCTAATGGGGGATCCCACTGCCGCCACCGAGCGATTTCTGTTCTCATCCTGATTTAAAGTTCTTAACCCAAGGTGCTACTTCCGGGTTAGCGGAGTCTGTAACCCGAAGTGTTTGTAACCCGAGGTACCACTGTATAGAGGCACAATCTAGAGTTAAGCTGAAATTTCTCAGAAGACATTTTTCTGATAATATATCTGAGGCTTTTCTTTTAGAAAACAAATTTTCACTAAGTATTTCCCAACTTTCTTTGGGGGGAGGCAGCTATTATTTCTCCCCTGCCCCACAATGACCTGAATATAAACACAGACAATGCCCTTGAATGACACTAGGTCTAAAGCATTGTTTGGGGTGGGAAATAGTGCCCAGTGCAGTTGCTACTGCTGCTTCTTGCAGCGGCAAGCAGTGGCATTGGGGAGGAACCTAGCATCAGCGTCTGGGGAAATGTAAGTTGTCTGAGCTTATGTCAAAAGCGAGTTTGAGTTTTCATTCATTAAAATGACAGACATCTGTACCTTGACCTTTGCCTAGTTTGTCAAAGAAATCAAGGACTGTGTTCACTTGGGCCCCAGACAACACAGACGTATTGGCTGGCAAGCTAAACAAGAATGGAAAATTTACTGTGATCACACAGTGCTGTCGTAATTCTGGGGGGTTCACAGAGGATATCAATCTCCAAAAATTCCACCACATTACCCATTAACCAAAATGAAATTAATTTAAAGACAATAATTGGTGAACTCCAGCTGTCCCACAGCAGTTTACTAACAGCTAAGCGCCTTGTTGTAATGTTCAACTGGGCCCTCAGCAGCAAGTAAACTGCTATGGGACAGTTGGAGTTCCACAATTGCTGCCTTTAAATTAATTTCACTTTGTAACTGAGGGAATTTTCCTGGAGGAAAGAGAGATCAGGAAAAATGAAAGATGGGATGCATGCAGATCCTTCCTATTGCCTATACTCCTAACTTCACACTGACGCAAGTGCTATTTAACATGGAAGGGCTTATTTGTAGCTCACAATTACTATTGCAAATCACATATATTTTGGCTGCACCATTCCTCCATATCCACAACTCAATCCATCTGGCTATCCCATTTTGTTCCATTCATTCAGGTGTCTAACATTTCCCTTACTGTGGCTTGTTTCAGCTTTCTTCCTCCAAAGTCCTGACCTGCTACCTTCCAATGCATTTTCCCCATCCTTTAAAGTGATCCCTTTCCTCCTGAGCCTGGAGAAAAGATGCAACAAACAATTCTAGCTCCACTTAAAGCATCTTGCTTTTGAGCAGGTTGCCAGAAAAATATAAAAAATGTACATTTTTCAGACACCTTGGCAAACTTTATTTTAACCGGCATGTGTTGGTCTCTGGCGGTGGGATAACAGGTCAGAATGCCAGTGGGCATGCCAGTCCTTTGCTGCTGAGCGCGAAAAGCTGTCTCTTTCACCATCTGGAGAGTGAAATTCCCCTGCAGTTCCCCACTGATCCATATTTAATTTCTTTCTCTCACCAGATTCCTTGCTGACAGCATTTCTATGGACAGCTGCCTGGGGATTTATGCTTTGGCATATGCTCACAACCACCAAGCGTTGCTTCGTGTGGCCACACGCCACATCACCATTAACTTTGAACCTCTTTCTCAACACGAGGCCTTTCCAGGCTTGGATCCCAGCACGGTGATCAGCATTGTCTCCTCAGACAAACTCCTGGTGTCTTCTGAGCTGATCGTCTACCACGCTGTGCAGCGCTGGGTGAGGTCTCAACCAGCCGAGCATCTCTCACTGATCAGGAAGCTGCTGAAACAAGTCCGCCTCCCGCTTCTTACTTCCGAAGAGATCACGGTAGTCCAGAAGGACATAATCGAAGAATATGGACATGCTCACCTGCAGTGGGAGCAGCTCGATGGAGAAGGGAGGTTGCGGAAGAGCGGGGGTCTCAGGCACGGCATGTACGATGACTGGATTGTGAGCTTGGGCCTTTTTGTAAGCAACATGCAGGGAGGCGTAGTTGAACGTCTGAAAACTCACTTCCTGGGATTCAGCCTGCAGACAGAAAGCTGGGAGGAGATACCACCCCTGATGTATCTAGATTCCTCTGGCTTCTTGTCTGTGGGGCACAAGCTCTATGTCTCTGGGGGACAAAGGCTTAATGGCTCCGTCTTAGGCAATCTGCACGAGTTTGATGCTCTTACTGGCCAGTGGACGCAGCTGCCATCCATGTCCACCCCTCGGCGAGAACATGGCTTCCTAGCATGTAAGCAGAAGCTGTATGCTTTGGGGGGTCGGAGTGGCCGAAGTGTGCTTGATTCTGCAGAAAGCTTTGACCTAGTGCAGAAGTCCTGGTCTCCCATTGCCAACTTGCCATTTGCAGTCAGTCATTTTGCCTCTGCCACATTGAAAAACAAGCTCTACCTGATTGGAGGGTTCTCTCACACAAGGGCAAGCGGCCTTGCTCACAGGGGCATTCTGATTTATGAAACAGCTTCCGATGTGTGGAATCAGGTGCCTCTGGCTTTTCAGTGCTACAAATCCACAGCTGTGACCATGGACAATGGGATCTTCGTCATCGGCGGGCTTGTTGAGGAGAGCAGCCGGCGCGAGACACCCGGCACGGTAATCAGGGCCCTGATCTCTGGCACCCACAAGTGTTTCTTCCTCAGCAAGGATGGCACTGTGAGCTACGACGTCGCCATCCCAGAACTTCCTATCCTGGTCTTGCCACCTTGTGCGGTGCAGTGGCAGAGAAGAATCCACGTGCTGGTGGGGAATACAATATACCAGTGGAAGCCCGGAGAGCCCAGCTGGACCAGGAGTCGAAAAACTGCTCCCAACACAAGAGTAACATTCTTAACTGTAGTTAACGGAGTAACACTGAGGGTCCCAAAGAAAAATCTGCAGCCCCTTTTACGAGAAGCCTCTGCAGCCTTGACAGCAGTTTGGGTGGCTGATAATTAGCAGCCAATTGACACTTTCCCAAACCTAGCTACCTTGGCTTCACCTAAATGCAGGATTCCATCAGGCATCTTAAGCTTCTCCCTTTAATATCAACAGTACTGATGTCTTCAGGAACAGAATACAGTCACATGGGTTCCTCCTCATTGCACTTGAGAAAGGGTGCCTATGGCTCACCCAAAGGGGCCTGGCTGCTGAATAAACTCCATTCCAGCCTCCAACTTATCATAGAATTGTTCTGAGTACCATACGGTATGAGGGAAAAGATCAGAAGCTTCTAGGTCAGGAGTCAGCAAACTTTTTCAGCAGGGGGCCAGTTCACTGTCCCTCAGACCTTGTGGGGGGCCGGACTATATTTTGGGGGGAAAATGAACGAATTCCTATGCCCCACAAATAACCCAGAGATGCATTTTAAATAACAGCACACATTCTACTCAGGTAAAAACACCAGGCAGGCCCCACAAATAACCCAGAGATTCATTTTAAATAAAAGGGCACATTCTACTCATGTAAAAACATGCTGATTCTCAGAATGTCCACGGGCCAGATTGAGGAGGCGATTGGGCCGGATCCGGCCCCTGGGCCTTAGTTTGCCTACCCATGTTCTAGGTCTACCTCCACTGTCAAAGGCATTAGGCCTCTGCATCCTAGTTCCTGGGAATCACAGGAGCGGGAAATGCTGTTGCACTTGAACCCAGCACGCAGGCTTCCCAGGGGCTTTAGGGCGGCCATTGTGAGAACAGGTTGCTGGACTAGAGGGGCCATTGGACTGGGTGGAAAAAAAGGAAGATTTTCTGTCTTTGGCTCAAAGCAAAAGTCCCCTTATTTCCTTCAGATTTCAAAGCCATGTTCAACTCTGGGCTGTACTGCAAGGAGGAATTGGAAGAGAAATAGGGGCACACTTTAACTCTTAATCAAATAATTAAGATTGGTTGGTTGCCTAACTCAAGGCAATCTCTAGTAGAGATGTAAAGGCCCGGGAGTAGGGGGGTGGGGGAGCAAAGCCAAAATAATGAAGAAGAAAAAACCCTGAACCCCCCCCCCCAAAGTTATTTTGGTTTGCCCCGCCCCAAACTTCAGGTCTTTAGTCAACTTACAATCAAGTTTAAACACATAAAAAATTGTGAAAAACAAAGGCCATCAAATTTTTAACAAGAGATCAATGTATTAAACATAAAGCAACACCAACCTTCACAGAAAATAAGCAGACGAAAAGATTATCAGCAATGCGGAATGACACTAACATTAAGCGTTGATGTAGCTGCATCAAATGTGTGGAAGGAGAGAAGAGTCTTATCCGGGCACAGAAAGTCTTAATCTGTCATTGTTGACACCAGGGAGGCCTCACTCAGGACTGCATTCCACATGAGGAAGGGCCATGGCCTTTGTTGCCACCCTCTGAGCCTGTTTGGGTGGGGGCACCCAGAGAAGGACCTCAGAGGGTCCAGATAGATTCACTTGACCAACACAACTAAGTGAAGGCTGCTGCTTGTGCTATAGGACAATTGGGAGTGATTAGCCTATTGATGGCAACCACTCTGGTTATTATTATTACCATTTACTTCTGCTGCTGAACAAAGTGGGTGTGCAGGTACAAGTGCATCTGGTGCAAAATGGGCATTTTCTACCGATATATTGAGATGTCAGTTTGGGGAGATGCACACATAGATGGGTCACAGGTGTTAAATCTTATTTGTGCAGTGTGAGCTGTTTTAAAAGAAAAATGACTTTCCAGGTTCTTGATAAAATCAACTTTTTATTGCTCACACACTCCTCTCCCTGTGAAAAACCATATTAGTTTCAGCTCCTAGTCCTTAAATTTAAAGCTACCTCCCTCTCTGCCACAGCTGACTCTTTCCACCGCGTCCCTTTTAGACATGCACTTTTGTCCCTTCTCTCACTCCACCGGCCTCTGTGCCTTGTTCCACCACACTACACCCAATATCTGAAAAAGCTCGTTCTTGGTGGTCATAAAGTCAGCTCCTCCTTTTTTCAAAATCTACTTTTTCAGCAAAACTTTTCCAAAACCTCCACAGCCTCTCCTTTCCAGGTCTGCCTCCGTTAGGGTACATCTATTCCAATCAATATATGCGGTGTTTGTGAACAGGTTGTGTATTCTGCATTTAAGCGCATGCCTTGCCCTAATTAATGTTCCACTTCCCAGTTTCCTCCTTAATGTTAAAATAATTACTTCTTAAGCGAGGTGCTAATCTTACTGCAGCCATGCCGCTTAATGTTACCGGTGGCCATCTGGGCAAATTCCCTTCCCATCTGGGCGAATTCCTGGCCATTGTTTGGTTTCTCCTCATCCACTTAAAAAAAAAAGTCTTTTTTTCTTTAAAAACTTTTATGATCTAACCAGGCATACGAACTGCACCCAGCAGCACCTTCTTTTCATTTCCCTCCTGTCCCTCCTACCCAGCCCCTGGCTAAAGCAAGTTCTACATGACATTTCATAGATTTCTATCCCCTCCCCTTGCCCCCACCCCAGCCCGGCACCTTTTAAATGTCTACAGCTCTACCCAAAGCAGTGAACAGAGCCAGAAGAGGGGGTAGGGAGGGAAAGCAAGCCAGGAAAGGGAAAGCAAGCCCAAGCCAGGAAGAGACCAGAACACACAAGGAGCATTTCTTGTTGATATTGACCCTTTCTTTGCCAGTACAGTGGTACCTCGGGTTACATACGCTTCAGGTTACAGACTCCGCTAACCCAGAAATAGTGCTTCAGGTTAAGAACTTTGCTTCAGGATGAGAACAGAAATTGTTTTATTATTATTTTTTTTAAAAAATGATATTTATTAAAGTTTAACAATTACAAAAAAAGAAAAGAAAAAGCAAACAATAGAAGAGTTACAATACTTCAAAGATTAAAAAGAATACAATAAAAAAACAGTACAGCAGAACAATAAATAAAAAAAACACAAAAACATGTAAAAACAAAAACATTTTTTAAAAAAACACATCCGATATTTTCATATCTTTATTTTTCATTTACTTATTTCCTCGACTTCCTCACACCTCCCTTTTTTGTATTCTAATTCAATTAGCTGTTTCAGCAAGTCCTTTCCCTCTTTCTCAGATTTTGTTCTATAATTTATCTTAACGCAGTTTGACCTTAAATTTTACACTTTGACCCATTAACAATCCATTTTTACTTAATTCTTTATAACCTTTCTGCTAAAACCATGTAAATTCATTCCAGCATCCTTCTAACATTCATTAATTTTACAATATTTCTGTAAATATACTTTAAATTTTTTCCAATCTTCTTCCACCGACTCTTCTCCCTGATCTCGGATTCTGCCAGTCATTTCCGCCAGTTCCATGTAGTCCATCAGCTTCATCTGCCATTCTTCCCGGGTAGGTAGATCTTGTGTCTTCGATGAGAACAGAAATTGCACTCCGGCGGCCCGGCGGCAGCAGCGGGAAGCCCCATTAGCTAAAGTGGTGCTTCAGGTTAAGAACAGTTTCAGGTTAAGTACGGACCTCCGGAACAAATTAAGTACTTAACCCGAGGTACCACTGTATTCATTTGTTTTCCATTTATGGTCTGCCATTCTTCCAAGGAACTCTAAGGTGGTATACATACATTATTCTCTTTCTCTCTTCCCCAGCCTACACCATAGCCCTGTAAGGTAGGTGAGGCCAGGAGAGGTTGACTGGACCTCCCTGGTCCTAGTTCAGCACTCTGCTACACCAAGCTGGCCCTTTCTCCATGCATCATTATTCCTTCTCTGCCTCTACTACTTGCCATGCATCTTAGGGCCATTTTATACAATCAGTAAAAACAAATCGGAAAGCTTTTTCCTCAAGTGTCCAGGCAATATATGTATGTGTTGGGTGAGTGGGGTTGCCTGCCTGAATTGTTTCCCCATGGGGATTCCCTGCACATAGAAAAAACTACAGATAAATTATCTCCTTATAGATTCTATAGCTTTTGTGTTCTGTACTCTGACTTGTTCTTTGTGCTAAGTACCTTTTAATAACAGCAACTGTAGGAAAGTACAGTGGAACCTTGGTTTTCGAATGTAATCTGTAATCGAAAGCTGAGGATCAATGGGCAGTTGGCAAAACCCATTGAAAAAATGGAAAAAAACATGCAGTGGAAGGCATTCAACTTCCGAGGCGCGTTTGAAAATGGAAACAATTACTTCCGGGTTTTCGGCGTTTGGGTTCCAAGGCACTTGAAAACCGGGGTTCCACTGTACAGACAGTAATGCATAGCAGAAGTAATCTTGCTCTGCAGATCACCAGATCCATATCACACACACCCTGCCCCCAAGTCGTCCATGGCTTTCAATGAGCTGTACCCACTTGGTTCTGAGCACATCTTATGCAGAAAGATAATACATAAAGTCAAATCTGTTCTTCATACAGGACTGATGTTTGGCCCTCCAATCAGAAATACATTTGCAAACTCTCTCTTGCAGGAGCCACCCAAATCACCTCCCATGTTTGGCTGCAGCCTTTTTCAGAAAGGGTCAGCTGTTCCATTTGTTATGTATATGCATCTAGCGCAATGGGGCTCCTTCCACACTCTCCAGGCACCTCTGCAGCAGAAATAAGTAATAACAGTGCCAATTTGAAAACTGGAGCAGGAGTTAATTACACTCAATAAATTATGCCCAACAGAGCAGCCAGCTCCCACTGAGCAGCAATTGCAGGTAAGCAGGTGAGAGCTACAAATGGTTCTGCCCTGCCTCTTTGACTCCAAGCTTGTTTCTCTTGTGTTTGCTTTGACGTTTTATTCCTCTTCTCCCAGCCTCTCCCCCTGATATCTCTCACAAAGAAAACTGGAAACTGCCATGGTAGTAACCTTTAACAATATGCACCGAAATCTTGGCTAACAACCATAGCCCCACATGCCTGCCCTAGTCGATGGAAGCATGATTCCCCAGGAGAGTTGCTACAATGCCATCCCCAAATGTTATATCACTCGGCTTTATGCAGCCACCTGCATAGCATAGTAATGGCCACCTGCTCACCCCTTCAGCTATATAAAACACACCCACATCAAGCTGCTCACTGGACGCCTCCGTCTTTAGGAGAGTGGGAAAAGACAATGCAGCAACAGGGGAGACTTTCAGCTTGGGGAGGGAATTAAACTCACCAAAACACACACACAGTTTAAAGCTCCATAGGGTTCACGGAAATACATTTTTTTTGGGTGGGGGAACTGTGAACAAAACATCAGATTCTGCCAAACTTCACTCTCCCCACCAAACTATACTCTGGGAGCAAAGTGTGCCAATTAACCTAACGTGTAAATTCTCTGATATATTCAAAACATGGAATGTGGGCTTCCTCACTGCAAAATTTTGGAAATTTTATTCTGCATTCCAGATGCTCTGCTTCAGTGGAGCATTTCAACCAGCAGAGGTCAATATCACCTTATAGAGGCTTGGAGCAGGGGAGGGGAGGGTGAGATTCAATTATTTGGCCAAGACTTCAAAACACACAAACTGGGACTGTGTTCTCATCACTGGATTTGCATCAGAATGGCTCTCTAATTGCTCCATCAAGACACAGATTGTGGATCACTGTTGTTATTCAGAGGTTTGCAGAGTTGTGGGGGCCCTTTAATTTGTGCTGGTGGTGAAGTAATTGGAAGGCCCGTTCAGTGGGCATACAGAACTGCTCCTACCTGGATGAATGATTTATGTGGCTTAGTCCTATAGCATGGGCCAGGTAGAAAACTGTAGGGGAAATTGAGTAGGATTAGGGAAACAAACAAATGGTTATAAAGTCTGGAGCTTCAGTAAAGATACCCAGTTCCTCAAGAGGTTAAAGAGCTGGTTGCTAGGAGAACCAAGGGGTCTCTTTTCCCCACATTATTACTTGCTGCTGCATTTTGATGGTTACATGTTGACTTAACCCAGCCTTTGCCAACTTCATGCCTGTGGTGGCTGATGGGAGTTGTAATCCAACAACATCTGACGGGAACCAGGTTAGTGAAGGCTGCCTTAGCTCAGAAGTCTGATCTGGAAATTTGTCCAAAGGTACACAGTGCCTATTGAATCACCACTGTCCATGTGCTTCTTGCCACACTTTAAAAAACAACTATAGACACATGTTTTGCTTTCAATAGCCTAAAAACTCTCTTAAAAAAACAAGTTTGTCTACATCATCATCTCCAATTCCAGAAATTTAAGAATGACACCCCTTTAACCTCCAGTTAATGTATATCCCTCCACACGTTTCATTCACTGAACATGCTAGTCTTGCCATTAAAATGTGTATTCCATAGTCTTTAAGCCAATAGTATTGGTTTTTCATTTGGATGCTATCTTAGTCCAATTAATCATCTATCTTCCT
The DNA here is from genome assembly GCF_964188315.1 of Podarcis muralis. NCBI lineage: Eukaryota > Metazoa > Chordata > Lepidosauria > Squamata > Lacertidae > Podarcis > Podarcis muralis. The sequence goes on from NC_135656.1 coordinate 73,724,294, forward strand.
CTGCTGCCATCTTTTTTGATGTAGCCCAAAGGAACAAGCAATGGCTTGAACAGAATTTTCTACCCAATCATGGCATTAATTATTACTATCACTTCTTTTCAAACAGGCAGAATAGGTAGATATCTGGAATCCAATTAACACAGCCCACTCTCACTTATTTTATTCGGAGAGCAGAACAAGCCATGTAGCTATCCTTCTCAGTGTACAAGACTATATTGTGCCATATTGCTGAACAACCACTGAACAACCATGACAACAGAAGCAATATAATGGCTAAGGCTAAGCTATGAACCAGGAAGTCCCTCTGTCATGGACACGCTAGGTGGCCTCAGCCTCAGGGAATAATACTGTTTTATTTTTCATTTATTTTTATTTAACAACATTTGTATGCTGCTTGATTGCAGAAAAACAAGAGATAAAATCTTACAGGGTAACTATTGTAACTATTACAACTAAATAATGCATGTGAAGCACTTCAAACACTTGAAATCACAATTGTATAATTATTATAATTATACAAATGTTGAGTATTAATGTTAATATTATTATGAACAATGATGAATATCTCGTGTACATTTTTTAATGAGTGGTTTCAACAGAAATGTGCTCCTATAGGTCTTTCTTCATTGTTCCCAACCACAGAAAGAATGGGCCACAAATGAGTAATCTGCTGTCATTGACTTTTCCTCTTTGCTCCACACAAAGAGGAAAGAAGCCTTTATTCTTCTGGTTTATAGAGTGTCCCCAAACTCTTGGGATAAGCAGAGAGTCAATCCCCCAGCACTATATATTGTGGATGCTCAGGTGCCATGGCAACCAAAGGGTCTAGAAATTAATCCCATTTTCACCCAATAAATGAGAGTCAGAGGCCAGAGTACAACCATGCATATACATACAAATGTATAGTTCCCCAAGTGCTTGCATACACAGACGCAGAATATGTGCATGCATGCTCAAAGAAACATACAGCAGATTTGTGCATGCTATCATGATGCACTCAGACATGCAGTTGCCAATATATTCATATACAGGAGATTAAATGAACAGAGTGCTATTAAAATCCATAAATCAAATGCGAGTATTAATTTCCTTTGACAAGCCCTCAAATTCAAATTTACCTCCTTTGAGTACCTCGGTGAACTCTGACTTGGAATAATTTGCTCCATTTGCATTTTAATGTAGGCAAAACTTTGACTTTGATTAGTTCAATTACATTGTTCAAAATTGAACTAATGAAAGTCAAAATGTGATTCTAAACTAAGCAAAGGTTATGAAGCCAAGGCAACACTCCCAGTGGCTCAGATGGACTTAGGGTTTCAAGTGCACAATATCCACCAGAGAGCCCAAACCAAACTCTGGCCTCAACAGACACTCGTGATGTGAAACATGAATCTGAAAGGCCATAGCTCAGCAGTAAAGCACCTGCTATACACACAGAAGAGCCTTAGTTCAATCCCCAGCATCAATAGGTAGGACTGGGAAAGACCTCTCTCTCAAACCCTGGAGAACCACTGCCTGTGTGTGCAGAGTGACAATACAGAGCTAAATGGATTAATGTCCTGACTTGGCATAAGGCAGCTTCCTAGGATCAGCTTCCCCTGTAAATCATTTCTATGGCATCATAAAACACTTTAAACATAATTGACTGATTTGTTATATACCTGTTCTAGGGCCAATTCACATGTTACCTTACCCTATTTAATGAAGGAACCACAAGTAATACATACATGAACATCTGGAGCATCTGGAACTAGGGCAGGTGGCACTGGTGGAACCTAGTTCAGATTGCCCCGACCTGGTGCCCTGTAGGTGAGCTACAACTCTCATTAGCCCCAGCTAGCATGGCCAGTTAATTGAGATGTTGGCAGCTGTAGACCAACAGCATGGAGGGCACCAGGGTGAGGAAGGCTAGGCTTCTAACCCACACAGCGGAAGTTCCCTTAAAGGTATAGTCACCCTTATCCTTACCCACCCATTGATCTTCTAAGGCAGGGGTAGCCCTCCAGATCCCACCATCCCTGACAATAGAGCATGGTTGCTGGATGTGATGGACAACATCTGGAAGACACCACACTGATTATCCTTGTTGTAAGAGAAGATCAGATGTGGACCGTGTAGGCAAGGTATTTCTGCTGCCTAGATCAATAATCTTCATGGCGGGTGTGCAGCACACTGGTGCCGAACCATTAGACAAATGCTGGAAGGGAGCTGTCATGTTCTGGTTTGATGCTGAATCCCACAGGTCAGGAGTTGCAGCACCACAGACAGCTCTGAGTAAACAACTTGCCCCAATAAAAGTCGAGAGCACAACCTAGTCTTTTTATACCTCAGTCCCCAGAATACTTTCCTCAGGCTTATGGATAACTTCAGATTTTCAAAGAGCCAACCCTCTGGTCCAATGATGCTTCCTCCATCCCATAGCCTCCTGCATTGTATATTCAGTGTGCCACTTGAGCCTCAAAACCTTGTGGAGTGCATTTGGTTGCTCAGGGACCCTTCAGGCCCAGGGAGTACACGAGGGTCTGGGGGGAGGGTCTCCTATCGGCCAGCCTTTGGCTCAGTGGTCTTCACAACCTGAACCTGGTCTGGCTCCTTGCCCATTTCTTTAGCTAGAGATTCTGCAGCCTCAATTCTGAGTCTTGTTTGCTGCTGGACTCTGAGGTCATGACATGAATGTGGTGGTGCTGTCAGTGCAGGACTTTGAGGAAGAATTCCAGGGCCCCACTTGGCAGAATGAGCAACGGAGCCCCCCAAGTGAAGCAGGGTTTTCTCGCCACATTCTGAAGCAAGCAAAGTAACACACTTTACCTGATAAACAGTTTCCCATTCCTGGTGCCTGCAAGACCATTAAGTCCAGAGTCTAAAAGTCTGGAGTCTGGAAGGGGCGTCTTAAGCTGCTGCCTTCCGAAAGGAATTAACTTCCTTATTCTGAATGCTAATTCAAGAATTGGAGGGCTCAATTATCCCCATCACTTTTCTTTCTTTATACACCCAATAGATCTTTTGTGTTTTCCTTGTTTCATTTAATATAATTACAGAGCGAACACCAAGGTCATCTGGGGGAAAAAATCAGATTTCTTCCTGCCTTTCTCATAAATGCCATATATTTGTGTACTGTTTCTCTTCCAGTGAGATTCTAAAAGTCTGCAAATGAAATGTTAGCCAGCTAGCTATACGATGTGGCAAAGCAACTGAGATGTTCCACAGAAAACAACATTTCTTGGGTGTAATTGGCAGCACAATTTTACGGTCCGCAGAAGAGTCTGCCCTAGCTGTTGAGAGGGGCACTTTCTGAAGCACCCCTTTGGAGGTCGGGTCCAGCTGCCATCAAAGCTACTCCAAGTCTGCCAAACTGTTAAGAATTGCTAAACTGGGAAATGAGTGAAAACACACCCACTTGAAGCCTCAGTGGAATGCAGAGATTCCTGGGTCAAGCCTCTGCTTGCATGGGATTGCTATTCCTCAACTAATTAGTTTAAAATTTGACACCGTGTGAGGAACTCTGCAGAGAAATGCATAGACAGCTTCCCTGACCCGAACAGCTTACAGGCTGACTTGTAAACAAGAAAACAAGACTGGTGCAAAGGTAATCATGCGCCTTGCAAAGTTCACAAGTATGCATAAACCTGAGAGTGCAGACATACATGAATATTGATATAAGATTCAATAGGCACTTTGGTAGCAGGACAGCCAGGTTCCCATCAGATCCAGTTGTGTTTTTGCAAAGCCCTGTGAGGAAGCATCCATCCAAGTTCACTTTGGAAGAATAATCTTTTTCTTTAATGAATGAAGGAATTTTATAATGGTAAAAACCATGGTGCCTTCATCCCTACAAGTGCCTCTAAGGAGACAGGAACCTCAAGTCAAGATATTTGGCTATTGGAAGGGTCCAGTTAACTTTCCTACATCTTCTAATATTCCCTCCTGAGCAGTTCTTAATTTGCAAAAAGGAGACAGGGTTCTGGGGGAAATGACTTAGGCAACCTCACCCACCATTGCTCCCAATGTCTTTTGACTATACGTGCTTTTAGCCTTAGATGAAATCCCCGGAATGTAACCCCCGTGTAAGTTGTGGGCTTACTATGCAATACATCTTCCTTGTGATCAGGTGAGCTGCATGCCTATTTGATCTGGAGGGTAATCTCAAGGTCTTTGCTCTCTCTCTCATTATAGTTTTTAATTTTTCAGCCAGACTCAGACTGGACATCTCTTCAAACAGAGGACTCTTCTCTGTAAAGTGGGGCCCATGACCACTCTGCAATCCTGCCCATCAAATAGTTTTCCCACCATGTCAATGGGAGCCAGTAGCAGGATTTGGGGAAAATTATAATGACACCACATTGTAAGTTCTGCTAAATCAGGGGTTGCCAATTTTTTTGGGACAAGGGCCCACATTTTATATTTTGATTGAGTACTAGGGGTACCAGTCATAAAATGATCACTATGGCAAGCATGGTATAACACAAAATTATAAAAAAGGATACCTGCATATTCTACTTAATAATTTTCTTTCTAGCAGGTTACCTACTTTTTATTTTTTTAAAAAAAATGAAAGCACAGAGTCTGGGGCTTTTGCCTAAAGGGGCCAATGGAAGTCTATGTGGGCACCATGGCATCTGGGGCATCATGTCCTGTTTGGGCACCTGAGATGAAACAGGAAGGTGCCGCTGTGCCTTGCTGCCACCCTGCCGCCGCATCACGCCACCACTGTAGCTTCCCTTACCTGGGTTGTGCGGTGGTGGTTGCAAAGTGGCAACAGTGGTGCTGACTTCCAGCAAGATCTCAGGTGCTCCACTGGATCTTGCCAGGTTCAATGCTGCCATCTCGCCGGAAGTCAGCATCACTTCTCCATTGGCAGCAGAGGGGGTGTGGTGGGCAGGGGATGCTGCCTCTGGGGCTTCTGCCACTCAAGGCAGCAGCCTCACCCTGCCTCATGCATGGGTCACTCGTGATGGCACCCGCAGGCACTAGACGGGCAGGCATTGCACTGAATGATATGACAGGGCAGGGGGAGAACTTAAGAAGAACCCTGCTAGATCACACCAAAGACCAATCTGGCCCAGCATCCCGTTATCACGGTGGCCAGCCAGATGCCTGTGGGAAACTCAAAAGCAGGAGGAGAGGAGAGAACATTGGCACAGGGAAGCTGATCCAGGCTGGCCCCGATGCAGAAAGTATGCTTCCAAATAAACAAGCCAGAGAGGATTAGGAAGGCTGATTGTAAGGTGACAATCAAGAAGCAGGACATATTGCACATAACCAGCTTTCTTATTCAGCCAACAACAGATTTAGCTCTGTTATCTCTATTATGGAGTACCGTGGTGCTGTAAGATGCAGCCTGTAATGCTCTCAAACAAAGAGCAATATACTTCTAAATAAAGGAAAGCTTTTAAATTAAAGGCACTCCAACCAGGGACTTGATAGCAAGGAATCTGAGTTGATAATCACAGGTAAACTGGTAGGTATAATTTGTGAAGAAGGGAGAATGATTACTCTGTATGAGATTTACCAATCTAATGCCTTCCAGTTGTTTGGAACTACGACTCCCACCAGCCACCATGTGCAAAGATTTTTCTACATCGTGGGCAAGAAACAAAGTTTCATTCCTGTTCACCTAATTCCAATGGAATGCTAGGACTCAACCCCAACACCAAACTGCTATATAGGAGGCTCAAGTATTTTCTGTCATCCTGTAGCAGGATGTGTGGATTAGGTGAACCAGCCTTTCCCACTGAAAATGCCAACGGACCGTGCACATAGGCAAAAGCTCTTCCGCCCCTCCCTTTGCTCTTCTCCAATCCTTCTGTCTTGCAGTGCAAATAAATTGCTTCAGATTCCTGTAACTCAGGCAGAAAGCCAGGCCCCTTGCTGATAAAACCAGCCTGCCTGGATAGTGTTGCTATGGTAACTTACACTTTCTTTCCTCATCCCTTTGTTTGGCTGTGGACCCGGACTTTGTACACAGTCATAATGGAGCCAGACTCTTGGGATATTTCAGGGGTGAGGTGAGAGTAATTTCATGCAGTGGCATGTCACTTGGACCATCTCCTTCAGCAAGGAGAGCATCGGATGTTATTGACCAAGAAAGCCCCATGCAGGGACTGAAGCCAGCAGGAGAAAACTCTTCAGGCTTAAGGAAGAAGAAGAAATAATAATGTTTCCTCTCTCTTTCTACCTTCTGCCTTCCTATCAACACTTCGTCCACATAAAAATGCACATGGAAAACATCCTATATCTCATATTCCTTATCTCACATCTCCCTGAGTTCAGGGAGTTGTCTAACCAGACAAATCATTCAAGCATATTCACATCCTTTCCCCATATTTGGCAACCAACCTAAGGTGATATTATTATTATTATTATTATTATTATTATTATTATTATTATTATTATACCTTTCACCTGAAGATCAGGGCACAATCTGCCTGAATAAATGATGACATATTAGCTAAATGATTAAAATAAAATTTTACACATCACTTGGGAAGACAGGTGAACATGCCCTAAGTAATCTATTGATTGATTTATTGCACTGAACATCCAGTTCTTCCAACCATCCAACAGGGCCAATCCTGCTAACTTCTGCAGGGGGACTGCATCAAGTGACTTCAACCTTAAATAATTCATTTTTTGAAGCAGACAACTTTTCTTCAGAACACTATGTACGTCAGACTTCAGTCCTATACTTGACGCAAGGAGGATTGGGGCCACTCCCAAATCCCATGAGCAGATGCAGTGAATATGGAAGCAGCACTGTTCTGGCCTGGCTTATGCCAGAGTACAGAGGTATCCTTAACGGACTGTATAGGATCAAGCATGTAACTCAAGACAGGACTACAGTGGGCATGTCCAGTACCTTCAGTTAAAATGACCTCAGGTAGCAGGGGTGGAAAAGACCTGCAGGTAAGACTTTCAGGTGGGGGTTTGGATTTGATATCCCACTTTATCACTACCCGAAGGAGTCTCAAAGTGGCTAACATTCTCCTTTCCCTTCCTCCCCCACAACAAACACTCTGTGAGGTGAGTGGGGCTGAGAGACTTCAAAGAAGTGTGACTGGCCCAAGGTCACCCAGCAGCTGCAAGTGGAGGAGCGGAGACGCGAACCCGGTTCCCCAGATTACGAGTCTATCGCTCTTAACCACTACACCACACTGACAGGTGACACTGTCATTCAGAGTAGACAGTATTGAGACAGATGGACCCGGTGGTCTAACTTTGTACAATTCATATGCTTATGTACATGATCTGCCTAAGTTTACAGCGTTGAGACTCTGCCCAGGTTCCAGCCACTACACAGAGGCAGCTTAAGGTCCAAAATAGTTTACTGTTGTAGAAGGTCTTCTGTACAACCAGAACTCCAAATCATAAAAATAAATTGCATCTTGCAACCCCATCAGCATTAATGTGATTTATAAGAATGGAGGCATGTTTAGGACTTGAATTATATCCCTCTCCCAGAAAGGGACATTTTAAAGGGATCTTAGAGCTTGGTCATTTAAAAACCTGGCTGATAGGCTGGGGCTCTTAGGTCTAAGAGATGGGACCAAGAGTGGTCCTAAGTCCTGCTCTCTGGTGTAAGAAGGGGCTGCAGATGCTCAGAGGGTGAAAAACAACAACAGCAACAAAGCACAGGCCCTTTGGGGAAGGCGTGTGGCACAGTGGTAGACCATCTGCTTTGCATGCAGAAGGTTCCAGGTTCAAATTCTGGCATCTCCATCTGAGACACCCTGGTCTGAACTCTGGAGAGCCACTGCCAGCCAGTGCAGTCTACTGAGCAATATACATAGACCAAGGGTCTGATTTTCTAAGCCAACTTTCTAGAAGCAGCCAACTTTTCAAGAACTGCGGTTATAGTGCAAAGTATAGACGTTTGCATATAGTATCTGAGAGGCTGATGGGGGGGATGGATTGCAAAACAAAACAATTTAACACTAAGCTGCATATTATTTATAAGATAATGATTGCATTCTTGTTTATTCATAAGGATTTTGCACAGCCTTCCATGTTCAGAAGGCACATGCCTTATAGGAACTGTGAGAGGTTGAAATTTAACAAAAATGCATTGGATATGTCTAAGGAAAGGTGCCAATTCATGTCAATTTTCTGGCAACACTCAAAGCGAAACACTGCAGAGATTTTCACTCAGTTTACTTGCATGCGGTTTGTCTCGTTCTTTTCCCCAATTAGTAGAACATTTGTATTGAAAACACACAAATTAACGCAGACAACGAGATGATGCGTTCAGCCGGATACTGTAAGAGTCTTTTATATTTTGCACTGAGCAATTGTTTAAGATTGCAGATTGGTCTGAAATAACTGCTGCATTTCCCCTACCCAATGAAGGTGCCCACATTTCACTGGTGGGAAGAATGATTTATAAATCTTTCTGCTCTATAAATGTAAGATCATTATTGTTATTAATGAAGTTAATTGCCCTACTGCAGCAAAACAGCCTCATCAGTTTCTCGATTTGCTCTTCAGCCTGATGACAAGCAGATAAAAATGTAACAAACACATCAAACAAATGAAAAACCCAGACACATAAACAACACCACGTTTCCAGCAAATGGCATACTTTGCATTTTTGTGACTGCAATTTCTTCTCCTCAACCCTGTTGGGAATTTTAGAATAAATGCATGCTCTTATGTACCAGGGAAACTGGATTTCTTTTTATTTGATGGATTTTATTGATTCCCATTTATTTTACTATTATGTTTCGAAATGTCACCAGATTCTCTCAAGTAAGGTGGCTTTGTATTTTAGGCAGCGTGTGTGTACAAAAGCCTACATCTGCATTTATTAAGGAAGTTTCGTAGCTGCCTCTGATAAATCCCATTATTTTGCCTGTGCGTTTCCTTTGCATTGAAATCGGCAGCTGATAATAACACAGAGTGCATTTATCGAAATCCTCTGTGCCTCCCTCGGCCTTTAATTTCTATCATTTTCTTTTGATCAGCATGTTGAGTGGCAGTCTGATTTTTGTCATTACTGTTGTGTATAAACAACATGTGCCGAGGAGCAGCTGAGCCTCAAGCGAGGGCATGGGTCCTTGCTTGTTAGAGGTGGCTTACGATTCGATCTTAGAACTCATGAAGATAAATGGCCTCCCCAAGCCTGAGCCTACATTGTACCCTACAGAAAAAGGAGAGCATGCGTGAATCTACGAGTTTGACTCAGCTGTGATCTTTGTGCAGGGCTGTATTTATTACATTTCGGAAATACCAACTCAGTTGCTCTGGGCAAATTTGAAACTTTAAAAACACCATAAATTTAGGAGACGTGTGCCAGCAGTAAGAGCCGGCAGTTAGGCACCGTGCCAGAGCACACCCACCCACCCACCCACACACACCCTTGAAGCTTGGAGGTGGGGGAGTGGGCACCTACCTCTCCCCAGGAAAAGACCTGAATGCACAGATTGGACCAGTGACCTCTCTTTAAAGCTAGAAGATGCAGGAACAGGAGGACATAGTTTATTGGGTACACAGCAATACCCAAAGAAGAGGCAGATTAGCTCAGGCTCCAAAATGTGCAATGCCAGGTCACACGTCCTCCGAGACCGATGGTCAGCCACTGAAATTAGTATTTGTTTCCACATTGCAGATATGCTGCAGACAATAAAAGCACTAGCTCCTGTTCAGTGGGCTCCTGCAGACATAGCAGCTATGTTCATGAAGCTGCTCTGTATGCAATGGCCTCCCGCATATATTTCATGCAACTGAGGTCTGAAATTGGATAATGTTCCTACGAGCGCTGCCCTTAACATTGCAGTTGAGTTGGTAGCAAACAAAACTCAGAGAGGAGGTGTGAAGTAGCCTTTTCCTCTGATTAAGACAGGAGAGTAGGAAAGCACCTTAAATCAGGTCAGATTGTTTGTCCATCTAGTGCCCCCTTCCGCTATCTTCACAACAGCCCTGTAAGGTAGGTCAGGCTGGGACAGTTTGACTTATTCAAGGTCATCCAGTAAGTTGGGTGGGAATTTGAATCTGGGGCTGCATACACACCGTACTTTTAAAGCATACGACTTGCCCTGCAAAGAATCCTGGGAACTGTAGTTTGTTGAGGGTGCCTGGAATGGTATTCCTGTGAGGTGCAAACTACAGCTCCCAGAATCCTTTTGGAGGGGAAATCATGTGCTTTAAATGTATGGTGTGTGCACAGCCACACTCTCCAAGGCGCCAGGCATCACATTTTAACACCACCTGCTACCTGATCCTTTTAACTGGAGATACCGCCAGGGATTTTACCTGGGACCTCTTATTAATCATGATTTATATTATGCAAAACATGAGTTCTGCTGAACGATAGGTCCCGGTTCTGTGGCTGACTTAACTATTCTGTTAGCTCTAAAAAGACAAAGTTAGGAAGGTGTGGGAGTATGCTAGAAATAGAAACACTTTGGATAACAGATGGGAAATTTGTACGTAAACATGCCCCATGATAGCTGGTCTGTGTGAATCTAAATGGTATTACATACCAGACAGATTGCAGAAGATGTGTAATCACTCTCGTAGGCACTGGAGATGCAATTGGGGGGTGGGGAGGAAGACTTTCTTCATATCTTGTGGAAATGGCTTTAATTCACCCACTGCTAGCAATCTGTTTACGTACATTCGAGCCCTTCCACAAAACTATTGGAACTTTGTAATGATCACTCTGAAGTCTCAGGACTGAACTTGTATTACAACACTTGCTGATTATTGCCAGAATCACTCTGATAAAGACAAAGAAAATGAGGACTTCTCCATGTCCGCAGCAATGGCTATGAAACAGTATGGCGATGTGCAAGCTGGCTTAATAATGTTCAAGTGAGAGCGGATGAATATGGAGTCCTTTGGGCTCAGTCCGCAATGTTTTCAGAGAAACTGATGGTGGGACAGCAGTTATATAATTTAAGAGGAGGGGTCGAAACTTAGCCAAGAAAGCTTTTGAAGCCATTTGTTTTGGAAAATTATATAATGAAACATATTTTTTTTCTTTCCGGGCTAATTCTCCATTTACTGTGGCCTCGATATTTCAAGCTTATTATAGACAGCCAAGCTATAAATTGTTCTATAAGAGCCAAAATCTTACATTTAAAGTTAAAAACTGGAAATATCAAGATTCTTGCAGGTGCATGGTAGCTCAAAGGTAACATACAGTTCACATTCGGAACTTGTGTGTACTGGCTGCAAGGCACTGCTAAACTGCAAGGCAATCCAGATGGCTTGCTCCTTATGCACCGGACTGTGGGCTGATTTCCTAGGGTAGGTTGGCTCATTTTGGGTATGCATTCAAGTAGAGGCAAGAAAAGCGTGCCCCTCCAGGTGCTTTTGGACTCCAACTCCCATCAGCCACAGCCAATGTGTGTTACGTGTCCAATGGTCAAGGATTATGGGAGTTGTAGTCCAACAGTATTCGGAGGGCCACCTGGTTCCCCACCCCTGCAATAAAGTGTATATAATTGCTTTGAAGTGCACCCTAAGTCCCAGGTATTCCATTCATCCCTACATTTTACTGGGAAAACCAGAAGGGTCTGTCAATGCATGCTGCTCACCTTTGCGGCCCCCCATGCACATTCATTTACTCAGCCTGCAATTCTTTATCCATTTAGCTGGGGGCAAGTTTCATTAAATTCATTAAATTCAGTAGAATGTACATGTCAGCAGAACAGGTCTACCCTCAATGCCGGGCCACATGTGAAGTCAGCATTGTTTTCAAAGTTATGAGAATTGGTCTTATCTTGAGCGTGTCAAATTTCTAAGTGTCCTCCCCTTGAAGACCTGTAAACGAGAGAATGAGTTTGTGGCAAAACCAGCCCAAAACAATTTGCTGCTTGAGGAAGCGTAGCAAATGGCACCCCTACTCCAAATCAAGGTGCGAGGTATCTAAGGCCACCCAGGGTCATAGCCACAACAGACATTTCAAGCACCACTTTAACAGGCTGGAACTTGTAGTTAAGTGTCCTGAGAGTTGGTAGGAAATGCCCTCAAAAGAGCCACAACTCCAAATTTATTTTGGCACTAGAGGCAAAAAGAAAAAAAGAAAAACCAACCCTACAATCATCTCACTTGGCAGTACAAATGCAACAATAAGCTGAACAGCTAACTATCTGTTGCCTTTTCATAACTTCCAACATATACTGCCTGAGGCAACTGCTGTACTCTGCCTAATGGTAGAGTCCTTGCTTTTGGGAAGGGACAATGAGAAGATTCACAAAGCAAAGGGTAAGGGCTGTGCAGGTCAGGGTCAACCATTTAGATCCATTTAGCTTCTATTCAAGCCCTTTGGTGGTTATGTTGCCACAATCACCAAGAGATATTGGGAAGGAAAATAAAACATGATTTCCCCTCCATTTTTCCTTTACGAAACACAAAGAAACTCTCCAGTTGGGCTGCAATTCATAAATGCATCAAAGTGCATTGTTACAGATGAGCTTCAGACCTCTGTAAATAGGGTTCAAATGGGAACAGTGACCTAGCCATAGAGTCTGGTGACAATGTTAATAGAGTTGCATGCTATTATCTCCGCATCAAGTACAAACTACAGATTCATGGAAACGCATGAAGGGGAGGCATCACTTAGGCCTGTCTAAAAAGAGGAGGAGGTTCTGACCACAGCTCAGCAGTTAAAACAAAGAGGAGCTCCCACCACCATCTTGGAAATGGAGCAGCCTGCTTATAACAAGAATCTTAGGGTAGTCAGGTGAAACAAAAGGAGAGATCTTCAGCATCTTTAAAAGCTCTGTAGGGGTGGGGTTCAGGAGGAAGAGCTGGGGGGCTTCTGGAGCTGTCCTGCACTCCATCGTCCATCCACGATGGTTGCCTCAGCCTAATGATAGGGCTGGCCTTGGTTGCAGCTCTGAGTAGCTAGCTCTGCCTTCCATGAGGGGTGCATAACCAGTCATCGATTCTGATGGAGAAGGGGAGAGTGTGGTCTGTAGAGGCCTTTTCAGTGGTGCCCCGTGTGATGCCAAAATTCAGTGCACTCCTGCCTTTTGCCTTCTGTTCTAAATCATTGTTCTGGTGCCCCCTGTGGTGCCCTCTCGGCTCGGCACCCAGTGAGGGCAAACCAGTCGCACTCCCCTATATCCACCTCTGCTGTGGTTCCACAAGGGCTTCTGAGCTGGAGTCAGAGGAGGGCAACACAACCTCTTTGAGCCACAGATATACCAGGGCAATTGGCTCCTCTTGTAGAAATGTTTCTGGATTAGTTTCTGCAGCTGACCCTGTGGGCAATTCTCTTCCCCACTCCCCCAGCTTTACCCCCCAAAGATGGGATGGGTGTCTGACCCTAGGCCATGACATTAAATACTCTGCACTGCCCACCATCACCTGACTGGCTGACCTTCCTTTCAGAGGAAGACCAGGGAACTATGCAAGCTATCACCAGCATCAACCCAGGCAGACAAACCATAGAGGTCAAGGTGAAGTGATGCTGGCCAGAAAGCCCCCCCCAACTAGATTGCATGGAAACTCTGCCAGATGTGCAGCTGATTCAAAAACTCCTTGCCTAAGCTGCAACCTGCCTGTTACCTCCTGCACCTGAGAAACAAAGTTGTTACTTCTCCTGTAACTCCAACATTGTATATGTATATACTACTGCATGTGACCATATCTCCTCCTTATTTTTTGTTGTGTCATATATCCTAGTTGTATTGTTGCTGGAACTGTGAGCTTTAAGCAATTAGAGACGTTTCACATGAAATGCCAAATGAATATTTTTTTTAATTAAGCAAAAAATCAGATGAAAATTAAAATCAAGAATAATAATGCACAAAGGCAAACAATATTTAAAAATTATTTGCTGCCTATTCAACCTAAATTTAATTAAAGTGTGAATACAGAATACTGTTTAGATAACAATATTTAGGGAATCTGGCTCTCAAAGCTTGCCACCCCCTAATCTTAGCTGCAGTGTAAGCAGAGGAACCCACTTTGCATGTGACCCAATTAACATCTAACAAATACAGTATGCAGTTTTGGGAGGCAGCATACTCTGCCAACTTTGGAAGTAATTCTTTTCGTGTATGTCCACATAAATGAGAAGGGGACACTTTCGAATAAATTACAGTGCAAATCCTACATATGTTTATTTGTAAGTAAGCCCCTCGGAGTAGAAGGATGTTGACTTCCAACCAGGTAAATGTGCATGGGATAGCTGCCTTCATCTTGCACTTAACTGACAGAAATATTAATTGCATATTATGAAACTGCAGATTAAAGCCTTCCCTATGCCTTGCATTTTTAAGGTGTATTATATTTTTCATTTTTGTATTATTAAATATTAAAATTGTTTTATTTCTTGTGAGTTGCTCTCAGAACTCTGTAATAGGGCAGCCTACAAATATTGCAAACAACAAAATAAAGACATGCGCCTTGGTGGGAATGAGTTTCACCTCATCTCCAACTAATATAACAAAGAGTCCTGTTGGATTATAGACTGGGGGGCATCTAGTTTCAATCTAGACCTGTCTCCTACAATGGTCAACCAATTGTTTCTGGGAGAGTGATGTGCAATTTGTGAAGGCAACAGGCCAATTCCATTGATTGTCATGGGCATGGGTAGGCAAACTAAGGCCTAGGGGCCAGATGCGGCCCAATCGCCTTCTAAATCCAGACCGTGGATGTTCCAGGAATCAGCATGATTTTACATGAGTAGAATGTGTCCTTTTATTTAAAATGCATCTCTGGGTTATTTGTGGGCCTGCCTGGTGTTTTTACCTGAGTAGAATGTGTGCTTTTATTTAAAATGCATCTCTGGGGTATTTGTGGGGCATAGGAATTCGTTCATTATTTTTTTCAAAATATACTCCAGCCCCCCACAAGGTCTGAGGGACAGTGGACCGGCCCCCTGCTGAAAAAGTTTGCTGACCCCTGGTCATGGGCATCAACTGATATTCAGAGGTATATTACTTCTGAACCTGAGAAACACCATTTAGCTACCATGGATAGAAGCAAATCTCTGTTTAAAGCCTTTAATCAAGACTCCATTATCTTATCTTGTGGCTGTATATTCCATAGGCTAATTGTGTGTGTGTGTGTTCTGAATCTACTGCCAAATTTTCAATTTCATCGGATGACCCTAAATTGTAGTGTTTTGACAAGAAAGAGAAGATATATATCCAATTTCTTCACAACACACCTAATTTTACAATCTTCTATCATACCATGCCCCACTCAGAGCTGCTGTCCTATATTCACCTACATCATATTTTCCCAAGCGAAAGAAAAAACCTTCAAACAAGTATACAGGTGCACCAAGTCCAATAAATCACTTGAGCTCAAATGGTTTAAAAGTAAAAACCAGCACGTTAAATGGAGCTCAGAAACATACAGAAAACTAGTGATATGACAACAGCACTAACACTGACTCCCGCGCCGCCTTAAGGACTCTGGCAACCTCATTTTGCACCAGTTTTCAAGCCATCTTCAAAGGCAGCCCTACATAGAGCAAATTGCAGTAGTCTGAAATTACTGTATTACCATATTGCTGAAGGAAGCCATGGGCTTGGCCTCTACTCCTTCCAGTCCTCCTTTCTTAGCCCCCTGCTTCCTTCATGCTCACACAATGGTACTTCACCTTCATCTCCTACCTGCTTTAGCCTACTTCAGCCAACATCTGCTCCAGGAGGTTGAGGAATCCTCTGGGAAGAGGACTGAGGAGTGCCGGCCAAAGGGGAGGAAGGTGAAGTCTTATTGCACCAGCAGAAATCTGCTCACGCAATGGTGGATTCTGCTGCTTATTTTACAGTAAACTGTGAACATTTTATTTTCCAAGTTTCTCCTGAAACCTTGTTAGAATTTCAGCTCTCCCCTGGAAAAGAATTGGTAAAAGAATAAAATAAATAAAAAAACTTCCAATTCTGCCACCCACAAATAGCACAGATAAATTTGGGCAGCCATTTTTGCTCAGACCTATGTACTCTGTAGCTTTGCCTGCTTCTTGCTATTTTGTAAACTGCTGTCTCAGTGACAAAAAAAATTATATTCATATTGCTTTTTTTCTGGAGCAACTACAACTACTTGTGTCAAGAGGGGAAAACACATGTAAATTTGGCGGAGGGGGCTGTAAGGTTGTGAGCTTCCCTCACAATATCTGTATTAAGAAGCCACCTCAACAAAGGGAACAGGAAAAGCAGCCCCCAATTGCCTTAGGAAGAGAGCTGTGTCCCCCCCGCCCCCCCAGGGTAGCAGAAGTATCCCGCTTGGCCTAATTGCTGATGAACCACTAAGAGAGAGAAATCGGGGCAAAGGCTGTGCTCGCTCCAGAAATGAAGTTCACAGCTCAGTTGTCAACACAAAAGGCAGAAGCACCCCAGGAGAGGAACTGAGCAGGGACACGCATGTCTTTAGCCTTCTGCTCACATCGGTGGCGGCGGTGGGGAAGCAGTTTCATTTGCTGGCCTGATTGGACTGATGAGATTTCCATATTCTTCATTAAGGGCCTGCCAGCCAGCTCGGATGCCCTGCCATTTCCCATTACTCACAGCTGATCCATTATGCAAAAGGAGAAGAGAGTGAAGGGGTGGGAGGGGTGGGCAGGAGGATAAGGACCCCAGCTAGAGACTGTAACAATCCTGTCAGCATCCATGTTCCAGGGAGACTGGGATGGAAAGAGACATGAAATTTACAGAGTCATGGAATGGCAGAGGGTAAGGTTTAGATATCGACTGGAGCTACCTGCTCAGTATCTCTGCTTCAAACGCATCCAGAAAGTTCACTTTCACGGCAGATATACAACATACATGTAGCCATCTCTGGTAGGAAAGATGTCAACTGCCAGACAAAACAGTCTGATTAACAAGGAAACAGCATTCGAGAAAATGCCTGCCATTTCCTATGTGAAATATTTCAGGATTTATTCATTTTTAAACGCAGCACACTTTGGTTGTTTGGTACAAATGTTCAAATCAGTTCTGTAGACGACCTAAATAAATTTATTTCTTTTTGTCAGCACCTGTAACTGAGCTGGTGGAAATAACGGCAATTCGGTTTGTGTTGCATACTCATCTTCTAAACAGACTCTTCCAACAACGACTCCTGGGCTAATGGCCTCAAGCCGCCTGCCCAGAAGGTCTCGTGGCTCCTCAGTCTGCCAGAGTGTTTACTCCTGAAGAGGAGCACCCAAACCTAGGAAGAGCAGCTCAGGTCCTTGCAGATGAGGATTTTGAAGCAACCCACCAATCATAAAGTCTGCTCATTCGCTTAAATGTCCTCACTGAAACCGGCAAAATACACCATTTGAAGCCTATTCATGGCGACTCGGTAGAAGCCAGAGTCCTGTTCCTTTAAAAGATTTACATATAACTTGAGGCGCAAGCTTTGGTATTTATTAAGTCCTGTTTGGAAGTACAGTATAAGAAAACAGTTGGCCTTTGACTTTCATTTGGCTTGGTGCCTACTGTCTGTGAGAGATCTTCTGCATTCAGTACCAGGGTGCAGGCCGCCCCTGCTGTCATCACTGAGGGGGGTGACAAAATGGCAAAAACATGTTTTTAAAATAAATAAATAAAAATTTGGGCTCACGACACTTTTTTTGAAAAAAGAATTTAACTCCCACACCCACTGCACCCCCCTTCCTACGCCACTGATAGCTAGGTGAGGCGGGGGGGCACTGGGCGCCACACTGTGCGGCCTGCAGTGTGCCTGAGCCATGCACCTCACCTGAGGGGGAGGCAACGGGTGGACTGCCTGCAAGCAACACGCTTTTTCGAGCAGCATGGGGCTGCGTCTGCCCCCCGCCTCAGCTGCCCTACAGCTGAGGGGGAGTGTTATGTACTGAGTTGAATAGGATCCAAACTGCAGCAGTCTGATTGGTCCTAGAACAATAGGATCCAAAAGGCAGCAGTCTGATTGGTCCTAGAACAATGCAGCAGTATGATTGGTTGGCAGGAACTACCCAATCATGCTCCAGATAGAAGTGAATCCACAACCTGATTGGCTTACAGTAGAATTCCGGAATTAGCCAATCATTTGCAGCCCATTGTGTAAATAATGTATATAAAGCAGATACTTTGAGGGGACATTCATTCATTCCTCCTCACCACTATGAGCTGAATAAAGAGCATGAAATCACTTTGCGACTCTGAGTATATTTCAGGGAGGTTGCAGAGAGGCTCCACACAGCACGCCCTGCCTTGGCTCACCCCACCCCCATGGGCGGCTCGCTCCGCCCCCGGGTGCAGGACGTGTGCAACGCACCGGACACCTGAGCGGCTAGCTACGCCGCTGACTGCATTATCCAAGTCTGAATTGTGGGCCAGAAAAGCGGCATTTGGGCTCTGGGCACGGAGTTCTGCACTCCTGCTTTACTGCAAGAACAAAATGCAAGCAACTTTGTTCAGCACACGACTTCAGCAGAAAAACAGGAGAAGGGCATTCCGCAAAGCTGCTTGATCAGTCTGGGAAAGATAAACAAGTAAACTTTAACCAACTAAAACAGGTTACAGCTCAACCTACTGTTGCGGCAGACTAATGACTAGGTATATGTTGTTACAAGCCACCCCAATCTCTGCCGCGCGGTAGCAAGATTGCAGGGGTCTTGGCACTTAACCAGGGTTTGTGTTCCTTTAAGAAATGTGGTTTATTCACATATATTTAAACCTGAGATTTATGGAGACAGAGTTCATAGCATTTACATCCCAAGAGGGGCTTGTCCTTCGAAAGGCTGGAGTAGACAATACAATACTAGCCTAGGGAGAACAACAGTCTGGTGCAAAATCATGCAGCTTCCTGGGTTTAGTTTTATTATAGCTATTGGTACATTTTCCAGCCATATTCTATCTCTGGATCTAGTGTTATATCTTTTAATAAATTCAAAAAGCTTCAGTTCAGCCTGTTCCAATATTTCATAGCTAACATTCAAAATCTTTCCCCTGTACTGTTAAATATATGTGAGCAATTCCACAGTAAATGAAGAAACAAGATGAGGTTAGGGTGTTAATGTTTTTTAATGCAAGCTTGAAAAACTGGATTCATAACAAACACCCCCCAATTCAAGGGTACTTCCAATCAGATGTTTGTTGTATGATTGGTGCTTAGGGTTGCCATTTTTCAAAAAGTGAGAATCCAGACACAAAAGTTGTTTTTGGCAAAGCTGAGGATTGGGGGGGGGGGGGCTAAAGTTGTTGAGCTTCTTTTCGTCAAAATCTACTCCACTTCTGACATGGGTTGCCATACATATCTCCGGGAAATTTCGGACGTATGGCAACCTATTGCTGCTCATACATGCAAGTTTTTTGCATTGTCTACATGACATTGGCAGCATCAAAATGCCAGCCTGTATCCCCCCCCCCCATTTAATCTACATTTACTCCTTATGAAGGAAATTCGGGTATGTGCATTTTTTAAAAAAATCTATGACCCATTTGTACTATCTGAATGATATTAAGACCTTCTTTTGAAGCAACCGCACTCATCTATGCAACATGCAATTCCCAGGCCTTCAAGAATCCAGGGTTGTATGCAACAAAGTTCTACTCAGAGTAGACCCATCAAAATCAATGAACCCAAGTTAGTCATGGCCATTCATTTCAATGGCTCTAACCTGAGTAGAATTAGCATTGGCTACAACATCCAGAATGCAGCTGCTTGAGGTCCAGGAAAGGTTACTGAGCAAACCTCAATCAATAACCTTGGTAGTAGTTATACAGCATTGCTGCCCATTCCTTTGGGTCAACCATGAGCATGCCCTAGGTCTGAATGTCACAGGGATGGAGAGAGGCCTTTTTGGTAGCTGTTCCACTTTTATGGTGGGAGAGCGGTTGCTCTCCTGTGCCCCTGCTGATTCTCACCTCAACATCCTCATCTTGGGTTCCCAGTGGCATCCCTCTGCATAGCATTCATCCATCATTTCCCAAAGTCTGCCGATACCAACTGCCAGCTGTGCTGGAAAATACACCAGCTCAGCATACTTGCGTGCAGATTTTGAGAAACTGGCACATCCGCCGTGACGGTGATGGAAGGAAGGGAACATCACCCCCAGCCCAACCCCGTGCAATTAAATTTGCTGCTCACTTTGCCCAGCGCTAGCCTAGCAACGTGAGCTCCCAGTGGCCCCTGCCTCACTGCACATGCCGTGCTGACATTGCAAAGTGGTAAATCCAGAGATGACATAGAGCTGGGAATTGCCACTGACAGGTGTTTCCTTGATACCAGCTGGTACGCAGGGCAGGGCAGCTTCACTCCTCCTCAGCATTATATCACAGGAGAAAGCCGAGGAATGCAGCTCGGATCCTTTCACTGCAGCTAAATCTCATTACTTGAGTCTAACAGAAGAATGAAGAGAAGAAAGGACTGCCTTTGATCAGTGAAGAATGATGGCAGATAATAGTGGTATGATCAGCGGCTGAGCTCTCCCGCTGGTCTGAGGTAATTAATCAGGGGAGCGCTATTTAATGGTGGGCCCTCTGTAAATCCATCCCACAGTGCCTTCCTTATGAGTCTTCCCTGAATATCCCTGCCAGTGAAAGAAGAGATAATCAGAGCACCAAGGCAACCGAGAGAAGCCAGGTGTGAGGGCTACTCAGGGCATGTATCAACAAGTAGTTTCCTAGGCTTTCTCTTGTAGTAGAGCAGCATTAAAACAGTGCCATGAGAAAGTCCACACCCCACCCCAAGCTAATCAATGTCCTATGAGAGAAACGTATGCTAACAACGCTTCTCTGGGCATCCACATATTTAGTTAGTTAGTTTATTCCAGTACTTTTTTTTCTAAAAAAAATGTTTAGGGGTACTCTCATTTTGACTCAAGAAAGCCTCCATTTTATAGTTCAAATCGTGGAAAATAAATACAGTAAATGGACAAAAGTACAAAGAACATGAATTACTTCATATTACACAGCTGACAGCTCACAGTAGCTTCCACATTGGCAAGAGGTTGTGTGTACTAACATCTTCCCGATTCCTTTGCTTGCTGTTGGTGTCCGTCAGAGGTGGTAACAACTAAACTGACCAACCACCGTGCTAGATTCCAACTCCTACTTCACACATTAAACGCTTGCTTCCATCTGAGACTCAGGAAACACCGTGACAGGAAATGAGGCTGCCATCAGAGGTAGCAACAGAATTGACGATTCACCGTGCTAGAGAAGAAACTATTTTTTTTAATTTTTAAAGTTTATTCTCCCTAATAATAATAATAATAATAATAATAATAATAATAGATTCACAAAATGTTTAGGGGTATGTGTACCCCTGTGTCTCCCCAGAAAAAAAGCACTGGTTTATTCTTATTGGTTTTCAAATTATTATAGAACCACAAAGACAAATGAGCAACAGCAAAAGATTTCTTAATATATGCAACTAAAGGCAGGGCGTACAAAACCTAAATGTATTGAATGATAACACCCAATCTAATATCATGACATCCACAGTTCCTAGATGGAACGTGGAGAGATGCCCGTAAACCTGAAACTAAGCTGTATGAAATAAAACTCTATCATACTGAGTAGAAATTATTAATTAACAGTTCCAGCACCACCTCTCATCTTGCGCTTCGAGAGAAAACTGGGATGAGGAGGTGGAGGAAGTTGTAAGCAAGATGCAACCTGAGAAGCATCAGCCTAACCATCAGAGAGATAGAGAGGTCAGTTCAAGAGGTTAAAGATGCAGGGATAGTCTTGGGAATCTGGAGGTCCTTAACTCTATCTGTCTTAACCCATGCAAGAACCCTCTTCCATAAGCTGACTTCCAATACATTCACATTATAGAAGGTTCTTGGCTGTAGCAAAGAGAATTGCTGGATATGTTACATGTGTGTGTGCATCCTCCATTCTAGCTCCACTTCCAACTAAGTGCAAAAAAAAGTGTCTTAACTGAGTTAAAGAGCTCTAGTGTAGAAGCAGCCTGTGCTGACTACCGAAGTGGCATATACCTTGGATAGGATTATACTGTCAGTTCTGACATCCATGTAGCCCTCTGCAGCACCAGTTCACATGAGCATGCTTCCCAGCCCCCAGCTGAGCTTTACAGTGGGATTTATCATGGCAATTGGCCTTGTCCGTATTCTGACATGTCCAATCAGCAGCTGGACGTAACTTTGAAATGGGCCTTAGGCCAGGAAATGGGAAGCTGCAATTTCAACCTGTCTGAGAACTGATGGAATGAATCTCCATGCCAAAATCCTCCCCACCACCACCACCCGGAAAAAAGTTTTGTGGCAATATGCTCTGTAACCATCTCCTCCGCACAAGGAATTCTCTTGTCGATCGGCTCACATTTACCTTTAATAGCTGCAAAAAGTGCATGATTTCATTAGCATGGAAGGAAGGAAGCATGAGGTAAGACCATCTGTTCAAAGATGGACCAGTTTCTGAATTCAGCTATTACAGTAAAAGAAGCAGGGCATTCAGCTGCTGTATCAGTCAGCCTGCAGAGTGCTACTGCTTCCCACAGGAATCCTTTAGTAAAACTGGGGTTATGGGACAAGAACTGGATCATAATTCAAGGTGAGTGAAGGTTGAACAGAAACGGAGCTGTTCAGGGTTGAGGACTTACAGAAACCATTGCTATTTTTTGTTTTATTTTCAGTTATATACATTTCAATAGTTTTACAGTCATTTTAACATTTCAAAACTCAACTTCCTTCCTCTTTCTGTGGTTCCTTAAAATTATTTTTATCATTTCCTGCATATTCTAAATTAACTTAACTTACTCTTCTATTCATCTACTTATATTATATACTCTCGTGAAACTGCAGGTTGTTACAATAATCCTGCCAAGGTCCTTATCTGTTTGCAATAGGGAAGCAGGAAGATCAAAGGATTCTGATTCTCCAAATAAACTGTATGGAGGAACTGACTCCATAACCAGTATTAGGGCTTGACTTGGGAATTCCACATGATATTTTAAAAGGCTTGGGAGCCCTTGGATTGATGCACTTTGGGGAACTGTGTCTTTCCTTCAAGCACCACAGTTGTGTATGACATAGTGGTGGGGTGGTAATTCTAACTGTTGACTGACTTTAATCCCACCAGATCCCTGTACAAACTCAGTCCATGCCATCAGGGGCTGGCATCATTGGGCACTTACTGAGGAGGCCCATTCTCCTGTGGGGCATCCATTGCTGACTCCTGCAGCCTTCTGGCACTGTTGCCCCTCCTTGCTGGTACGACCTGCTCACCTCTGAGCATGCAAGCAGTAAAAGAGTAGGATGAGGCATCATCCCTCACTTGCCCCATATGGAAGAAGGCTTCTAACAGATGTTGGATATGTAGCTACCTCCTTCTGATTGTTAGCAAGAAATCAATCCATGAGTGCAGATTCGAACTCTCTCTCACACACACACTGCTGCTCCTCACGAGAGGCTTTGTATAGAATCACAAACAAGAGAGAATATTGATTCCAACTGAGCTATGAACTCCCTCTACCCAGGGGAGAAAAGGAGGTGGCCTTTTGAGGTCAGGACTGGTGGTAGGGCAAGCGCTGGTGATCCCAGCAAGGATGCACAACTCTCCTTTCATGGTGACTGAAGTATTCCTGCAATCAAGGATGATGTCGGTGGGTGGGGGTGGTGTATATTGATTGCAACAGAGCTAAGACACTGACCTGGAGGAGAAACATTGCTGGGGGCAGGCATGGTTTTGCATCTAGTTTGTACATTTAGATTGGGGGGGGGGGGAGGGAGACCAAATCAGCAGAGGACTTTTGCATCCCTGAACAGTGGAGACTTGGCCACTGCAGTCAACAAATGCACTTGTGACTCAATAGATGTGACTAGGTAGAGCTGAGATATGGCTCTTCTAGCACATCCCCTCCAACCTTTTTCAGACAAAAATGGGGGTGCATGTTTTTTCTTGTAACATCCCTATTCTCCTTCCAAGGGCTCTTTTCTGAGATGCCACCCCCCAAGCCACACTGCTGAAGGCAGTGACTGGAGAGGCCAGGACAATTAGCGTGTGGGCTTTCATAAATTAGGTTAGAAAGTGTTCTTCATACTCGTAAAGGTTGAGAACCACTGCTGTAGCACCCCAGATGTGGGCATGGACAAAAATGTTTTAACAGATACAGTGTTTTAAGAGTGGCAGACACCAGAAAACAGGGACAGTGGTGCATATCTTAGCAGTATGTAGAGATGGGCAGAAAAGGAATAGAATCATACAATCATGGAGCTGTAGAATTGGAAGGGACCACGAGGGTCACCTAGTCCAACCCCCTGCAATGCAGGAATCTTTTGCCCAACATGGGGCTTGAACCCATGACCCTGAGATTAAGAGTCTCATGTTTTCCTGCCTGAACTATCCCAGCTCAATATGGGTGATGGGGTGGATTTTCTTTTTCTTTTTTTAAGGATACATTGGGACTCAGGTAGCCCTAGGCACCCTATGCTTTGCTGTGAAAGCTGCTGTTATACCTCTGCTTCATAATCTCTGAGTGAGTCCTGCATTGCAGGGCTTTGGACTAGGCAAACTTTGAGGTCCCTCCCAACTCTAAATTGGGGGTGGCTGGCATGAACCATTTGGAGTGAGGTGGACCGAGGGGTCTGACTCAGCATAAGGAAGCTTCCTTTGTGCCTATGATATTATCACTCAAGGCAGTGGCGTAGCGTGGGTTGTCAGCACCCGGGGCAAGGCAAGTAATTTGCGCCCCCTAACTCGTGGATTTGCACCCCCTAACCCGTGGATTTGCGCCCCCTAACCTGTGGATTTGCCCTAACCCCAGATGTTGCGCCTGGTGCGGCCGGCCCCCCCTGCACCCCCCACGCTACGCCACTGACTCAAGTTGTCTGTCCACAGCAGTGACCAGAGGAGAAATGACCGCTGGGTGGGGTGCAGAGAGAAAAAACGCCATGGTGCATCTGCAGCAGCACAACTGAATGCCTTCATCTGCCCCAGCTGCAACGGAACATGTCTCGTCCGCATCCGTCTCTACAGCCACAGCAGGCGCTGCAACCTTCCAACAGTTTGACCTCACCCCGCAAGGTGCGCGCCTCCATTTTCTCCCTAGACAGACGGATGCCAACAATCTGCATATGCTCCAGGACGCCCCTCTTCATTATCATTACTCCTGAGGGCTCAGTAGTAGGAAACAGTTTGGGGCACAAATTAAACCACGTCCGGTGCACAGAAGAAAAGTGAAGAGGGTGGGGGTAAGAGCACAGAGAAGGATAGGTATCCCTCTCTCCCCCCCTGGGGCCTGCCCCCCAAAATATCGCAGGTTCTGCCCCACACCAAGGGTGTCTCCAGTGGAACACCAGAAGCAGCGTCTTATCTGTGCGGGGTTCTAATTAAAGAGCTCACATAACACCGAATTTCTGGGTTGTTTTCCATCAAGCAATGGCTTTGTGGGATCCCTCCCCCCTCCCCTTCCCCCAGTTGTTGTAGCTGTAAAACAAAGCAATGACAGGCAGGGCTGTCAGAGCCCCGTAGCAGACAGATACTCCCTGAGATGCCAGTCACGCCTGACCTCGGTTGTCACTGGAAGGCAATTATCTTGCTGCTGAGAAATAGCGGCCCGCAAGTGTAACAATCCAATGAGGGCCTCCCCCTCTCCTCCCTGCCCCTCCCCACTCCATAGCTGCCTCTCCCCCCCCCCCCCGCCCGCCATCTTACAGGACTGTCACTGCCATGCCTGCAAAAGAAGCAGTAACTTTCCACTGGCCCAAATGTGGAGACTAGTTGTCCCTTTGGGATGCCATTGTGTGTGCTGGCATCGGAGTGCAGATTATGGATGAAGCTCTCGGCTAGACTCCTGCCTCATCTCGCTCTGATTCATTGCAGGAATAATGGGGGAGAGAGCTGCGGAATGCTGATGAATAAGTGGCACCCTTGCCTGCCTCATCCGCGGCTCACACCAGTATTTCAAAGCATCCTTTTGCAATTCTCTCCACTTAGAGGACGGGCTGGTGGCCGGCGATACCTGGCTCGCTGCATTTTAACAATCTGCGCCCTAGATGAGGACAAATTTTGGGGTGGTGCCTGGAGAGGGCCATTAAAGCTGAAAGGGGCAGTTGATATAGATTACAGGGATGGAACCCAATTTTATTTCAGATTTTTCAGATAGGTCAGCCAGACTCATTTTCAGAAACAGGAGTTAGCGCTGAATACTCATCAGCTCCCTGATGCATGAGCATGTTTTAAAAGGATCTCAGTCCACTGGGCAAAGGCAGAGGGAAGGGAATACTTTCATGCTGAACCCTTAGCTCAGCTTTCATATCCTTGCCTCCATCCCCAAAGGTGAAAAGGAACAGGAACAGACAGGAATGAAGCACCAGAGAAACATTTTGCAGTTCACGGGGAGGAGGGGAGTTCTTAGTTCCCCCAAGTGCAAGCAAACTCTATTGCATCTACTGCCAACCACCTTCAAAATAGCTGATGACACTGCATGTCTCCTACCCCAAACTTAAACTGTTTCCTCTCTGAGGCTGGAGCTTCACATTTATCAGACTTTTGCTCCCTTTCAAACACAATGCAGCCACTGTGGCTGCAACATAAGAATGTAGGATGAGGCTCCTGGATCAGGCCAAATCGCTCATCAGGTTCAGCATACAACCAGATGCCTATGGGAAGCCTGCAAGCGGGTCTCTGCCTACCTGCAGTTTCCAGCAGAATCCTGACCATGGGTGTGGAACATTGCCATCGTGGCTAGTAGCCTTTGATAGCCTTATTCCCTACAATTTTGTCTAATCCCCTTTTAAAGTTGCCCAAGTTGGTGACCATCATTGTCTCCCGTGAGACAGAGTTCGAAAGTTTAACTATGTGCCATTCAGGACAAATAAAAGAAAGAAGCCTATTCTTTTATCTGTCCCAAATCTCCCAACATTCTTCACTGCATATCCACAAGTTATGAGAGAGGGGGGGAAAGTTTTCTCCATCCATTTCCCCCATGCCGTACTTAATTTTATAAACTTCTATCAAGTCACCTCTTGCTCACCTTTCGTCTCTAAACTAAAAAGCTTCAAATGTTGCAACCTTTCTTTGTGCAACCTCACTCAACCCCTTTGATCAATCTGGCTGCCCTTTTCTGAACTTTTCCCAACTCTGCAATATCCTTTTTGAGATGACCAATGACCACCAACTTGGAGGACAAGGCTCTCAGTGGCCACTAGCCACAATGACTCTGCTTTGCCTATATAGGTAGAGGCAGTAATGCTTCCGAGATACCAGTTGCTGGAAACCACACAAGAGGAGGATGCTGTTGTGCTTGGGTCTTGCTTGTGGATTGGCCACTGTGAGAAGAGGATCCTGGATTAGATGGGCCATTTGGCCTGATCCAGCAGCCTCTTGTTGTATTCTTATAGATGCCATCCAGTCCTCGCAATTTGTCAATTTTTGGCTTGTCTGTTAGACCCAGAACTTCATCTTTTGTCAGCACTATCTGCCTCAGACTTCCTTCCTGAAAATGTTAGGTCAGGCACTAGGCTCTGTATCAGTCTTCCTCAAATAGCACCCTCAGCAGCCATGTTGTTTGTTTGTTTGTCCCCCACATTGGGGGGAAAGGAAGTGTTGCAGATTGAAAGTTCTACCCTGACGCACATGTACGCGAACACAGAGAACACGGCACCAGTTTCAGCCACAACTTGGTTGGAAACCAGCCACCCTGAGAAACATCTTCCATCCATTAGTAACCATGGAGGAAGTATCAGTGGCTCAGCACTGAACATTTGCAAGCAATCAAGTATACAAACAATGGTCACTTGACAGCTGTTAAAATATTTAAGATGCCAGACTTGACGTTGCAATCAGTGGAATATAGATCCAGGACGACTTTGCTGACTTCAACTATTCCAGAAACTCTTTCAGGTTGAGAGGAGAATCAGATCTATAAACCCCAATTTATGCATTATGTTCCCATGTGAGAGAACACTTGTTACCTGTGAATATTAATTGCTTAGGTGCCTGTACCTTTTAAAAATAATTTTCATTTATTGTGCTTTAATCAAGCACAAGTCTCTCCTACCTCAGCCCCTTGTTTGCTATAGCAAACCCACAGTCCCTTGTGATAAGAAGTTACCCTTCAGTTATATTCCTAGTGGATTCGGATTTCAGAGCCAGAAAACAGTCTCATCTTGTGACCTGATTAAGCTGCTAGCCTGATGTTTACCAGCAGGTGGGTAACTAGATGTTAGGCAGGCACCCACTCACCAAATAAGACAAAGTGTGGAGCAAGGAAAAGAAAGAGAAAAGAACAGGTTTTGTATGTGTGTGTACATAGCTCATCTATCTGGCAGCTCTTAGCTGAGCTATGTCCAGTGCTGCAATCCATTCTTGCATGCTGACCCACGTATAGGTGCACAAGACATTGCAAGGACCCATGTGCTGATATTTGCCTTCTTTCCTTGAAAGCAAGTAGGGGCCAGTTAGCTATTGCACATGCATATGCTCCACTTGATGGCTCCTAGCTGAACATGTGAATGGTTTTCAATGAAATTATTTTGAGCTAATGGGAAACCACTGCCTGTGATGGTTCACCTCTTTCCCACAGACAAGCCTTCACTTGATGTTGACACATGACCCACAAACAACATACCTATGTAGAAATTAAATTCCCTGAGGATCCCATGCCCATCACAGATGCATTCCTTTTAGTCTTCAGCACCTATCTCCCTCTTCCTCCTTCCCCAGAACCTTCCCAATGTCATCATGTGGCTGGTGACATTTGCTGGATGATTCCTGGCAGATAAAGGGAGGCATCTGATGTGACATTTTGAGCAGTGCCACGATCGGCTCCCGGATGGAAGATTGTATCTCTGCTGTGAAGTGAGCCGAGCAGATTCCAACAGTCTAGACTGGCAGGGCTTATCCTCCAGTGGTTTTGTGTCAAAGCCACAAAGTTAAGCTGGGATTGCTGAGAACATGCCAGTGAGATACAGGTTTTTCTTCTGCTCCGCAGAGTCCTAAGTGCTTGCTACGATTCCATACAGCTGGACACAGAGATCCAGTTGAGTCCCAGATGAATGCACACGGAGCCAGCATGATGTATTAGCACAGACCACCAGCTGGTTATTTTTTAGGGGCATCTAAATTGAGAGTCCTGCTGCCGCTGACATCTGGTCTTCCCCTGAGCAAGTACAAAAAAGTGGGGAGAGCAGTGGACAAGAGTGGACAAGAATAAATATAACTAATTACGAGTTAATGTATTGATGGCATGTTCTATCAGCATTTGTTGGCCTTGGTCCTTCAAAGTGGCCACCTACAATTGCTCATTGCCAATAGAGAGTGGAAGGAAGGCAGAGGGGAGCAAAGAGTTGGCTTTCTTTTCTCGCCTGCCTTAGTTCATATACACACACAGCTCATGTAATGGTAGCTATGGGGTCACTTAGCAGTGCTGGTTGCAGGCTCCCTTGGAAGGCATCATTCTCCATGCATCTGTCACACGAGCCCATTCCTTGCGCTCTTCCTCTGGGCCCAGTCTGCATGGCTACCCAGAGGAAGAGGCTGAGATGAGCAGAAGCTGCTATTCCTACTTAGCCCTGTCACTGCCTGCTGATTCAGAAAGAGCAGGAGGTGAACAGGCAGGGGACAATGAGGGAGGAGGACTAGTGTCCCCCTCCCCAATGAGGTATAGGCCTCATATCACCTACAAAGCCAACTCTTCCACTCAGCTTGCTGCAAGGAAGGAAATGGGTGCAATCTGGAAGGCATCTATATGTCATAGAAAGATCTCTGCCAAGGAACTCATCAAGCAACATCCAAAGTGATACCTTCTTATCACCAGGAATAAGAAATGTATAACTAAAACAAGCAACCTAACAAACACTCTCTTGTAGCAAAAAAATGTTTAAAAAATCTGATGAACACAGGTAATGATAAATTCTAAAATCTTGCTTAATCCTCTCTACCCCATTGTTGTATATCTGGGCAACACTTCATATTAAAATGAACATAGAACCATAGAATCATAGAGTTGGAAGGGACCCCAAGAGTCATCTAGTCCAACCCCCTGCAATGCAGGAATCTCAACAGAAGCATCTGTGACAGATGGTCACCTCACCTCTATTTGAAAACATCCAAGGAAGGAGAGTTCACAGGCTTCTGAGGGAGTTTGTTGCACTGTTGAAGAGCTCTTACCATCAGAAAGCTCTTCCTGATGTTTGGTCAGAATCTCCTTTCTTGTAAAATGCATCTTGAATAATTCATTGTCCCTCAGTCTCCACATCTTTTAAGGGAATCCCATGCTCAGCTGTTTGCCTTCATGTCTAGCTCATTGGAGGAAGATACCTATCTAAATCCATACTGCGCCAACACATTAAGGTTGCCATCTTCCATCTTAATCACTCTAGGGGAGCCATTCTTTTTTTTTAATAAATAATTTTTATTGAGATTTAAGATCACCCACCAACACCCACCAACACCAGTAAAACATCAAATCTTATTACATATATATCCTACTTTATGCTCCGTAGAGCTGTTGACTTCCGTCCTTCCCTTCCATCAGTTTTCCTATTCTATTCTATTGTTCACAGTTTCTTTGATTAGATATTACAACATGACATAAGATTTACTTCAATCCTGCCAAAGTTTTCAAATTTGTACAGTTCTCACTTATATAGATCAAAAATTTACACCATTCTTTTTGGTACTTTGTCTCCTCCTGATTGCGAATTCTGTGTGTCAATTTAGCCATCTCAGCGTATTCAACCAGCTTTATCTGCCATTCTCCTATTGTCGGCATCTCCTGTTGCTTCCACTTTTGAGCTATCAGAACTCTAGCTGCTGTTGTTGCGTACAAATATAATCTTTGATCAGTCTTCTTAATATCTTCTCCCACCAAACCTAGCAAGAATTCTTCTGGCTTTTTGGGAAAGCTATACTTAAACATCTTTTTTAACTCGTTATAAATCGATTCCCAGAACTCTTTTAATTTATTACATGACCACCACATATGAAACATCTGGGGGCCCAAGGTTAAGAATGGCTCTCCCCCCTTCATATGTGGTAGGGGAGCCATTCTCAACCTTGGGTCCCCAGATGTTGTTGGACTACAACTCCTATCATTCCTAGCTAGCAGGACCAGCAATCAGGGATGATGACCTCCTTAAACTTGTGTGCAAAAGTCTAAGCAGTGCAGATATATGACAGCGACTGGGAGCTGCATTTTGGACTGGACTCAGTGCTTTGGCTTAGGCCCCAGGTCTCTCTCTCACTGTGTGTGTGTGTGTGTGTGTGTGTGTGTGTGTGTGTGTGTCTGGCAGATTACATAGCCGAAAGGGTTAAGTGTCCCCATTTCCCATGTGGCCGTCATTAGGCGGCCATTAGCTAGTCACTGTTGCATCAACAGTGTGAGGCATTGAATACCTTTCCCTTTGGCAGTATTCCAGCCGAAGGGAGGAAGCTTCTGAGAAAATGCAATTACAGCAAACAACAGCCAAGCGAAAGCGAGAGCCGCAATCCACACCTGGCACTAATTAACTTAATTAGCCCTTAATGAGCTACACTGGTCGGAAGGCCTATTTTTACTTAATTATCCCCTAATGTGCTTGGCAGAAAGCGAGAGCCCTGATGGATGGAGCGGCTGTGCCTGGCTCCTTCCACCCAGTCAGGCAGTTTCAACTTTCCTGCATCCTTAATCAGGGAGCTTGGCTAGCTGACAATAGGGAGGACCTGGTCTGGGGATTGCAGGAGCCAGGAATCCCCCACCCCGCTGCTATCACCTGAATTGCACAGCACTGCTTCTGTGCAGAGACCCACTAGCTGTCTGTGGGCTTAGTCCTCTGTGTTCTGATGCTGGGTGTTTCACCAGATGGAATTAGCTTTCCAAATTTCACACATCTCCCTGGTGACAGCATAAGCGCTTTCATTAAGATTCATACCATAGTGGGGGTTTTTTCATACTTCCAGTATTTCATCACCCTCTAAAAGCAAGGCGGGGGGAACTGGGCACACTAATGATACTAACCTAGGCAAGGTCTGGCCCCTTCAGCCCTGGTAGAAAATGTATATCCAATTAAACATTCAAATTAAATATGTAGGTTGGGCTTTCCTA
This sequence comes from Podarcis muralis, assembly GCF_964188315.1. Taxonomy (NCBI): domain Eukaryota; kingdom Metazoa; phylum Chordata; class Lepidosauria; order Squamata; family Lacertidae; genus Podarcis; species Podarcis muralis. The sequence goes on from NC_135656.1 coordinate 73,756,196, forward strand.
TTTGAATATGAAAGGGCTGTGCTGGAAACCAGGAACCTCTTAGGAATTTGCCTTAATACCAGTTCAGCCTATTTGTTCCACTTGCCTAGTATTGTCTGTTCCAGCTCAGTGACTCTCAGGCAAAGGTCTTTGACAACATTCACTACCTTATCCTTCTAACAAGAGATGCTAGGGTTGAACCGAATACCTTCAGTATTCAGGTGCACATGTTCTAGCACTGAACTGCAGACCCTCCAAGTGTCCCCATTTTCCAAGGACAGTCCCAGATTTATAGAAGCTGTCCCAGTTTCTGATTTGATTCCAGAATGTCCTGCTTTTCCTTAGGACATTACTGTTTTCTTCAGAGAAATGTTGGAGGGTATGAAGTCTTGCGATCCCTGAGCCAAGGAGATAAGTAACTATACAACCTTTAGAAGACATCTGAAGGCAAACCTGTATGTTGTTGTTTAGTCGTTTAGTCGTGTCCGACTCTTCGTGACTCCATGGCCCAGAGCACGCCAGGCACTTCTGTCTAGAGAAGGCTTTTAATGTTTAATGTTTTATTATGTTGTATGTTGGAAGCTGCCCAGAGTGGCTGGGAAAATCCAATCAGATGGGCGGTGTATAAATAATAAAATTATTATCACTATGGAATAGGACGTCCCTATTTTCATTGGAAAAATGTTGGAGGATATGGAACCACAGTCCCACCCTTGGGTTAATCCCTAGCTCATTTGTTACTACAATGTGGTCTTCACTCCAACAAGGACTGGAGACAGTCATATTGTCACAGGGAAGTGGGTCTCAATGCAGCCTGACATTTTAGGGAAGCAGGAAATAATATTTTAGTAGGGACTCATTCCTCACATGACAAACAGATGTCTTCTTGTGCTGAGGATGCACTTTCAGGAGCAGGGGGTTGTTGGAAGCAGGTAATTCCATCACTAACGGCTCATCTACTCTGCTTTTCCTGTGCCTAGAAAGCATAGGTCTGAGAGGTTTTCCACTTGCCCCACGCTTTCTGAGCATGGGTCCAAGCAATTTTCTGTTTGCCCCACCACTTTCCCTCTGAAAGCCCATGCTATAGCGCTGAATTGGAGCAAACATCAACCTGCAGGAAACCCAACTGACGTTTGCTCCAATTCAATGGTAAAGAGCATGTTTTCTTGCAAATGGAAAATGAAAGCCACTCAGACCAGTGCCTGCAAAGCGTGGGGCAATCAGAAAACCTCTCAGGCCTACACTTTCTAGGAACAGGCCAAGAGTGACTGAGGAGAAGCCCTAAGTGTAAATGTTGCTGAACTGATTGGGAACAGCGACTCGGGTGCTGTTAAAATTCAGCATCTATGTAAGCGAAAAGTTGCCAAGAATATCCAATGCAGTAACGTTTGGTTTCAAAATAGGAAACTTCTAAAATCAACGGATTCATCAAAAGGAAGTTGAGGTGGCAATTTCGATCCTTCCAAGAACTGAAGTGATATGAAACCATAGTATTAGATGTTCAGCTACCATGTATGCAACAAATTAGGTACACATCAAATCCACAACCTACCAACAAATACAGGAGGATGCAAACATAGTTAATGAGCAGAGTCAAGGAAGACATAGTTGAAAAGAAGGATCTCTTCAGAAAATGGAAGTCTTGCTCAAATTATGAGAATTAACCCACCACCACCACCAAACTCTGGCCAATCATAGTGCATTTTAAACTGAGTGACATGGCAAAGACATGGAGCACTGAATTCCTGCCTGAGTGGAAATGGTAGAAGCAGACCTAGATGATCACAGTCCTGACATGCCATGAAAGCCTATATTTGTCCTACATTCCATGGAAAATGTTAACAGTGTGTGTACTATACCCAGTTAAAACTACGTTTTCCCTAACGATAGTAACCACCATCACTATATTGCCCATACAGCACTTTCACAATTCCAAAGCACTCCACGTGCATTATCCAGTTGTAATCCTTGCAACAATCCAGCAGTAAGTCTATATTAATATTTGTCTCCCCACGATTGCATGTTGGGGTGAGGAAGATCTGGGGCTGAAAGAGAGCCGCTTGCCTAAGGCTACCTAGTGAGTTCACGGCAGAGATAAGATTCAAACCAGGCTCTTCCTGATTCACAGCTCAATCTCTTAGTCAGTTCTGTCTTGAGGGGTTTGCACAATGATTGCTGATTTTTTTTGCTCTTGGGGATTTAAGCAGCTTCTAGGCAACGTAGAGAATGCGAGTGGCAAGAGATTTGCATTTTCTTCCTATTTCTGTTCATTCTCAATTTTAGTAGCATCCATGAAATAAGCAGCGGCCAGGCTCCCTCCTGCAATCACAGTAGACCAAGCTGTTGCCAAACTGCACAAGATTTCCAAAGTCATTAAAAGTTGATATAAACTCAATTGGGATTCCACCCCCAAGCTGCTTGTTTGAAGCACTTCAATCTGGCAGCATCAGTATCTGCAGATATTATCTTTCCTGGATGAGACAGATAGCACCCACCTCTATATTGAAGAGGAGATTTTGACAATACAATTTGCAGTGAAGCAGAGGGAGGGAGAGGAATGCTAGGGACGGGTGACCTTTTTAAAGGGGAGGACTCTAAGTGTCTTCTTCTTACATTTCAGATCTCTGTACTTGATAAGAGTAACTCAGGACAGCTGCAAGACTTGGGTCCTGTTGCTGGTTTTACGACCAATATGATTGATGGTCCTCCTATTACAACAGGGAAATTCAGTGCACCCTGTGTGGCACCAATTGCCATTGGAGGAGTAAGTACCCCCAAATGATGGTACCTTTATGGTAACCTTTTTATTTTTAATGTACAGATCAAGCAGGTTGCAAATTATGAAAACGCAAACAGAAAGAGCACAAGCACAAGCACAGCAATTCTGGCATAAACAATGGCAGAGTCTCCAGAACAAGCCCAGACGGTCTTTCCATAGTGTGGTTTTTACACACATCCCTTTACCCATTATTGTCCCTTCTAGGGAGGAGAGACGCATCCCAAGCACATTCTAGGTGGAACTAGGACATCCAAACAAGGCTGAAGCGATCTCGCTGCAGCTGATTGCTCCTTAATCCACTTTGATTATCTCCATCAGCTACCAGGATGAATAATACCTTGGAGAGATAATAATCTCTCCACATTACATGGCAGAACAGCTTGGCTACAACAGCACTGCTTATTTAAAATGGAAATGCTCCCATTTGAAGAGGTGGATCCTGTTATAAATATAAGCCAGTTTTCTTTTAAAAACACTCTTGCTTATACATTATACTGAATTTAGGACAGATTTTCAGTAGTGGTTTGCTGAGTAGCACAATGCTTCAGTATCTCTCTCCCCGCTAACTTGCCCCATGACATTTGCCCTGGCTTAGGAACATAGGAAGCTGCCTTATATTGTGTCAGGCCATTGCAGCAGTGACTGGCAGCTGTTCTCCAGGGTCTCATAATGACATCACTGTAGCAGTATGTCAGAGGGCAGAGCTGTGTTTGCCACAGGGCCTGCCTGTGCCTCTTAAGCCAGACTGCTTCCCTCAGGTGTGGCAGAGGATGCTGCCCTGTCACCAGGGTGGAATAAGATTCAAACCCCCAGCCCAGTCAGCTTTAAGTGGCAGGTGCCGCCTTTCCCCTTTGCCTCAGAGAGCAAAATGCCTCGTACCTGCTCTAACTACTGCCGCTTATTCTTAAGCTCTCTCTGCAGCTTGCATGGCAACTAATTTTCCTTAGAGTGTTAATGTGCAACACTCATCTTGCTTTCTCTACCCCTCCCTTGCTGCCCTGCTCTTCTCCAAGCATTTTACGATCCGGAGTTGCAGAGGTGTGCTCTCATTACAGCTCTATAAATTGCCATGTACTTTGATGCTGTAGTAATAAATCATTACAACAGCACCGCACTCCTGCAATAACCAACACTGTCTTCTTCCTGTTTGAGAGACGGGAGCTGATTGAGTTGTTTTGAAATATTGAAGCTGTCTGTGTTTCTGTATACAATGGCCTGGCACAAAAAGTAGCCTTGCCAATACGTATGATAAAATGAGAATAAAAATCACCAGACCACAAATGCTCTCACCAGCTGGAATTCTCAACCATTCCCTAACTGGAACGCTAAATCTAAAGTGTCCTTCTCTAAGAGCCACCCGTCAGACCTCATCTGGCAGAGGTAGCCAGAGAGGATTGTAAGGAGGTGGTCAGACACTTAAAGTCCATTTGGGGCTTTAAAAGGTAACACCAGCCCTTTAGAATCATAGAGGAAGAAGGTATCCTGAGGATCATCTGGTCCAACCCCCTGCAGGGCAGCTGTCCCTTATGGGGATCGAACCTGCAACCTTGACATCCCTACACCGTCCTCCCTGAGTGGCCTTGCAAGGCTCAGATCGGGGAAGGGTGGTACAAGGAAGTGGGCTCCATTTATCCTCCATCCCTCACCCCACCCCTGGCATAGGTGCGCACACGCACATGCCCCAAGCAGCTTGGAGACATGCTCCGCTGCTGCATTTACTTCCGTTGTCCTGGATGGCCTGGGAACATCCTGCTCAGCTGCATAAGCTGAAAGAACCATGTTCTGAAGAGTGGCAAGTGAATTTTTCCTGCTTTGAGGCCTGCCTGGCACAACCCTGCCCCTCCCTTCTCCACCCCCACCCTCCTGGTAAAGCAGTTTCATGAGTCCGCTTGAAGCAGGGACTTCTACAAAGGACATTACAGTGGTACCTCAGGTTAAGTACTTAATTCGTTCTGGAGGTCCGTTCTTAACCTGAAACTGTTCTTAACCTGAAGCTAATGGGGCCTCCTGCCGCCGCCGCTCCGCCAGAGCACGATTTCTGTTCTCATCCTGAAGCAAAGTTCTTAACCCGAGGTGCTATTTCTGGGTTAGCGGAGTCTGAAACCTGAAGCGTATGTAGCCCAAGGTACCACTGTACAAAGTCTGCAAAGCACATAAAATCTTGCCTGAGGTTAGCCCATGGTTCCCACCGAGCCCAATGGATTTCTGGCCCACTGCCTGCTGGTGAACAAACTGCAAACCCCAGGTGAGAAGGATGTCACCGGTACCCTTCCTTCAGTCTTCCCTGCCTGGCATTGTGCCGAAGAAACAGGGCTTTGTGCTCTGCGTCACAGGCGTAGAAGCGGGAGGGGAATTATTAGACAAGGCAGGATGAGGGGCTACAGAAGGGTGTGAAGAGGATAATGTGAATAATCACTCCCTTTCCTCGCCAGCAGCTACATGGGGGTGGGGAAACAACAGAGACGCAGCAACCTGAAGTTAATTTGTGACAAACTTATTGCATTAAGCTGCTGGTAGGACTCTAGCTGTGAAATTGCACCAGCCCAGCCGCACACAGAACCCCCTCTGCCCTGGGCTGCCTCTCACATAATGGCAGCTGGTGCCAGTTGGAGGAGGAGGAGGGAGGGAGGGGTGGCGGCACACTGCGTCTATCGCCGAAGGACAGGCATACTCTGATTCACAGGGCCTGGGAAAGGCAAGGCAGAAGAGGGTAGGCACAGGGAAATGCAGAAAGCCTGTGAGACAGGCAGTGACAAAATAGCAAAAGCACACCAGAGAGCTGCTGGCTTGACACATGGGAAGAAGGAGAGAGACACATTGTGGTCTAAAAATGGAGCCCGCTTATGCTTCCACTTGCTCTGAGGTGCCCCTGGATTTGTAATCTTGTGAACAGAATCACGACAAAAGCCAGCTGTGGGCTGGTTTGCACATGTCCGTTTTCTGGTGGTGGCACTTCAAGGTAGCTTCAGCGTGCAAATAAGCCCATGACATAGCAAATGCCACAGTTCAAACTCCCAAGCAATCGCCTCAAACATGATTTAGCTGCAATCTTTCAAGTGCTGAAGAATCAGTAGTGCAATCCTCATCTGTTTTGAAGTCAGTCCCTCTGAATTCAATGGGGCATGCCCCCAGGTAAGATTGCATAGGACTGTGGCAGCAGGGTGCACTCATGTATGAGCTGGCCCTGCATATCAACCTCCTAGAGATGGTGAATATCCAGCGTTGATCCATTGATGCTTGTGGTTTCCCAAAGTATATTGGAAAGCAGAAACCATGCTAAAAGGCAAGTGAAATGATCCAAGACCCTCTCCAGGCTTTGTGAGGTGTTTTTCGTTCTTTCGCAGATGTATTCTTCAACATGTCATTAAGGATTGGTGGATTGATACCGGATTGTCCATGCACCATTCTGCTTTCTACGTTGTTCTGCAATGCTTTCCCCAATGCTACTGCATTATTGCAGTCTGGAGCGGCGTTCTTATACTCTAGTGCAACAAAAATGGGGGTGGGGACTGGAAAATGTTTGGTATAAAAAGTTAGAGCATTTCAGAAGGAACATGGGACATGCACTGTTTGGAAACAAAGCGGTATGTCTGCTCCAACGCTTTTGCAGACTCAAACAGTATTGCAAATGGGATGGCGTATAACTGCCCCAATACCACCATGAGCACAAAGCATCATGAATGCACAATAAAAAAGACATCTGGAAGGGCCCCAAAAGGAAGAAGCATCTTCGGAAGGAAGGAAGGAAGGAAGGAAGGAAGGAAGGAAGGAAGGAAGGAAGGTAGGTTGAGAAGCTGAGTCTTTTGCAGGCGTGGGAGGCAGTATACAAGGTATGAAAATTATGAACTACATGGAGAGAGTGAAGCAATTCTCTTTGAACACTGGAACTCTGGGATTAGGCAAGGAAGTGAACACGAGGAGAGCCCTGCTGCTGCTGGATCAGAACAAAGGCCCATCTAGTCCAGCATCCTCTTTCCCACAGTGGCCCACCAGACGCCTCTCGGAAGCCAGCAAGCAGGACACGAGGGCAGGAGTCCTCTCCTGCTGTTGCTCCCCAGCAACTCGCGTTCTGCCTCTGATCCTGGAGGCAGCATGTAGCTGTCATGACAAGTAGCCTTTGATAGCCTTATCATCCACTAATTTGCCCAGCTTATTTTTTTTAAAAGTAGTTTGATTTGGTGGCTATCACCATGTCCTGTGGAAACAAATGCCACGGTTTTAACTATGTACTTGGGGGGGGGGGGGGAGAGAAGAAGAACTTCCTCTTACCTTTCCTGAATCTCTCACTCTTTGGCTTCATTGGGTGTTGCCATTATGACAGGTGGAGAGAAAAATGTTATCTGCTTCCACTTTCTCTATGCTGTGCATGATTTTGCAAACCTCTGCTATGTTCTCCCTTACCCACCTGTTCTCCAAACTGAAAAGCCCCCAATGCTGTGATTTTTCCCCTGACAGGAGATTTGCTCCTGCTCTATAACAAGTTGTGCAAGTTGTGCTTCCCCTTGTTTGCAACATTCTAAATCTGGCAGTTAAAAAATGGATTGAACGATCGATGTAGATTCAGTCTGAAACAGTTTTAAAAGGCAGATAGCCCATGTTGAAGCATTGGGGAAAGGCAAGATGGACAGCTGAGCCAGTGCTGAGTTAAATGACCTGCATATGGGGAAGGGTCATAGCTCAGTGGTAGAGCATCTGCCTTGCAAACAGAGGGTCTCAGGTTCAATCCTTGGCATCTCCAGGTAGAACTGGAATGTCCCCTGCCTAAAACTCTGGAGAGCTACTGCCAGTCAGTGTAGACAATACTGAGTGGGGTGGACCAATGAGCAGCTCTCTGTGTATACATGCATGCCTGGATTGAGGCATGCATGTATACACAGCTCACCTTGCAGCTGAGGAACCCCCCTGAGTGCTATCTTCATATCTGCCACTGCTCTAAAAATAATTAGAAAAGTAATTAATGATAAGGCTATTAGCTTTGATTGTTAAACAGAGCTTCCATATTTGGAGACAATATACCTTTGGAATGACCAGAAGCTGAGGTCAAGCAACAGAGGGATGGTTTCTTGCTGGTGAGCCTTCGGGGCTGGTCATTGCTGTAAAGCTGCATAGATCAGTCAGTACAGCATCAGACTCTTAATCTCAGGGTTGTGGGTTTGAGCCCCGCATTGGGCAAAAGATTCCTGCATTGCAGGGGGTTGGACTAGATGGCCCTTGGGGTCCCTTCCAACGCTACAATTCTATGATTCTATGATGATACACTGCAGGACCACAGACTTGGAGTCTGATCGAACAAGGCAATTCTTAAAACTCACAAGATTGTTATCGTTTGCGAATCAGCGTAGCTCAACCACAGTTGATTGCGCATTATTCAAGAGTGCATTATTATTCAGTTTACTGGATCCAGAGCAAGAGACCATTATAAACTAGTAATATGAATATGTTTAAGGTATTTTCCCCCCCTCCATAATTAAGATTTGGTTAACCATCCCTGATAGATTTATGTCTTCCTGGGGGAAAAACACATGTCAGATGCTTCTGGCAGGAGCTGGTATCAGGAGGCAGGAAGGCAAGCCCTTCTCTTTCCAAAAACACACAGAGAGAAAAGCCCTACAACAAGAGCATGCTCCGTGGGGGATATTACGTGGGGCTTTGGTGGCTAGGATATGAAATGTAGCATTTCTCATTTTGAAAGCAGCAGATCTGTCCAGAGGCCTTCACAGTTCAGTGTTCTGTTGATAAATATCCCTGAGCAAGTATCTGACAGAGCTAAGCAAAGACCAGAGCTTATTAGCTGGAATGAATGCTATTATATTGCCTTTTGCTGCGCCAAAGCATTTCTGGGTAAACTAAGTTAATCTTCGGCTACTTTTTGTGCGTATCTCACTAAGCTCCTCCAAACATCAGGAAGGAGGGAGGGGAGAGTGGTGGATGCAATTACGTCATTCTTGCAGGGTTTTCAGACAGCAGGTTCCCTGTTTCCAAGGTCCGTCAACTTTGGCATCATTACTTGCACATTGGCGCTTAACAAGGAGGCAGATCGAGTAGCTCGCCTAGCAGTCTATCCAGTTGCCTGTCTGTCTGGATCCTTTAGAAGTGCTCCCATTGCTTGTCATCTTGTCAAGCCCAACACCGTGGGATGCAATGTTTGGGCAAATTAACACAGGCACAAACACACAAATTGAAAGCAAACCACTCGAGTCTCTTGGGTATTAGCTGCTGTCAGATTCAGGAAGCAAATACCCAGCAGCCAGACTTTCAAATCCAGAGCTGGGGGTATAGTGGGTAGAACACAGAAGGTTTAACTCTTGCGTCTGGTTCATTGGAGCCTGTGCTTTTCGTTTTTACTTAAAAGATGCTGGCCTTTCTCTAAGGGAGGAGGGTAGGCAACATAGTGTCGTCCACATGCCATTGGACTCCCATCATCCCTGGCCATTGGCAAGGCTGGCTGGAGCTGATGGGAGTTCAACACCTGGAAGGCACCACGCTGGCTATCCCTGCTCTAAGGCATGGTTCTCACTGAGCTACTAAACCAATGCATGGGGTCCCCACCCTGCACTCAGCTCTCACCTGTGGCTCTTAAAAGCTGTCAGCATGTGACAGCGGCCACACCTTCCACAGGCTGGCTAAACCAGGTGAGTGTAGCTGATGGGTCTCAAACCCTTAGTGAGTTAAGAACTTCCCCTGCATACGAAAACAGCCTCTGAGGGACTAAGCGGACAAGACCAATAGTGGGTCCAACGGTCAAGAGGACAGTTTCTGCATGAGCTAGCTAGACCATGCAGACTGCAGTTGGAGGCTTACATGACTGATGTTGCTCCATGTGTTTCCTCTCTCATCTGCAGATCCTATTACAAAAAAGCATTCCTTCACCTATGGTATGAAGTGGTATGGTTCAGAGACTAAGTCATAAGGCTCTGTTTTGAAGATGCAGAGGTTCTGCCACATATTCTTTGCAGACTAACTGGTTCCACCCAAGCCTTTGCTCCTATCTGGAAAGTGTGACGGAAAAGCACAGAGCCACAGTCACATATACTGAGCATGGTGCAAATGCCTCAATATCTATAAGTTATATTAATGTTTGAGTTAATTAGTTGTGTGAAACTATACCTATTCCCTCCCACTACCCAAAATGGTTCTAGTACTTGTAGGCATGGCACAAAAAATCTGGAGTCAGTGCAGTGGTGCCTCTTCTTTCAGAGGCAGCTCAGAATTTCTGTTAGTCAAAGCAACACACACCTTGTTAACTCCAAGAGTTGCAAATTAGAGCCCACCATTAGAACACTTTAGATCTGGGTAGCCAGGTGAAAAGTAGGGACATGGGTGGTGCTGTGATCTAAACCACTGAGCCTAGGGCTTGCCAATTGGAAGGTCGGTGGTTTGAATCCCTGCGATGGAGTGAGCTCCTGTTGCTCAGTCCCTACTCCTGCCAACCTAGCAGTTTGAAAGCACGTCAAAGTGCAAGTAGATATATAGGTACCTCTCTGGCAGGAAGGTAAACGGCGTTTCCATGTGCTGCTCTGCTTTCGCCAGAAGCAGCTTAGTCATGCTGGCCACAATGACCTGGAAGCCATACGCCAGCTCCCTCGACCAGTAAAGCAAGATGAGCGCTGCAACCCCAAAGTCGTTTGTGACTGGTCTTAACTGTCAGGAGTACCTTTACCTTTACTTTTAGCCAGGTGAAAAAAGAGCACAGTGCTCATGCACCTATAATAAGTGCAGAGAAGGGGGAAAGCTGACATTCTTTGTTCTTCCAAACCATTAGAAGTGCAGGAATTCTGTCTTTTTTCCCACTTGGCCACCTTACTCTATATCCTAGCCAGTCTGATGTGAGGCACCTCCACACTATTGCTATTTTATGGTGGGATTAGGAATCTCAGCTAACATATCCCTGACAGTTGGTCATCCAACCTCTGCTTAAAAACCTCCAGTGAAGGAGAGTCTAAACCGTTCCAACGTCAAACATGGCACATATGTTTCCGAGGACCAAAGCCCACTATGTCAGATGTATGAAGTGAACTCTTAGGTGGCAGATGCACACACCCACACACAAACAAACACAGATGTACAGGTGGAAAATGTATTGTGGGGGGTTGTGCTTTTTGCATCTCATTGCCAATCAGTGATAATTCAATTAGAGCTTAAATGTATGTTAAACAGGCTCAGCCGCCCTGTACTGCAGACTCACCTGCAGAGATGCCTTCACAGCTGTGCATCATCCAAAACCTCTGCATGCTCTTAAGACCCCCTTAGATGAGGCTGAGCCAGGAAGCAAAGGATAGGATGCAGAGATAGAACAAAGAAGATATAAGCTGTTGCTGTTGTAACTCCATTTTGTTCCTCACCCAAACTTTCTGCCCTGGGAACTCCTATATAAAAGCCCTTCCGCTCCCTTCTTGGCCATATGCTGTCTGATCTCTTTCACTTCATTGCAGGTCATTGTCTACAAGTGCCTGTGGAAGGGCCCATCCTTTAGCAGCAGAACACTTGATTTGTAAGGAAAAGGTCTCTGGCCCAGTCCCTAGTTATCTCCTGTCCAAAAGGGATAAGGTAGCAAGGAATGCTATAGGAAAGACCTTTGCTTGTTGTCCAGAAGGTGGTTGCAGGTCAGGGCAGACAGCACTGGACCAAATGGAACAATGGTCTGATTTGCTTTAAGACTTGCTAAGTTAGGACTTGAGCCTGAAAGGTGCTATAATGTTTATGAGTGTATCTGGGTAGGCAGAGACCTTGGGGGTCAGACCAGGGCAGCGTAATCTTCCCCCTTTGAATTGTGTGTGAAATTCACTCCTGACAGAGGCAAACAGCTTGAACATAGTACAGTGGTACCTCAGGTTACATACGCTTCAGGTTACAGACTCCACTAACCCAGAAAGAGTGCTTCAGGTTAAGAACTTTGCTTCAGGATGAGAACAGAAATTGTGCTCCGGCGGCACGGCGGCAGCAGGAAGCCCCATTAGCTAAAGTGGTGCTTCAGGTTAAAAACAGTTTCAGGTTAAGAACGGACCTCCAGAACGAATTAAGTACTTAACCCGAGGTACCACTGTAATTTAATTGCTACTTTCCTTGATGGAAGGATTGCTGCCCTGGTGCTGCTTGTTGTTATGAGTTTGGCTCTCTCAATTAGCATGAATGGGTCCATCGTTTTGCCTGACCAACTTGATGGGTGAGCAGAGACGTCGCAGAAGGTCTTTAATGTGCCTTAATGTTCTGGAATCTTTCTCCAGCCTTGGGAATATGACACTCCTAAGCATTTTGGGGTGGAGGGGTGGGACAGAGATGCAGCTAGAAGTCTGAATTGAGTTAGGCTGTGCACACACATTCCCACTGGGAACCAAAGTTTGTTAAGGGTGCTGGGAATTATACTTCTATAAGGGGTAATATACAGTTTCCAGGATTCTGGAGGTGGTGGAACTCTAAACCTGCATCATCATCATCATCATCATCATCATCATCATTATTATACTGCCCTATACCCAGAGGTCTCAGGGTGGTTCACAGAACAAAATCAAAATATAAAACCACAAAATACATAACCAAAATAAAAACAACAACTGAATAACGCCCCCCCAACCCACATTTTAAAAGAGCATAGGATGTCAATCAAATCAACCAAAGGCCTGGTTAAAAAGGAACATTTTTGCCTGGTGCCTAAAGGTGTATAATGAAGATGCCAGGTGAACTTCCCTGGGCAGAGCATTCCACAGACGAGGAGCCACTGCGGAGAAGGCCCGTGCTTGTGTTGCCACCCTCCAGACCTCTTGAGGAGGATAGGAGGCATAAGGTATTAAATATATGGTGTGTACACAACCATAGACAGTCTGCTGGGAGCTTTTCAGCAAAAGATTTGGAGTACCGGTTGGCACCACTCAGTTGCTCTCTGGGAATCATTGAGAGAGCATCAATTGTTTTGCTGCCTGCTGCAGAAATTTGTTTGCTTCCACTACGGTCTGCTTACATATATTGCAAATGAAATGAACATTTCAAAAGCACCTTCCGTCTTACTGTGTGCTCTCATCCAGAGGAACTTAAGCCCTCAGGCACCGACTCTAGAACTTCTCGTCATTTGGGGAAACAAAGAGCCATTAACATAAAATATTTTTCCAAGAAAAGTACCAGTCTAAGCATGTGTATCTCATTCTCAACTGACGTGCACATATGTTTTCACTCAGGCACCCTCACCAAAGTGGAAAGTTAAGAACATGAGCATAAAACAATGCCCATCTGCTGCCGCCTTTGCCAATATAGCTTTTTATTTGGGCAGGGGTTAATGGCTAAGCTCAAGGTGTTTGTACATCTGTGCCCGCACAGCTTTCGAAAACAGAGCTCTTACGTTGATGAGTGTTGCCCTTAGCACATGGGCTGTTTTCGTAGGCCTTGCACTCTCTTGAAAAAGCCAGCTCGGTCGTGGAGACGCCACACAGCAGTGACTTTAACAGGGTTTGTCAAATTTACTGAACTCGCCTTCTCAGTTTGAACCACTAGCCACAGGAAATGGTTTCCCAGTTATTTGTGTGGCTGCGCGGGTGGACCTATGCCAGCAAGATAATTCGCACTAATTGGCACCCTTGTTGCAGGCTCAGTGGGGAAGCCGAGGACAGAATGGGCCACGGTGCCTGAACCTGCCTACCCCGACAAAAGGAGGAGGAGGAGGAAAGGAATGAAAAGCAGCGGAGGAGACAGATGGGAGGAAATGAGCAAAGAATAGGGGGTGAAAGGAGGTGCAGCAGATGGGAACCACAGGGAAGGGGAGAACAAGGCCATAGATTTAGGTGGGAAGGGGCGAGGGAGAGGGAAATGGGCTAGAGGAGAGAGAGATGGGCATTGCAGGAGTGGGAAGATGGAAGGCGAGATTATCGGGAGCAGGAACTTACTGCTATGACCTGCTTCTCTGCTTTTTCTTTCTCTATTGAGCACAGACAGGTACACACTCTCTCTCTCTCTCTCTCTCTCTCTCACACACACACACACACACACAAAAACCCATTTGCCCTGCACCTGGTGATCAGGGAGAAGCAGAGTTTGGGTCTGCACATTAGTTAACAACCTCCCCCCCACAACCCTCCGGCTTCTGCGCTCTGAGCGTTTCTTAAGTCCCAGCCCCTGAGCAATAGTGATTTTTGATCCTGCCGCTGCCTCCACCCTTAGCTGGTGTGTGAGCTGAAGGTATTATTAGGATGCTTTAGTTCATGGGTTCTGGCTCTCTGCGGTTTCCATGGCAACCAATCCAATTCAGCCCCCGTTCTGTTTAGCTACAGCAACTCTCCAGAGGTTTCTTGAGAAAATGTGTTTGTCAAAACAATTTTATTTCTCCCCCTTTGGGCCCTGCTTAGCGACAGCCCCAGTTAAAGATGCAGGAGGTGGTTTTTGTGCGGTTGCCTTGTAAAATACATGTTGAGTTGGGATCCATTTTGCCAGGGCCACAAGAGACAATGAAATCTTTGCGTTTCCTGACAGGGGAATGCAACAGGCCAGCCCAGTGCTACTCCAGTTGCAAAGGCATCACAGTAAACTGGGCTGAAGAATGAGGCTCCAAACCCATTAATGTGAAACAGGTTCTGTGTTTAAATGACTGCAGGACCCAAGGGCTTATTCATACACTTGTGGCAAACTAATTTTTAACTCCAGTGCAAATAGCTGCTTTGGGGCATTTTCTCACTTGCTTTTTAGCTATTTATAAGCTGAAAGGATCAAGCTACAGTTACCTAATTAACGAAACAAACCTACACAAAACAATTTTTGATGTTTCATTCTCTGCAGCTTCCTTCTAATTAAAATTCATCTTCTCCTATCCAGAACACTCAGAGCACATTTTTTCTCTTCTTCAACTCTGTGTGTGTGTGTTTTAAATGTTCCTCTGGTTTTCTCCCCCACCCCATTTTCTAATCTATATTCAGCTGCTCTTCACCACATTGCTTGTTTCTTGGTGTTTAGGACTTTCTTTACTCTTCCATTTAATAGGCACACACAGCAGATTTTACCTTGAAGTCTCTATGGACTGTATCTCTCAACAAACAATCAAGCCGAAATATATTTTTCTTTCAAACTTAACATAAATGGTTTTCCCTTCAAAGCAAATTTCTAATTCTCCTGGAATCATCAAAGATAGTACGCTTGGTTGTTCCTTAGTGAGTGAGGGTGCAAATGCAGGAACACTCTCCAGTGTCTTTTCAGTTGAGAGAAGTCTCTTCATACACTCAATCCAGCTGAACAATAATTAGTGGTATAAGATTATCAAGTGATCGAAATTATACAAGAAGGTAGCCTCACCAAGATAACAGAGCCCTCATCTGAACCCAAAATGCAGACATATTTGAAGAGGAAGATAAGATGGACCTGGCTTTGGAAGAAGCTACTTGACCAAAGCATATAAGCTCAGGACCTGGTGCTAGTACAAAGCATTGACCCGGAAGGAAAGTGACTGCAGTTCAGTTGTAGGCCAAGATAGCAATGGCTTCTTTACCACAGCCAGAGGATAAGATATGGAAGAGACTTGGACAATCTTCCAACAGTGACTTAAGCCCAAACTAAATGATATGGTGGATCTGTGATTGGCTCTCCTCCCATCTGTGGGATATGGGTCATTGTGGGTGGGGGGTTAACCCTTTTTACCATGTACCATTTCCTCATTGCAAATTACCCCTGCTTTTCTTCTAGAAAAAAACCAGTGCCAGTACTCAACAAGAAGTTGTTAAAGCAAGTGCCACGCTTTTAACCTTTCTTCTGGGGGAGAAGGTGCCAGTACTACATACCCTTGAGTACACTCCCTCCCCCCTGAAAAAGCACTGCAAATTACTCTGACTTACACACTCAGCCATTTGCACATGTATATTTCCCCTCCCATGGCTAATAGCTCTGACAGAGGTGGCCAATTTGCATCAAGAAAATTGTGTGGGCTGGATCACTCAAGCAGAACCCTCTCTCTTTGCTCAACTAGTGGACAGCAAACTGAGATCCTAACCAGGCAGTGGGTCTGAAGCTCCAGATTGCAACTCTGGCCTGCGTTCTTGAGCACATCCTAACCTAAATTATCTGGGGGATAAGAGCAAAGGCTCCTGAGATAGCACTTGGTTTGATTCAGCATCTCAGTTCTAACATTGTTTTCCTTTTGTTTAAAGTACTGAAGTAAACATATGATTGATATTACACACTCCTGGTGCATGATCGGCAGGGCAAGTCACCCAATCAAAATTGGCTGACACGTTTTCTGACTGGGGTTCAGGAAAGTTGGATAAACCCCTCTTGGTTATGAAGCAGCAGCCATTACAGTGGTACCTCGGGTTACATACGCTTCAGGTTACACACTCCGCTAACCCAAAAATAGTGCTTCAGGTTAAGAACTTTGCTTCAGGATAAGAACAGAAATAGGGCTCCGGTGGTGCGACAGCAGCAGGAGGCCCCATTAGCTAAAGCGGTGCTTCAGGTTAAGAACAATTTCAGGTTAAGAACGGACCTCCAGAACGAATTAAGTACTTAACCCGAGGTACCACTGTACATTCAGCTACACAGTATTGTCCCTTTGTTTTCAAAGTTAGCTAGCCTATGGGAGCTGAGCTTGGACTCTAACAAATGACCTTTCCTGCCCCAAAGGATTCTTTTTCCAACTGGCCTAGAATTTCTCTCTGAAGTTAAATCCAGAAGTAGAACATGACTGTTTTTGCTGGAGCTGGTGTCTTGCTTGACAGGAGCAACACATCCCGTTTTGCTGCCTGAGGCAAAATGAGAAGGTGATACCACACGCTGCTACTGGAGCCACTTGTGAGGAAGCTGGCAAAATGTGGGTTAAACAAGATAACTGTTAGGTGAATTTGTAGCTGGTTGACTGACTGAACCCAAAGAGCACTCATTAATGGTTCCTTGTCATCCTGGGGGAAAAGTGACAAGTGGGGTGCCTCAGGATTCTGTCCTGGGCCCGTTGTTGTTCAACATCTTGATAAATGACTTGGATGAAGAAATTGAGGGGGTGCTCATCAAATTTGCAGATGACACCACACTGGGAGGGGTAGCTAATGCCACAGAAGACAGAATCAGAACTCAAAATTACCTTAACAGGTTGGAGAACTGGGCCCAGGCTAACAAAATGAATTTCAGTAGGGACAAATGTAAGGTTCTACACTTAGGCAAGAATAACCAAATGCACAAATATAGGATGGGGGACACCTGGCTTACTACATGTGAAAAGGATCTAAGGGTCTTGGTGGACCACAAGCTCAACATGAGTCAACAGTGTGATACAGCAGGGGGAAAAACAACAACAAAAAACTAACACTATTCTAGGCTGCATCAAAAGAAGTACCGGTATAGTGTCCAGATCAAGGGAAGTAATAATATCACTCTCTTCTGCCTTGGTTAGACCACACCTGGAATACCATGTCCAATTCTGGTCACCACAATTTGAGAAGGATGTTGACAAGCTGGAACGTGTGCAGTGGAAGGGGATCTGGATCAGGGGTCTGGAAAGTAAGCCTTATGAGGAATGCTTGAAGGAGCTGGGTATGTTTAGCCTAGAAAAGAGCAGACTGAGAAGAGATATGATAGCCATCTTTAAATATCTTAAGGGAGCATGCTTGTTTTCTCCTGCTCTGGAGGGTACAATTCAAACCAATGGCTTCAAGTTACAAGATTAAATATTCTGATTCCGATTAAATATTCGGAAAAACTTTCTGACAGTAAGAGCTGTTCAGCAGTGGAACAGATTCCTACGAGAGGTGGTGAATCTTCATTGGAAGTTTTTCAGCAGAGGTTGGATGGCCATCTCTCATGGATGGATGCTTTAGTGGAGAGTCTTGCATTGCAGGGGGGTTGGACTAGATGACCCTTGGGTCCCTTCCAACTCTAAGATTCTAAGATTCTATGATTCTATGAACTTCCAGCCAGCTGAGGGAGGGGCTCCCAACCATTTGCTGCATCGCACAGAGCCCCTTCCTTTGTTCCCTTTACCTAGCCTATCACCTCATCAGGAAGCTAAGCTAGCTATTGCAAGAACCATAAGGGGACCCAAGCATTCAGCCTAACCCCTGCCCCAACTCATAACTATATTTGTTGTTGTTTAGTTATGTCCAACTCTTCGTGACCCCATGGACCAGAGCACGCCAGGCACTCCTGTCTTCCACTGCCTCCGCAGCTTGGTCAAACTCATGTTCGTAGCTTCGAGAACAGTGTCCAACCATCTCGCCCTCTGCATAACTATATATATTCTCTATAACTCAAACCCAGCATCATAATCTACCATGAGCGCCAAGCCACAAAATAACAAGCTCCAAAGTACTCATTGAATAAGCTTTTATACTTGGATGGAGTAATGCAACTTAATCTGCAGGCACAGCCATGCCTGAATAAAAAGGTTGATTTCTAAACACAATTACTCTCTTTGTGGGAAGTTGCTGGTCATGGAAGGCAATAATCCTAGTATGGATCATCAGTACAGCGGTAATAACTGCCATGCAAAGCATTTTGCTTCACTTATGGATACAATGCAATTTCCACTGCACTTGTTAAACTCTTCCATAAGCACCTAATATACTAATGGTGTGAAACATGCAGGTCTTAGAAGCCTTGTAGTCCTATGTGCAGCCAAAGTTAGATGTCACACAGAGAGTTATTCTGTGGAACGGTGAAGTTCTGCAGTAAGTGGCCATTCTTTAAAACCAGGACATGTCCCACAAATAAGTCCTTGTCGGCATTAACTGTTCACTGAACGCCAGTATTGATTCATGTTTGTTTTTAAAACTCACTTGAGCTGACTTTACTGAAACATTTGGGAGTTTGTCTGAAGGTACACGGCTGAATGCTGTACAATTTAAGAGGGGCAAATTTCCCTACTGTGACTTACTGCTGCTACAAAAATTCTGCAGATTGGACATCACATTTGTCACCTATGATGTAGAGCAGATTGGGTCCTTCTAGGTTACCTATCAAGCTTTGCTTTTGTCCCCACCGCCCTCACCTCTTGCTAGGGTTTTTCAAGATTGCGCTGCTCCAGATGTAGACTAGCGCAATTACGGTGAGAGCGTTCCTTTGAAAAATAGAAAGTAACTCTGGGGACAGGCAAGCAAGCCCTGCCAATGCACCCTGCCTGACAGTTCATAGAAGCCAACCCATGTGGACACAGGAGCCAGGAAAACATAAATTAAGAAAACAAACCAAGACAACGGTGCTGTAAACTGGGGCCAGGGCAGACTTTGGATTTGCAAACCAACTTTTTTTAAAAGAAAGAAAAAAGCCTGAGTTCCACCAATTGGAGCCAAGTTCAAAGGCTTGCATTTTGAAATAAATAATTCCGAGCCCAATTATTTATTTTTGGTTTTTTTTTGTTTTTTTTTGAAGTACCCAAACTGATCTTACAGTCCTTCCATGTGAAAATCCACAACTGATTCTTCCCCCAACGTCTTTCTTCAGTGCAGCATGGGAGCCATTTTGTTGGTCCCACTGCTGAACAATTGGGAATCAGAAATTGTTGTTGATCCACTTCAGATCACATGGCAGTCACCCAACTGATCCTGACCTGCCCACCTCTATTGTAAAGAACATAAACCCAAACTGGATTGACATAATCTAGCTAGAGATGTTAAGGCCCTGGGTGGCTGGGGGAAGCTCAGAGGGTCCCCCCGCCATTTCCAGCCCCCTCCCCATTTTCCCAATTTCCCCCAAGCCTTCAGATCTGTAAATCTGGCAGCTCCAGATTGTTTTAGGTGAAAATTATGCCAGCTCAGATACTACCATCCTGTTAATACTTCATGATTTGTCCCTGTCAGAATACTGAACCTCACAATGATGCTGTTAGAATATCCAATTTTCTTTTATTTATTTTTTAAGGAGGATATATTTCCATATCTGGCAAGGGAAAAAGAAAAGTCTGAAGGTATAACTGCAAAGCATGTCCTCAGGGCACAAACCTCAACCAGCATTTTAAAAGAACATTTTGCCATTAAACACACCCACCCACTCCTTACTCAGACAAATTCATAGGATATTATTGATGATATTTTAAATGTTTTAACAGCAGGGATGAGGAACCTGTGGAAATCTCTAGATGTTGCTGGACTTCAGCTCTCCTCCCCCTTGGCTATGCTCACAGGGGCTGATGGGAAATGGAATCCAAACCACCCTTGCAGGGCACAGGTTTTCCCTGCCCCCTTGCTTTACACCCTACTGCCCACAGCCCTCTGCAATGTTTTGCATGCAAAAGGTCCCAGGTTCAATCCCTGGGATCTACAGGTAGGGTTGGACCAGACCCCAGCAAGACACCGTGCCCTGTCTCCCCCTTGTGAACTGGCACGGTTGTCCTTCCAAGCCACGGGACTGGGCAAGCAAGCAGGCACTCTTATCTGTAGGCTGTGCCTTCTAGGTATGCTCACATCATCACAGCCACCACTGCATTCTAGCCAATGGAGGAGGAGCTGTCACAGTCAACTCACAGTCCAGTCTAGCCTCAGGTGCCTCCCTGGACACAGGGGACACTTCACTGATAGGGAATGGTCCCAGACTAAAGTCAGGCAGCTCTACCATGGCAGGGCATCTCATATCAAGTCAGGACTGCCCCCTGACAACACACTCAGTCCCTCTTCAACATCAAAATCAGCACCTCCCAGTCCACTGGGCCCCTCCCCAGCATCCAATTCTGAACTTTTGTCCCATTGCTACCCCCACACCCATCAGTCCTGCCAAGATGCCTCCATGGGGCTCATGACACACTGTCTGCTGGTCACTTGGGTGCTGCACACTTGTGGCTCCTTGGTGACTCCACAACATAGTCAGCTTGGCTGGAACTTAACAGCCAGGGTAGAAGCATGGCACGGCTGCTGCACAGTCACCCCAATGCATACTGTCAGGAGGCATAAGTGCTTGATCATAGCTGAGAATAGGTATTGGAAAAGCCTCAATTGTGTTTGCAGTAGAGTAGACAGTGCCTGAACAAATGCTTGTATAGACCAAACCAAAGGCGTACCTAGGCTCCCTTGCACCCTTGGCAAGGAGCTGGATCAGCGCGCACACACACACACACACACACACACACACACACACACCCCTTGCACCCTTGCCAGAGGAGCTGAGCCAAAGCAGAGAGGTGCCCTTCTGGGCCTGCACCCTTGGTGGGAGCCAACCTTGCCAACCCCTAGGTACACCCCTGGACCAAACAAGTGGGAATGGAGAAAGCAGGTAAGGGTAACGCTGGCAAGTAGGTAAGTCTTTGCTGCTGCCCACTTCAGAGAGAAGAGCAAGCAGGCAGGGACTTGTTGCCAATGGGGCAGGACAGGGACTCAGGAGACACACTTGCTTCTGTGCAAGCTGAGAATGAGGCAAGGGCTGTCTGCATACGACAAAAGGATGTCTCTAGTTGCTCAGACCAGCAACCAATTCACCCATTCACCTGATGAAGGATAGCCTGGGCTGGAGTGAGCGAGTGATATTCCCTAAGACCTTGCAAGGTGTGCCATTTCTCTGCTGACAAATAGGACACGGCCATTTGTGGAATGTCACCCCTGACAAATACAGCTTTCATTATTGAGATGACGGAACCTGCCAACTTGTCTGGCAAATGCAAAGACTCTGGAAAAACAGTCAACTAGGATGAAGTATGGTTGTCTGCCCAAGTGCTCCTGCCACACCCTAAATCACTTGATCAGACATTCTGTGTCAACAGTGGAAAACCTCTGGCCTGCAGGCCTGATTAGCCTCACTAGGCTTCCACATCTGGCCTGTGGTGCAGTCGGTCCAAACAATTATTCCTTTGCAGCCTGGCTTGAGTTCAAGCAAGGCTACAAAGACTTGGGAGCCCACTTAGCATATGCTCTTGCTTCTTCCTTTGAAGTCAAAACATATGACATCATATGACATCAAGTGACTGATAGGTGCTGGCCCCGCCCATCTGTCAAAATACCCTGTAGGGACTGTGGAATTCTGAAACTATTACTCAGAATGAAGTTTTCAAAAGCATGCTCAGAATTACAGCCTATTATCAGCAGAGATCCTCCTATTTTTTGTTTTGTTTTAAAGTGGTTGCTGCTTCTCCTGGAATTAACATAATCTTTTTAGTCCATCATTTAGACCTGTTTCCTCCCAGCAAATTTGCCCTTTCAGTATTTGTTTCCTCTTGGCTGTCACAGCAAGCCAACGTTTGATTGCTTTATATAATTAAGGCAATTGCTGTTTAGTGAGGGAAGAAAGAATACTTTTTTCCAAGGAATTAGTGCACGTTTTCTTCTGCTTGTAGCCAGGACCAGTGTAACCCTGCCTTTTCTTTCCTTCCTCCCACTTTTCATTCTCTGCAAAGATTGACCATATCCACCTTTCACTCTCCTAGCCTGCTTGGAAGAAAAGTTCCTGCTCTGGTCACCCCACAGCACTGCAGGTGTGTTGGGATGGCTCAAAGATTTTAAGCCATGTCTCAAAAAACGAACACTCAGCAGATAGTAGCATTAAAGCAACACTCAGCAGGGAGAGGGAGAAGGCACTGAATTATGGTTAAACAAACTGGATTTATGTTTTAGAACAGTGTTTTGTTGCCAGAAAACCCCAGTATCAGCAAAAGTCCACCTTATGTGGTTGCTATTTGGCAGGTACCACCAATTGCAGCTATACTGCTTTGCCAGTCAACAGTGCTGCGATAGTTTTTTAAACCCGGGAAAATTACTACTAGCTTCGTAGTTTGAGAAGATGGGATGGCAGGTGAAACCCTGGTATAAACATCCTTTGGATGATCCAAAATTCTTAGTGTCAATCCAGGAAAATGGGTAGTGTGTGGAAACAACCCAGGTCTGAATTACATGTATTGTGGGCTCCATATGGCTGTTACTATGACACTTTTCTTTGCAAATTCAGTGAACATGTTTAGGGGCTGTGGATGCAACACTGAAGCAGCAGGCATCTATCCAACGTACTTACATTTCTTTTAGACTGTAGAGCAGGCACCCCCAACCTTCGGCCCTCCAGATGTTTTGGACTACAATTCCCATCATCCCTGACCACTAGTCCTGTTAGCTAGGGATCATGCGAGTTGTAGGCCAAAACATCTGGAGGGCCGCAGGTTCAGGATGCCTGCTGTAGAGAGTTACCTAAATATATCCCAGGGCATCTAACGCTCTCTAGAAACACTTTAATGCAGCTGCATTGATTGAGGGTGGAGCAGTCCCTATGATACCCATACACCCCTCTTTTTAATACCGAACAACAACAGCTACTACTACTACAAGACATTAGCAGCAATATTATTTTCCACATTGGCTGAAAATCTTCCTTTCCTCCTAAGCCTACCCAAATGAGTCTATTTTATCTTTGCAGTTTTTAATTCTTGCTGGTTTTCATGTTTCTAGTACTGTCTTATGAACAGTTTTGTGCTTTAAAGTTTATTTCTGTACACCACTTGGGTATTGCTTGAATGTAGAGTGGTTTGCATTCTGGAGGGAAGGAAGGAAGGAAGGAAGGAAGGAAGGAAGGAAGGAAGGAAGGAAGGATGGATTGGAGGGGGATCTTGGGGAGCAAAAAAATTATTGAGGGGCACATGAAGCCTATGGGCTGCAGGTGAGTCAGTGTTGCTTGACATGTTAATATATCTAGGGGACTTTGGGTTTCTTTGGGGTGGGAGGAAGTGGTGCTACTTCACATAGTACTCTTCTTAAAATCATCTTTTTCATAAGATGCCATTGGGTGACAGTCTAAAGGCCGTGTTGTTGGAATTAATACCTCAGCCCAAATATCCTTGCACACAGCGGCAAGCTGTAATTGCACAACTGTGAGCAAGCATCTGTGTACTCTTACCTGCAGAATAGGTGATTGGTGCTTGGGTTGGCCGAAAAGGTTGAACAAGTGTATAAAGGAGAAAGGAAGTTCAAAACACAGATTTAGGTTCAGTTCTAGCAGACAAAAAACCATGGGCTGGACAGGTCTGCCTTTCTCTTCTGCTGCTTTGCACAATAATTCCAGAGAGACTCTGTTGATGCCCCCAGTGGGAAACATCAGACAACAGCTTCAATGAGTTAGACAGCAATAACTTAATGACAAGGAAATTAGATACAAAAACTCTATTAAAATAGCATTAAGACGAGGATATAATGCTACAAAAGCAATGAAATGAGAAGCAATTGAAGGTAATAAGGCTGGGGAGGGGGTGGAACTGTGGAAAGGTAATATACTGCACTGTACTGTTTAATAAATCTACTCAAGGAACTAATGAACAGGAGGGGGACTCAGGGGGCGGTGGCAAAAACAAACTCTGAGGCCAGCAGCACGATGCGAATGGCAAGGGAAATGCCAATAACAGGAAGCTGAAATACAGTGACTCAGAATACAACCCCAGTGGGGAGTAAAACCTTCGCTTTTCTTGGTAAGAAAGTGAAATTAAAGCAAGGCTTGGTTCGAACAGAGGAACACAATGCCCTGTGTCTGGTTAATGACTCTGTATTTTATTTTACACTCCCTTATCACCGTGGGATAATCTCATTTGAAAGCCTCTTCCATTAAGCTGGACAGACAAGGCAGGCAGGCAGGGGAAGAGTTTATGGCTTGGTGGCATCTGGGCCATTTTAACCCAGTCAGTGGATGACAGGGAAGGAAACACGGCAGCTGTTGTTTCTACAAGTGATGCTAAGGAAGGATACCTTTTGAATTGGGACACATCATTTGTGAAACGCTGTTAGTGCAGGATAGAAAATAGGAGAGCCTTTTTAATGAGTGCTGCTCCTAGTGCAGTGTCACTTGTTGGCAAGACGTTTCAGTAACCAGAAAAACTCTCTTTTCCCTGTCTTATTTGCCAGTGTGTTTCATCCTTCCCTAGGACCTGCTATTTAGGATACTAACATACACTGCAAAGTCCAGGTGCAGCCACTAAGGCCCTTGCTTGAGCTCCCATCAGCAGTACGTCAGATGCTGGCAAGATAGAAAGGAGGGCCTTCCTGGATGATATGAACACCTGGGCACACTTGTTATGTTGGTTCTGCATGTAATCAACCAGGAACCACACAGGTGAGCAGCCTGTATGTGCAGGAACACACATACACTCACCTGTCTGAACAGGAGTGCCCCGCAACCGTGCATGGCCCTGGAACCAAAATACATGGGGGCCCAGCCCCTTCATGGGGACTTTTGTGGGTGCTCAGGCACCCAGGGCCCCAGAGAGTTGGCATCTATGTGCTTGAAGTCATACTGTTTTGCTTGCACATCTGTGAATTAGGTTAAAGGAATCCCACTAGTACTGGGTTAGCAAGTTCCCTTTCAGTTCTGAGCTATTTAGGTAACTTTGGGTGAGGTTTTTTTCCTCTGGGTAAGCTGTTTTACATCTTTGTGCCTCTTCCTCCTCTCACCCCCAGTAAAAATAGAACTATGTACTATTATTATGCATCTGTAACCCAGTATCAAAATGCTAAGATAAAGCATAAAAACTCTCATCAGCAGAATCTGGATGAATTAATTAAACTTGAATACTTGGCTCTTAACCAATTTAGGAATAATTCATAAAGATTACCATTTCAGAATTATTTTCCATTCATGGCACCACCAGTAGAGCACTCAAAATAATTTCACCACCTTCACATTCAATTTTGGTTAATGAGTCACAAGCAGGGGGCGAAAGCCCCAAAGATGGTTGTGTGAACTGGACTGTGTTTCCAGCTCATTAAAGAAGAAGAAGGAACAAAAAGGGTTTTCCTGTGTGAGTTTCTTGTGGCTGTTTAGCTGCTCTCTCTGGGCAAAGAGGACCACTGTAGTCACCCCCAACGACACGTTCCCAAGATGGAGGGTGAGGGAACAGCTGCAGTCGCCTGTGGTTCCTGCGCAATGTTTGCCATCTTGCCAAAGGTTGCAGGCAGCTTTACCTGCAGCAATTGCATGTTGATTGCCCTCTTAAAAGACAAAGTCCAGCAACTGGAGGAACGTGTAGCTACGCTCCAAAGAATTAGAGAGCTGGAACTCTTCTTGGAAGCAACAGAGCACACCGTCTCCACCAAGGAAGAGACAGGGGACTCCCCTGAGAAGGTGGCTAGTTCACCAACACAGGAGCCAGATATATGGAGAAACGTGACTCAAAGAAGTAGGAGGCCCAGGGTTCGCTCTGATTGTTTAGAAATACGCAATCGCTTTGAGGTCCTTTCCCCTAGCATGGAAGACGAAGAGCAGACTCCATTTGAGGATCTCTCCCTCATTACAGTCGATCAGGTATATGAAGACGAGGAGCAAAGGCAGTCCTCTGGGAATGTCCAGGCGACCTTGGAACCGACAGCTCACAGAAGAACCCCGACCAGACCTAAGAGGAGGCGTGTAGTGGTGATAGGGGATTCCCTACTGAGGGGAACAGAAGCAGTGATCTGTGGGCCTGACAAGATGTCTCGGGAAGTGTGCTGTCTCCCCGGGGCTAAGATCCAAGATGTAACTGAACGACTGCAAGGAATCATAAAACCCACTGACAAATACCCCTTCCTCTTGGTTCATGTGGGAACCAATGACACTGCAAGCAATAGCCTCCAGAAGATCAAAAGAGATTACGAGGCTCTGGGCAGGAAATTGAAGCAATTAAATGCACAAATTGTCATCTCATCTGTCCTCCCAGTTGAACGACGTGGCCCAGGGAGAGAGGGAAAAATAGTGGAAGTGAACAACTGGCTTCGCAAATGGTGCAAACAGGAACGGTTTGGATTCTTAGATCACGGAATGCAGTTTCTTGAAGATGGACTTCTGGCAAGCGATGGGCTGCACCTCACAACGGTTGGGAGGAATGTTTTTGCAAAAAATCTCAGAAACCTCATCAGGAGGGCTTTAAACTGACTAATGTGGGGGAGGGAGACAGTGCTCCTGAAGGTAGGAGTCTATCAATTGATGAAGATGATCATCCAAATGTCATAGACCGAATGGAGCAAAGAGCATGCAGACCTAGTGGTGGGAGGAGAAAATCCTTAAATAAGAGACACGGGGGAATGATTAATGGACTTCAATGTCTGTACACTAATGCACAAAGCATGGGAAATAAACAAGATGAGCTTGAGCTCCTGGTACAGCAAACTAAATATGACATAATAGGAATCACTGAAACCTGGTGGGATAAATCCCACGATTGGAATGTAATAATGGAGGGATACAATCTATTTCAAAGAAACAGACCAGACAAGAAAGGAGGAGGAGTGGCGTTATATGTCAGGGATGTGTATACCTGTGAAGAGATCCAAGATTTAGAACCTCAAAGCCAAAGTGAGAGCATTTGGGTCAAAATTAAGGGAGAGAAGAATAACAGTGACCTCATTGTGGGAGTTTACTATAGATCCCCAAGCCAAACGGAGGACATAGATGATGCCTTCCTGGAACAGATGGCCAAGCATGCAAAAGGAAGGGAGATAGTAGTAATGGGGGACTTCAATTACCCGGATATTTGTTGGATGTCAAACTCAGCCAAGAGCATAAGGTCAAACAGATTCCTCACTGCCCTTGCAGACAACTTCATTGTCCAGAAAGTGGGAGAAGCAACAAGAGGAACAGCCATTTTAGATCTGGTCCTAACCAATGTTGATGACCTGGTTAGTGGGGTAGAAGTGGAAGGATCATTAGGCGCGAGTGATCATGCTCTTCTGAAGTTTACTATACAGCGGAAAGGAGCAGCCAAGCATACTAGGACTCAATTTCTCGACTTTAAGAAAGCCGACTTCATAAAGCTTAGGGAAGTGCTGGGTGAGATCCCATGGACAGTAATACTAAAAGGAAAGGGAGTTCAAGATGGCTGGGAGTTTGTTAAGAGGGAGATAGTAAAAGCACAACTTCAGGCAATACCAATGAGACGGAAACATGGAAGGTGCCTAAAGAAGCCAGGGTGGCTATCTAAAGAACTTTTAACTGAGTTAAGATTAAAAAAGGATGTGTACAAAAAATGGAAAAGGGGGGAAACCACCAAAGAGGAATTCAAACAAATAGCCAGCACGTGTAGACACAAAGTCAGAAAAGCTAAAGCACAAAATGAACTCAGGCTTGCTAGAGAGGTTAAAAGCAACAAAAAAGGCTTTTATGGGTATGTTCGTAGCAAAAGGAAGAACAAAGAAACCGTGGGGTCACTCAGAGGAGAAGATGGTGAAATGCAAACAGGGGACACAGAAAGGGCTGAACTCCTCAATGCCTTCTTTGCCTCAGTCTTCTCCGATAAAGAAAACAATGCCCGACCTGAAGAATTTGGAGCAAATGATTCAGCAGAGGAAACACAGCCCAGAATAACTAAGGAGATAGTACAAGAATACTTGGCTAGTCTAGATGTATTCAAGTCTCCAGGGCCAGATGAACTGCATCCAAGAGTATTAAAAGAACTGGCAGATGTGATTTCAGAACCACTGACAGTCATCTTTGAGAATTCCTGGAGAACAGGCGAAGTCCCGGCAGACTGGAGGAGGGCAAATGTTGTCCCTATTTTCAAAAAGGGGAAAAGAGAGGACCCAAATAATTACCGCCCAGTCAGTCTGACATCAATACCAGGGAAGATTCTGGAGCAGATCATTAAGCAAACAGTCTGTGAGCACCTAGAAAGGAATGCTGTGATCACCAATAGTCAGCATGGATTTCTGAAAAATAAGTCATGTCAGACTAACCTGATCTCGTTTTTTGACAGAATTACAAGCCTGGTAGATGAAGGGAACGCAGTGGATGTAGTCTACCTTGATTTCAGCAAGGCATTTGACAAGGTGCCCCATGATATTCTTGTAAAGAAGCTGGTAAAATGCGGTCTTGACTATGCTACCACTCAGTGGATTTGTAACTGGCTGACTGACCGAACCCAAAGGGTGCTCATCAATGGTTCCTCTTCATCCTGGAGAAGAGTGACTAGTGGGGTGCCACAGGGTTCTGTCTTGGGCCCGGTCTTATTCAACATCTTTATCAACGACTTGGATGATGGACTCAAGGGCATCCTGATCAAATTTGCAGATGACACCAAACTGGGAGGGGTGGCTAACACCCCAGAGGACAGGATCACACTTCAAAACGACCTTGACAGATTAGAGAACTGGGCCAAAACAAACAAGATGAATTTTAACAGGGAGAAATGTAAAGTATTGCACTTGGGCAAAAAAAAATGAGAGGCACAAATACAAGATGGGTGACACCTGGCTTGAGAGCAGTACATGTGAAAAGGATCTAGGAGTCTTGGTTGACCACAAACTTGACATGAGCCAACAGTGTGACGCGGCAGCTAAAAAAGCCAATGCAATTCTGGGCCTCATCAATAGGAGTATAGCATCTAGATCAAGGGAAGTAATAGTGCCACTGTATTCTGCTCTGGTCAGACCTCACCTGGAGTACTGTGTCCAGTTCTGGGCACCACAGTTCAAGAAGGACACTGACAAACTGGAACGTGTCCAGAGGAGGGCAACCAAAATGGTCAAAGGCCTGGAAATGATGCCTTATGAGGAACGGCTAAGGGAGCTGGGCATGTTTAGCCTGGAGAAGAGGAGGTTAAGGGGTGATATGATAGCCATGTTCAAATATATAAAAGGATGTCACATAGAGGAGGGAGAAAGGCTGTTTTCTGCTGCTCCAGAGAAGCGGACACGGAGCAATGGATCCAAACTACAAGAAAGAAGATTCCACCTAAACATTAGGAAGAACTTCCTGACAGTAAGAGCTGTTCGACAGTGGAATTTGCTGCCAAGGAGTGTGGTGGAGTCTCCTTCTTTGGAGGTCTTTAAGCAGAGGCTTGACAACCATATGTCAGAAGTGCTCTGATGGTGTTTCCTGCTTGGCAGGGGGTTGGACTCGATGGCCCTTGTGGTCTCTTCCAACTCTATGATTCTATGATTCTATGATTCTATGAAAATTAAGATATACCTGTACAGGTAAATCAAAGTTTGGGAGCACGATGTTCACAGTTTTTGGAGCAGGGTGGGGGTGGGAATTTCCAATCCAAGTTTAAATGTCATGTCTCAAGAACTTATTTCCTTATCTTACTTAAACCTGCTTTGGGCCCTCACAGAAAGATTACCTAAGGTAGAAATTAGACGAACTAGAAACAAGCCCAAGATTTCTATTTACGTAACATGAACCACTCAGGCATGCAACAATGGAAAATGCAGCTAAAACAGAGAGATACACATTAGCCAAGCCTCTGTAGGAGAGATTTTCAGGTACTGTGTCCAAGAAGGCTGCCAGCTATGATTCACCAGTCTTAATAAGTGTATTTGGTCTCTGAAGCATGCCACTTTTGAAGACCAGACCTCACTAATGACCATGCCTTGGTTTCAAAGAAAGAAGAGAATGATGCATGGTTCAGCCACTACTCTTCATCCTCAATAGAAATAAGGGACTCTTAAAGTTAGAAGCACAGCAGTCAAAGTCCCTGCTGTTCTATAGTAATTGATGGGAAAGTCAAATGGTGGCGTGTGCCAAAATATTCAGGAGAATAGGCATGTTAGTGCAAACTCTTTGGAAACACTTCTTTTAAAAGCTTTTCAGAGTTGCTTTTTCTAGAGATCGGAACATATGCATCTGCCTCTTGCTGAGTCAGGCAATTTGTCCATATAGCTAAATATTGTCCTGTAGTGGCTTTCCAGGGTGATTTCCAGCATTATCTGGAGAATATTGGGACCTTTAGCATGCATAGCATTGCAGGAAGCTGTGGATGAGGTTATACGGTACTGGGTTTGGGGGGTTTTTTTAACCTCCAAAGAAGTAATGAGTACTAGCTTTCACTTTTTAAAAAATGAGTTTGCCTTTGACAAGGTAGAAGGGTTTTTTATTTTTTTAAAAAAATGGAAAAATGTTCTTTTTAAAATGCTCACTGAGTTTTGTGCCCCGAGGTTATGCTCTGCAGTTATATCTTCAAACCTTTCTCTTCCCCTTGCCAGATTTTTTTTTTAAAAAATGTCTCCTTTTTTTAAAGGTGGATATTCTTGCAGCATCATTGTGAGGTTCAAACTTTCGGAACTCTTGTGATGGTAATGATCAAATCTCAATGGGCAGCAAGCATGATGTAATGGTGGCAGTTTTAACCTCCAAGGCAAGTAAACTTATGAGACTTCTTTCCCTCCTTCTGCATCTTGGTCCTTCGGTAGAAACTTATTCCTTGCCCCTGAGTGGGATTTGATGAGAAGCATGTAATACATGCTATCTTGAAATAATTCACTGCAGGTTTTATTTACAACCCATTTAATTCTGGATCAGGACATTTGGGTTTGCTTTAATTAAGTCTGAAGAGACTTCCTGTCAAGCTGGACCTATTAGTAAAATTAAAATTGTCATTGGTGTATAGAGCGAGTGCCAGAGTCCTGAGGCTTCCTGATCATCCTTTCCATTCTTTTTTCTTTTGTTTACCAAGCTCTGTGTGTGTGTGTGTGTGTGTGTGTGTGTGTGTGTGTGTGTGTGTGTGTGATATGGCAGAGATGCATCTTCCTTTCAGTGTGATCAGGGCTCTCTCTCTCTCTCTCTCTCTCTCTCTCTCTTTCCCTCCCTCCATAGTTCATTCCAAAACTCCGGGGTCACACACATGCTCCATTTGCAACCAGATCACGGTCTTTGCTGCTCCACATCTGATGGAAAGCGTGAAGAGTTTGATCTATAATTTACAGAGATGTTCGTCTGGGGAGCGGTTTGATGTGCTGGGAAATATAGACGCTACCAGCCTGGCTCTCTCTCTTCTTTTTAATTTTGAAAGTCTTCGCATCAAGGAAGAGTGTTGATGATAATATACAGCAGGCATGATTGGCTTCCCCAGGCACTGCCGCCACCACACACCTTCCTCTTCCTTTCTCCCCCAGAGAAAAATCCTGTGATGCTTTCCCTCTGCAGAGGCTTATTTGATCAAGGAGTCAGAGGAGGAAGGTGTCACACAGGATCAGCTGCCCCATTTCCAGCTCTTCGGCTCCTCTGCCTCTTTGCTCCTCACGAGTTCTCTGTAGCCTTTCAATAAATTGCTTCTCAACAGTCTTCTTTGGCACCCAGGCCTGGATTGAAGGGGGAAAGAGGGGGCATGTGCCCAGGCAGTGGGTGCAGGCGGTGCAAAGCAGCATTCTGCGTGGAAGAGAAAGGAGAGAGGCACAGTGCAGCCCCCACAATGCCGGTGTCAGACTCTTTTCAGGCACATCAAAATCTCACTTAGCCTGTCTTTTCCTTTGCACATTTTGCCCCCGGTTCCTTCAGGTCACATGTTGATGCTTGGGCATGATCAATTGCTATAGTTGCCAAGCCAACTAGTCTCTCTTGCAACATGGCTGAGCATAGGTAAGTTTTTATAAGTTTGAGCTTTGAGAAACTGCAGTCACCACTTGCCACGGGAAGTGTGAGAAGGATCCACAGAGCAACAGAAACATTAGGCACATTATCCAAGGGTTTTTGTTGTAGTATGAAGAGAATTACTCCTTGTGGTGACATGGACTTTGGAAGTCTTTGAGCTATTGCTATAAGTTCACATCACAGATCTTCAGCATCAATATATTTGTTTCCACGGTGCATGAATTATTTTTCCAGATTCTTCCAGCCCTCAGGTACATCTTCAATAGTGTTTGGGATTGGGGTTTTTTTGTTTTTTGTTTTTTTGAAACTGTATAGGACAGGAAGTCAAATAGGGAATTATATTTACAGGTAGGTAGCCATGTTGGTCGAAACGAAATAAAAAAATTCCTTCCAGTAGCACCTTAGAGACCAACTAAGTTTGTTATTGGTACAGGTATGAGCTTTCGTGTGCATGCACTTCTTCAGATACACTGAAACAGAAGTCATCAGACCCTCTCACTATGTATAAGGGTCTGGTGACTTCTGTTTCAGTGTATCTGAAGAAGTGTGCATGCACACGAAAGCTCATATCAATAACAAACTTAGTTGGTCTCTAAGGTGCTACTGGAAGGAATTTTTTTTATTTTGTAGGGAATTATATTGTTGTAGCTGTTGGAATCTCTCTTCAACAGATTGTATGGCCATGTCTAGGACAGCATAGTAGAGACCTACTTTAAAGTCTGGTTTGGATCTTGTGGTGCCTCTTCTTGGGCCCATATTCAAACTGTTTCTTTCTCCTTTTTCTAACTTGTTCTGTCCCAAAGTTTGGTAGTATTTCTTTTCTAGCTTCTTTGCAATCTCAGTAGCATCTATAAAAATTGTCGAAAATCCTCATCACACCAGCAGCCCACAATATACTTCTTGGTCACTTGCAATTGGCTTGTAGCTGAATTTAAATCAGTTTCCTTATTTTGTAGTAACTTGCTTGTAAAATTGACTTCAAAAAGGATGTTGTGCCATGTAACAAAGGGATACCATAAACTTGAACTTGCAGCTTCAATTCAGGAAGTATTTTCAGGTAAACCTTTTAGGCTTGTTTCATCAAAAAAATTCTATTAAAGCATTATATATACTACCAAGATATCAGTGGTTTCGAAGCATCGATTCAACTCTCCCATATTGTTTCGCTCAATGGCTTAACAGTTATGCCTAAGTCTGATACATGGCTAGTTAGAATTTGATGAGAAATAATTATAGATCTGTTGAACCAAACTGAAGAAACTAGATGCTTCCAGACAACATTTAGTAGCATCATTGAGACCAAGTTTATAGTGTGTGCATTACAGGGCACAAAAAAGGGACATATAGGTTATGCCTAGGACTCTTTTCTACGCCATTTTCTTTGCCTTTCATGCTGCTCCCATCATCATAACCTTGACCACACAAATCTCAGTTGGTAATACCATTTGCTAAAGCTGTCCAGGAAGAGTTTCTGTCATAAAGGCACCTGTAGTCTCCATTAGTGGAACAAATCCAAATGAACGTTCTCTTGTGATACTCTCAGGTTCAGACATCTCATTATCTGATGGTTTGATTACATCAACATAATGTACAATCATTGTCAGTTGTTCAATATAACTAACATCAGGTGTACGGTCCAGAATAATTGAGTAGTATTTGGCTGAGTTTGATGCGCTACAGTTTTCTGCTTTATAGTACCGCCTAGAAGCTGTAGAAGCTAATTTGGGATATATTTTCCTAGGTAGTGAACCACTGTTCCTTGATCTTTAACTCTGCACAAATGTTCATACATGATAGGATCAACAAGGGCTAGATATTATATAAACTTCAAAAAAATTCCATTGCTAGCACTATACAACTTTTCAGTTGTACCATGGAATGCTAAGTTTTGCATATCAAGAACTCTGACCAATGCAATCAAGCATTCCAAGATTTATAGCCAATACTATTGTTCTCCTTACCTAATTTTCTGCTAGTTAATATCAATTGTTTTTCCTTTAGGTAAATGCAATTCAACTTCTCTCCAGCTCCCACTTTTCGTGACATCCTCTCTTTCCTTGATGCTTTCCATAAATACAGTGGTACCTCGGGTTACATACACTTCAGGTTACATAAGGTTACATAAGGTTACATTAAGGTTACAGACTCCGCTAACCCAGAAATTGTACTTTAGGTTAAGAACTTTGCTTCAGGATAAGAACAGAAATCATGCTCCGGTGGCGCGGCAGCAGCAGGAGGCCCCATTAGCTAAAGTGGTGCTTCAGGTTAAGAACAGTTTCAGGTTAAGAACGGATCGCCAGAACGAATTAAGTACTTAACCCGAGGTACCACTGTATCTCCAATTTGTGAAACTTCAGTCCTAGAGTTTATATCGTTTGGAGTAGGAGCACCACATTCAGCTCCCTCAGTGCTAGTTTCAGCAAGAGTATTGTCATATTCTTGTTCTTCCGTTGCTTTCTGTGTGCATAGGTATTTCAAAAAGTACCCCTCTTGCTTTGCTTGCTGCTTAACTTTTTCTGCCTTTCATTTGCAGTACTGAGCTCCAGATGGTCATTTTTTTATCAGCCATAACTCATTAGAAAAATGAATACATTTTCTGAAAAAGCAGTTGGATGACAATGACAAAGGTGAGAAAGAGTTTCTCGCCTACGTACTCTGCCACCCACCACTGAAATATATTGCCTTCTTCCTGGGATGGGCCAGGAGGCGGACCTTTCTACAGAAGCCTACATGGGACACAAAGCCTGCATCATTCCGCCCACTTCCAGGTGCTGCTCTTGATGGGGCAGAAGGCAGCAGTGCAGACTATCCCCCCCCCAGGGTATAATTTGGTTTTGGAAAGTGGGGATTTAATAGAGGACAACTGACTTGAACCTCTCCCCCAACCCTAACTATGACTGGAGCACAAAACCATGTTCAGTCTTCAAGGCGCGAGATCCAGTATGCATGGAAACATCAGGCAGCCTACAAGGATAAAAATAGCACCATATACAGAGCTGTGATCATATTAGTTCGAAACACAAACAGGAGCAGCTAACGGCCGGATTGAAGACACCTGAAAATGAAGGCTAGCCAGGCAACCTCAAACTCAGGAGCAAATAGCAGACTAACATCTAGTCCCGTGGTTCCCAAAGTGAGGCACACACCCCACAGGGGGGCATTTTGATTTTTAAAGGGGGCAATTTGAGAATGAGTTATTAACAGTTAATGGCTTTTTAGACTTCCTCCACATGAATAGGGGTTCACATTTTGTATAGTTTTTTCTTTTTTCTTTTTATCTTGACTCTTTTTTCTTTCATTTTTCTTCTTTGTTTCTGCTGTAAACAATCTTTTATGTCTTTATTTTAAATCAATAAAGATTATTTTTTTTAAAAAAAAGGAGTTCACTTTTTGAATAATAAGAATTATATGTCATGGGGGGCATCAGGATTTTAGAGATGCTTAGGTGAGGCATGGCCAAAAAAAGGTTGGGAACCACTGGTCTAGTCTGACATCTCCTGCAACTCACACAGTTCCAGAGCCCCCCGAAACCCAATTCATGAGAAGCAGGGTCCTAGCATGTGCCCCTGAATGTTACTCTGACCTAAGGAGAATATTACAGCTGCTGCCATTTCCCTCCCTCCACATGGCACTACATATTGGAACAGTGTTATTCTGAGAACTGTTTGGGGTCTGGTGCATAAAAAGAGGTTTGAAAGATTCACTTCCGACCTACCTCTGTGGCCTGGTGCAAGGCACCACTAAGGCATATGGGCTGTGACATTGCGGAGGTAAAGTAGCTATTAGGAGCACTGGAGGGTGTTTGCTGATTCAACAGCACCTCTGACCATTTTATATGCTATGCCTTTCTTTCCTGCCTTGTGGGAGTAGGGTTTTAAGACTAAAACCATGCCCTATCTTTCTCTTCACATGTGGTGCTAGTAATAAATGACTGCTTAACTAATATAACCCCACTGCTGTATCTCAGTTACCTAATAAGCTGTAATTGCCTGTATTGACTTGTAAGGAAGGTGAGGGAGAGGCGGTGTTGCTGGGGCAGCCCAGCCTGCCCACAGTTCCTCTAATAGAAAACCTCCCAGAATGGCTGAAGACTTCGTAAAAGGGTCATCTGTTATTCCTTCTCCTTGCTCTTTAACCTGCAAGCAGTTCAATTAACTTTAAGTTTAGAACATCTCCTCCTCACCCCCACCCCCTACTTGATAATCCCAATAGTCTTGATGGCCCTAATGAAAGCCATTAGCATCATCGACTTCACATTATGCTAAACTGCCACTGCACTTTAATTTCAGCTGCCCAAAACACCCCAGTTCCTGCTGCAGGTATTGGCCAAAGTAAGAGAAGAAGTGACAGCACCATATAGCAGCCAGAGCATTGGTCTTGGGTACCCTCATCCAAATCCCCACTCAGGCATTAAACCCATCATGAGAGTTTGTGGTAGCCCCACTTTCCCTTAGCCTATTTTAGCTCAACAGATTTTTGAGAGGATAAAACACCTGGGAGGAAAGAGGTGGGATATAGGTAGGGATAGGGAAGAAAGGTGACTCAGTTCACATTTAAAGGCACACCTTCCTAATTCGCACTTTCAAGAACCCGAAACACAAGAAAGACAAGAGAAGCACAAGAACCAAAATACAGCTGCTCTTTGAAATTTGCACTTCTCATAATTTTGTGATGCAGTTTTCCAACCAAAGTAATGCATACAAAAATGCATATGTTGGGGATAAGGTGCCCATAAAAATACACACAGTAGTAAAAACAAACAAACACATTTAAAAGTGCATTATTTTAGGGCGAATTGCTTTACAGAAATGCGCATGTTAGGCAAAATTGTATACAAAAATGTGTATCATAGGTGAAATATTCATGTTTGCATTAAAATGCTGGTGCGTTTTCATTAAGACTGGGGGTGGAATTAGCAAAGTGCTGTAGGAATATGCAGAACTGAACTTAAGATTGGAAAAATGAGAAACCGAAATGGACACACTTGCCCATCCCTAGACACAGTGTGACAAATAAATAAATGGTGCTTCTCACACATTATAAGAACTACCCACCAGTTTAACATGGGAGCATACTGTAAGATTCCTAGTAGAAATACATGGATTTCAGGTCTGTACAGCACAGTAATCGTCAAGCCAGCCTTCCCCTTTTATAAATCCATGAAATTTGTTTATTAGGAGCATGTGAAATGAAAATGTTAAATCCTAGCCTAAAGAAGAGAAACAAGGAAAGGTCCTGGGAAGTATTGGCACCTCATGTAAATGCAGGCCTCTTGGGAAGGTATCCAAACACACCCTTAATTACTGGAGAGTCTCTGTTTTCTTTACCAATGCTTGAATTAAACCAGTTTGTGCCTTCACTTTACTTAAGCAGCAGTTTCAAACAGCATTCCAGAAGATGCCTGAATTTGCAGGTGCATTTATATATTTCTCCCCCCAAATTGCAACCACAGAACAGCTCCTCTCCCAGTACTCTCCCTGGACCTATTGATAGCCATTAGCTTCACAAATGTCACATTTATGTTAACTTGCAACTGATCGATCGCCTCAGAAACATAGCCATTTCACGCACTCATTCATGTAGAATGAGCACAGGAGTTGGTGGATGGAAAAACCTGGATGGCAATTTCTACCAGCGAAGGTCATTTTTCCCTGCCCCAGCTCCCAGAAAGATGTCACACTGGTTACCTGGCAAATGTGACCTGGCTGAAAGGTTGCCTGCTTTGACTCACCCCAATGTGGGTAAAGGTAAAGCTAAAGGGACCCCAGACCATCAGGTCCAGTCGTGACCGACTCTGGGGTTGCGGCACTCATCTCACTTTATTGGCCGAGAGAGCCGGCGTACAGCTTCCAGGTCATGTGGCCAGCATGACTAAGCCGTTTCTGGCAAATCAGAGCAGTGCATGGAAACGCCATTTACCTTCCCGCCGGAGCGGTACCTATTTATCTACTTGCACTTGGAGGTGCTTTCGAACTGCTAGGTTGGCAGGAGCAGGGACCGAACAATGGGAGCTCACCCCGCCGCAGGGATTCAAACCGCCGACCTTCTGATCGGCAAGTCCTAGGCTCTGTGGTTTAACCCACAGCGCCACCCACATCTCAGCCAATGTGGGTAGGAAGCCCTTAAAGGGGGGGGGCTGGTAAAATGGTCTTAGCTTCCCCTACGCGATGGGGTGAGCTTTACCTTTTACTGTTATGAGAACATCTATGTGTATAAGGGCATTCCCTACAGATGAAGGTGTGAGGTTCAGGGCAGAGCCTGTCCACCACACAGGTTCATTCTACATGATTTAATCCCTGAAAAGGAACTGTGTGCCCAGGAAGCCTTAATAATAGGGAAAGATATGAGTTCAGTACATGCTAATACTACTCTCTTTTTACTCAAGTCCATCCTTAAAACCCAACTTTTCCATGAAGTATATTGTTTAGACCTCAGCCCCAACTGAAATGAAACTCTATGTTTGTGCAGCTGCATTTCATTACATTCATACTCGGTAATTGTTCCAGTCTCAGAATGATGGAAGTAAGCTACTGGTGGAAGGGACTTATTTTCTTTGATTATGTTACTATGTAAAGCACTGTATTACTTTAATAACGGCTTCACATGGTTGGTTGCCTGTTGAATGTAAGGCAAGCCTCCCAAGATGAGTGCCATCATTTGTTAAAGGAAGAACAAATTGTTTTCCTTACCAGTCCTGAGGGAGCTGGGTGGTGCAAACCTGAGCAGCCTCTTTCCATTCAGTGAAATGGAATGTGTGTTTAATGACTCCTAAAGATTCGTGCTGGTGGGAGTCAAAGGAATAACACTTTATTCTTTCCTGAAGTCCACAATCAGTGACTTCAAGAGACTCCACAGGCAGACAGCAGCAACTTGCTTTGTTTCCTGAAGGACTGAGCATTCTGGGCCACCATAGCAGCTACTCCAATTAATGGAAGAGGCTTCACCACAATCATCACACCTGCAGTCAGGGCTGACCCAAGACATTTTGCTGCCTGAGGTGAAGGACAAGATGGCACTCCCTCATTCCATGCATACCCTCCAACATTTCCCCAGTGAAAATAGGCACATCCTATTCAATAATAATAATCATAATAATTTTATTATTTATACCTCACCCATCTGACTAGGTTGCCCCACCCACTCTGGGCAACTTCCAATGTATACAAAAACATAATCAAACATTAAACATTTTAAAACTTCCCTAAACAGGGCCTTCAGATATCTTCTAAAGGTAATCTTACTTGGCTAGGAGTGGTCACCAAAGAAGTTATTTATCTCCTTGGCTCAGGGGTTGCAAACATCCATACCCTCCAACATTTCTCCGATGAAAATAGGGACATCCTAAGGGATCAAATCAGGAACCAGGATGGCTTCTGTAAATCCGGGACAGTTTCTGGAAAATAGGGACACTTGGAGAGTCTGTTCCATGTATACAGAATTCCACTGGGCTTGCAGTTGCATCCTATTTCAACAGAGGCAGCAGGGTAGGCTAGCTTAGGGGTCTCAGGCAGAATTGTTGAGGAACTGCTGCCGCCACCCCACCAGTAGCTGCCGCATGAGGCACCTGCATTCAGGGCCGGCCCTGAACGCGAAACAATAATATGTTAATGTGCAGGATGGAAAATCTGATTATTTTAAAAATAAAAATAAATGTGCATTCTCGCCCTAGTAGGTTTTATATCAAAGTTACACACACCCACACACAATAAAATATACCAAAAAGCTCTCTTTTTCGCATTACTTGTTTAAAAAAATCATGGTGATTTTCAGTTCTGCATAAAAGCAAGGCTACTTAGAATGCAATGTTTTAGTAACAGGTGGATAATGGCAATCACAGTTTATAGTTTGTTGCAGTAATCAGAGAGGTATTTTATTGCTACCAGGAAATTATTGTCAAGGGTCAGTTTGGATTTGGGGAAAATTTTATGAAGGCGATGTGTATAATAAAACGTATGCAAAGTCGATGATATAAAACAAAATAACCATATCTACCTTTACAAAAACAGCTTTATTTCATTCCGAAGCACAAATCCTCAAGAGAACAAGTCCTAGGCC
The DNA here is from genome assembly GCF_964188315.1 of Podarcis muralis. NCBI lineage: Eukaryota > Metazoa > Chordata > Lepidosauria > Squamata > Lacertidae > Podarcis > Podarcis muralis. The sequence continues at coordinate 73,796,190 of NC_135656.1, forward strand.
TGAATTATTGCTTTAACTAGAGGTTGGTGCATTCTGCTGGGCTGAAACTCTAATAGAGGAATGTTTTGTTCTTACCCCTAATAAAATCTCCAAGGGTGTGATGATACATTTGACTGTGCTTTACCAATAACAAGGAACAAAAATTCAGGGGGCAGAACCACACATTAGAAAGAAGGTGGGGCTCCTGTCCAAAATAGCTCCTCCCTGTTGAACTATACCCCCTTTTAACATGCATTAAGTTAAATACTCTTTGTCCTGATGTGATCATGCACGCTCCTTGACCACAACCTTCATCATTGTCTGCCACTGGTGAAATGTGGCAATGACATCAGCACATGTTCCACGTTCTCAGACACACCTCTCAGGGAGGCTATCTGTGACCCCAGCTTTGTGATATTGGTAATGGTCAATGCAGCCCACATCTTCCAAAGCAACTACTCTATTCCGAACTTAAAAATGGAAAGCGTAATGCTGGTGGTCAACAAAAAAGGTTTAAAGACTGTCTCAAGGCAAATCTAAAAAAAATGTAGTATAAAAACTGACAACTGGGAAACATTAGCCTGCGAGCGCTCCAGTTGGAGAACAGCCTTTACCAAAGGTGTCATGGGCTTTGAAGACACTAGAACTCAGGACACAAGGGAGAAATGTGCTAAGAGGAAGGCATGCTTGGCAAATCCACACCATGATCAACTCCCGCCCGGAAACCAATGTCCCCACTGTGGAAGGACGTGTGGATCCAGAATTGGCCTCCACAGTCACTTATGGACTCATTGTTAAAACTGTGTTTATGGAAGACAATCTTACTCGGCTACGAGTGATCGCCGAAGAGGAAGAAGGTCAATGCAACCCAGAGAGGAAGCTGCTATGGTCAATGCTCTTACATATGGGGGAGGAGGGGCAATCAAGATCTTAAATATTATTTGCTATCCCCAAATTACCACTGAGACATTTGATATATTTATTTCTTTGCGCAAGTGTTTCTATACTACCCTCTCATCAGAGCGATGCACAACAATGTAAAAGCCTTTCAAAGCAATGCAAAGCAGCTATTCAGATGGCTGGCCTACTCAAGGGACCATTTAAACAACTGCACAGGCCTGAGTTCAGCATATTGTGACTGGCATGAAAATAAGATTATCACCTCTGGCAGACTGGAGGGTATGCAGTGAGATTTGTTTAAAGAAAACCTTTCTGCTTAGCAATTCACCCATCTATCTAACATCAAAGGGTCAAAATTCAGAAAATTCTCCAGTAGGCCATCACCATTTAACTCTTCCAGACAGCTAGAATGTATTTTTGAAATCCTTTCATGGAAATGATTGCAGTATAATCTAAGGAGCGAGTCTGATAACATGGCCCCAGTACTTACATGCTCAGACCCAGCAGTGACATGAATAGGCAGATATCCACACCACACAGTGAAAGCACATTCGGAACTGTAGTTTACCCCTTACAGAGCTACAGTTCCCAGAACTCTTACCCCAAAACACTGTACAGACCCTCCAAGTGTCCCTATTTTCCAGGGATGTCCCTGATTTAGAGAAGCCATCCCAGTTTCTTATTTGATCATGGAATGTCCCACTTTTCCTTAGGAGGTCCCTATTTTCATTGGAGAAATGTTGGGATGCAGGGATGCAGGGGACGCTGTGGGTTCAACCACAGAGCCTAGGACTTGCCGATCAGAAGGTCGACAGTTCGAATCCCCGCGATGGGGTGAGCTCCCGTTGCTTGGTCCCTGCTCCTGCCAACCTAGCAGTTCGAAAGCACGTCAAAGTACAAGTAGATAAATAGGTACCGCTCCAGCGGGAAGGTAAACGGCGTTTCCGTGCGCTGCTCTGGTTCCCCAGAAGTGGCTTAGTCATGCTGGCCAAATGACCCGGAATCTGTACGCCGGCTCCCTCGGCCAATAAAACGAGATGAGCGTCGCAATCCCAGAGTCAGCCACCACTGGACCTAATGGTCAGGGGTCCCTTTACCTTTACCTATGACCATATGCAATGAAAATGTGAATTTGCGTGGCAGCTAAAAGTGAAAGACGAAAACACCTAAAAACGGCTTTAAAAGTCATACAAAGTGGCAACATGCCTTGCGTAGTATTTTGTCTGGGCAGGATGACAAATGCACATGTTTTCCAAAAGTGCTTTTGTTCAAGCCATTTCAAAATAGAGGCCATCATATTGTTCTAAGGAAAAGCAGGAAGTTTGCCTCATGGTTAACAAGTTCCAACTGGAACCTCTCCAGACGAAGTGGAATTCCCCTTGCCTCCTTGGTTTGCTAGGCAGCCCTTATATTTATATCCCACAATTTTCTCTGGTATACTTCTGAATACCAGTTGCTGGAAACTTTAGGGTGGGGGGGAGTACTCTTGTGATCGGATCCTGGTTGTGTTTTTCCCATAGGCATCTGGTTGGCCACTATGAGAACAGGATGCTAGACTAGATGGGCCAATGGCCCAATCCAGGAGGCCCTTCTTCTTCTTCTTCTCTCTCTCTCTCTCTCTCTCTCTCTCTCTCTCTCTCTCTCTCTCTGTGTGTGTGTGTGTGTGTGTAATGTGACTCTGCTGACCAGTTACACTCCAATAGCTCTACATTTGACCTCAGTGAGAACAAGCCCTACATACAGGTTCCTTCACACAACGAGAAGTCCTACTTGGCCCTCCTGTGTAAAATGGGATTCCTTCTCAGGAAATTAAAGGCACACTCACCTAAGCAAACATGTAGCCCTTGAGAAAGGTATCTGACAATTGGGGGGTAGGGAAGTTGGGGGCTTAAGAATTATGGAGCTGGTCAGGTGACTATGCCAAAACTTTATAAATCCAGCACCTGTAGCCCAGGCAGCGACAGGTTCCTGGACCTTTAAGGCTTCCAGAGCAAGTAGGCCAGGCACAAACACTGAATCATAGGAAGAAGCAAGCCAATGAAGAAAGGCTGCAAGGGTTCCTTCCTGTCTCATTATGTCTAGAATTGCAACTCCATAAAGCCCCACTGAACACAGTGGGACTTAATTCTGAGCAGCAGAAGGCGGCCTGGAGGGGCAGAAACACTTAGCTCCACTCTCAGCAGGTGAGTAAAATCCACTTCTAACAAGAGTCTGACTTTTTGCCATGTGGAAAGTGACGGAGGACCAACAAATGACTCACAGGAAGACATATAAAGGCTCAGCAAACAAACGAGGATGAATTTAGGATGAAAGCACACTGTCAAATAGCTGTGCCATAAACAAATTGGAACAAATGCTTAATAAGGTTTGGATATCATCTGACCTCCGTATAAGATCTGCAGAAGTCAATCAGGATGAATGCTCATTGAACAGGTTGTCTGGAGGGGCCCCTAAACCACCCCAGGAGCCAGTCAGTGGCTTTCTTTCCTCCGCTCCCACATTTGCTCAGGATTACCCAATGTGCCTAGAGAACATGCCAAGCTTCGCCACATCAGCCAAGTTCATGCACTGAAGGTAAACCAGGAAGGTGCTTTTGAAAGCAGTTTGGATGGGGGTACTGGCCTTGGCAGAAGCTTCCTATTATTTTTCATCTCTCGGAGCCATTGTTTGAAATGGATACGTAAGGGGGAAAATAAAGATAAATTATCCCTATTCTTCTAGGGAGAATATAATGACCCTGAACAGAGGCAGGCAGCGGAGGCTAGCTATTGTTCCTGTGGCACAATGCCTGCCTGAATCAAAACAGAGAGAGATGAACAAATGCTAATTTCTCCTTTCCGCCATGAGACACCAGAGTGAAAATGCTAATGGCATCTGTAGCGGGCCTGAGATAAAAAAAAAAAAGGTCTCTGTGTTTGTGTGTGCATACGTGGTTGGGTTTGAACTGTGAGATAAGCCGGCAAACAAGGTAATTAAAATAATTAAAATGCTAATCAAGGGGGGGGGCAATCCAGCTGAATGATACACAGGCAGTGAAGGGGGTGGGAAGGTGAAATGTTGGAAGTCGAGGGCAAATATGTGTTAGCTTTATTTCTGTGAAATGTCAGAGGGGAGAAAAACAAAAAGGTCTTTATCCTCTGTGGTAAGGACGTCAGAATTCGTGATGGCGAGAGAGACAGCAAACCTGAAAAGTTAGTAGGAAGCTGAGAGAAGTGTAGCCCTACAGGACAGGCACGTCCTGTTCCGCTGCTTCAGGTGAACAGGAAGTGCTGCCTCGCCCTGCCACAATCATACCACTCCACCCTGCAGCCGCTGCACCGTCTGCCACCAGTGAGATGTCCACCACCCTCCACCCTCTGCCTCATAGTTGTGGCGCCCCCTGCAGTGCCCCTGAGGCTCTGCGCCCAATGCAACCAAACCTGTTACGGTCCCCTAAATCCACCTCTGTGTTAACAGACGCCTCCCTCCCCTGCCAGATTTCTTTGATGGCAATAGCATCTCTCTTTAGTTAAATGTAACATGAACCTAAGAGGAGATCCTTCCTTTTGACACCTCTTCCCCTCTTGGGACAAAGCAATAATTGCCCCCAGGAATGCATCTCCAAATGCTTCCTGCTTACTTGACCTGCCTCATGCTTGTCCCAGGTCCTCACCCCACTGGTGAGCCTCTCCCATCCATGCCTCTGCCAACTCAGATATAGGTGGTGTTGTGAACTCCTTTAGTCTTCGGTCTTCTTCCATGGAAGATCATGAAGACCTCTGCATGTGCCAGGCACATAAGTTTAAGCTCATGATGGCTAGCTAGATGATCTTGTGCTCTGCTTATCCCTGAGCCGTAGCTGACGCTTAACCACACTGCAAGGTGAATGCTCGCAGAGTGCCCCATGACAAGGGAGGGTTAATATTCTGCGTGAGAACTGTTTACTGTTTTTCCATGCCTTAAGAAGATAATGAAATGTTTTGCAGCTTCTCGGTGAGATCTGATTATACAACTAAGTGCTAAGAATCTCTACAATACTGCTCACTCCATTTAGAAGGACGATTATGATTCCTTGCAACCAAGCCAGTTGCATTCTTTATTAATTCTTTCACCCAGCAGATGAATGGTGCATTACTGGTATCATCCCCTGTAATTGTTTCATTAGTAGGAAATTCATGCTGCAGCGGGCCACTGTCGTTTCCAGACTACTACATGATCATGACTTGCCAATTATAGGTTCTGCAGAAACCAATTAAGTAGTTTGGAAAGGGAGCCCACCGCCTGATCTCCTGTGTGTGCTCATGGTAGGATACACAGGCAATGCAACTTTATCTTCAGAACATCCCCCTGATGTTGGTGGGGCTGAGAGATAGTACCATGGTTGAGAACATAGCACCATTCCATGGATGAAAAGCAGTTCAATCTTACACCTGTACTGTCTCATTGACTTGGCCCAAGCAGGGGTGTACAAAGGGGGGTGCAGTCCACCCCGAGTGTCACCCTGACAGGAGGTGACAAAATGGTGGGCGGCACTCGTCACCGCGGGGCCTGCAGCGTGCATGAGCCATTCATCTCAGCACTCGCAGGCTCCGCGCTGTCCGCCTGCTGCCTCCCCCCGTTATAGGGCAGCTGAGGCCCTGCTGCGCACCCGTCCCTATGGGCGCTGCACCCATGGGACACGCTGTGTCCATAGAAACAGAGACCGCCGTGGTGCCCATTGGGATGGCACGGGATGGCACGGGATGGCACGGCACGCATGGTGTCCATAGGGACAGAGCGCACCCATAGGGACGTTGCGGCATGGTGTATGCCCTGTTCCGCCTCTATGGGCGCCGTGCTCTGTCCCTATGGGCAGTTCACCCCGCCCCTGGGCACACCGCCCCAGGTGCCTGAGAGCCTTCCTCCGCCGCTGGGCCCAAGGCCACTTAACAAGGAGATTTCAGCCCAGGTCTAAGTCCAACGTTCTGTCTGCAGCATCACACACCTGATGTCATCCCATAGAGGGAGCTGACAAAGGAACAACTGTGAGTTAAGATACAGATGGACTTTCAAGGCACTCGAACTCAGGACGAAAGGAAGAAATGTACTAAGAGGAAGGCACGTTTGGCAAACCCTCACTGTGATCAACTCCGGCCCAGAAACCTAGGTCCCCACTGTGGAAGGACGTGTGGATCCAGAATTGGCCTCCACAGTCAATTGCAGACTCACTGTTAAGACTGTGTTCATGGAAGAAGAAATAGATACAGATGCAGATATTCCAACACATCTTGTATTCTCTCTCTCTCTCTCTTGTTGATTTGCAACTGGACCTTTTTAAAGGTTGCTGAAGGGTACGGCTTTCAGAGACATCTAATGGCTGATGAATAATATTACAAGTAAATGTGTTATCATACCTTCTAGCTTTCACCTAGATAGGTGTGTTAACATTAAAAGGCATGAGGCATAGTCACAGGTGTGTGTGTGTGCTTGTACTTGCAATGCCCTTGATTGAGGAATGGAAATGGCTTGTTGCTTGCCTTGACCGGCAATAAAAAGCCAGCATTGATGTTGTCCCCTGCTGTTCTGGGGCCGGAGCATAATCACACTGGAAAGATTAAAAAGCGCCATGTGTCGAATTCTGCAGAGAACTCCCTGCCAGGAGCTCTGCATCTCCAGCACTGTGTTGCACAATGTCTGTGGAAAATGCTTTTCAAGCCAATTGTGTGACAATAGGGCTTTGGACTTTAAGCCTCTCCATGGTATTTTCAGCTTCTACTATTCCCAGACTCCTCAGTACAAGGTAAAAAAAAAAATGCAACACCTGAATGCAGCTTTATTAACTTAGTTCCTGTCACTTTATTTTTCTGCTTGGATAAGGTAGTATCTCTAAATATACCTCTTCCATTTTTGGCATCACAGTTAAATCTCAGCTCACTTTCAGTTCCCAAACTAGCAGCAACGATAAAAATGCCTCTGTCCTTTGGTGGCCCATTACAGTTAAGGTTCTTCACAGTAATTCATGAGTACAGTCTTGAACTAACTACAGTCTACTAGGCTGCCAACTGATTAAAGAGCTTTAAACCAAATAAAGAACTTCCACTTGATTCCTCAGCTGCCTTTTAACCAATAACTGCGTTGCTTTAATACCAACAAATATACATATTGCAAGACTCTCAGTAGCAGTGTCTCCTCCTCCTCCTTAATTTATTTTTACCCCAATTTTCCCCCTGATGCGACTCAAAATGACTCCCAGATAAAAACAAGAACCCTATATAACAGAAAAATCAATCATTAAGATACAATTAGACAATGAAGGAATTAAAATTATATGCATATCTAAAATCTGTTTAAAATATACAAATAAATACAATGAAAAAGAGACAGCACCAACCCTTCAGCATCCAGTTCCCAAAAGCCTGTTAGAACAAGAAGGTCTTCACTTGCTGGTGGAAGTACCAGGCCAGGCCAGCCTCTCCATGGTGGGAGCTCCAAAGTCTAGGAGGAGCCACTGAGAAGGCCGCCCGCACTCCCCCCCCCCCATGCCCATCAAGCATGCCTGTGAGGGTAGCAGGACAGAGAGAAGGGCCTCCCCAGGGAGATTCATAGGAGGGAATATGGTATTTCAGATAGCTTGGACCTAAAGGCTTTATAGGCGATGATTTTTGAGATATTTAAAATGAAAAAACAGAAGCTACAATTCAGTATTAGAAGGAAGGGCCTGTGGAAGTCAGGCCGTTAAAAAAACAAACCAGTACAGTGGTACCTCGGGTTACATACGCTTCAGGTTACATACGCTTCAGGTTACAGACTCCGCTAACCCAGAAATAGTGCTTCAGGTTAAGAACTTTGCTTCAGGATGAGAACAGAAATCGTGCTCTGGCAGCACGGTGGCAACAGGAGGCCCCATTAGCTAAAGTGGTGCTTCAGGTTAAGAACAGTTTCAGGTTAAGAACAGACCTCCGGAACAAATTAAGTACTTAACCCAAGGTACCACTGTACTGCACTGTTCCTGATTTCAGTAGTAGGCCCCTTATTCTCAGCAGGAACAACATGAGTTGTATGGAGACCTCTTGAAGAGCTACGTTTTTCAGCATCCTCAACAAATGACAGTTCCTGGGGTTCTTTGGGGGAAGCCATGACTGTTAAAAGGGATGTGAGAATGCTTCTAAAAGGATGGTGTAGAGGCGGGGGCTGCCTCCGACAAAGCAAAATGTTGCTCTCTTTTTTTAAGTATTAAGATGCAGCAATTTTGCTTCTTTGGAGTCCATTTATTTTGCAGAGGCTGGGTTGCCCCCAAAATGTTCCTCAGGGCCTAATAAACCTGGGGGTTTGTTCACTCTCCAATCCCCCCCTCATGCGGAGCTAAACAACCCTCCCTTTATCCGGGCAGCTATTCACGCTTCTTTTATTTACCTCAAGTTCTTGTATGGCTGACAGGAGTTATTTCACCTTCAGATATATAATCCCGAATTGATCCCTCTTCATAGGCCTGTTCTTGATGAGCTGAACTTTGTGGGGCTGGAAGAAATGATGTTGGTGTCTCGATGGAGAGCAGATTTCTCTGTGACTCTTCAAAGAACTTTTCTGACCTGCGGCTACCGTATGATGATGGAGTCACAGCCTTTCAGGCAACGAGTAGACTGAGGAGTACGCCTCACTTATTATTAATGATCTTTTAGAACTTCCTTGTAAGAGGTTAAAATATTTCTAGCTCAGCTGAATCACCTAAAGTAAAAACAGTCCTCCTTTATCAAACAATTCTCGTTGACTCGCCATTGAATACTATGATCTACCCTGTCGCAGTTTTTGTTAAAAAAAAAAAATCCACACACATACACAGGTGAGAAGTTCAACAGTTCAACACTGTGTCAATCGATCTCTATGAATACACTTCATTTCTAGGTCCTTGGGACTGCACCCCATCAACCCCCTCTCCAAGCTCAGATATAGAGAGGGGTGGAGGTTAACCAGAACCTCAGCCCTCCTTCTCCTCCATCCAATACACAACCAATCTCAAAGGCACAGCCAGAAGGTCAGCCCCACCAGTGTGTGTTTTTCAAGCATGCACTACACAAGTGGGCCATGAAATTATGGCCCTGTGTGAGGCACTTGGGGGCCTGTGAAGTATTAAGGTCTGTGCTCTCATCATTAAGGCTTCTGAACCTTCTCGGCCTACTCCTGGTGCTCTAGGGCCACGACAGCACCAATTGTTATGGCTGGCAAATCCCCCCACAATGAGGAGGAGGAATGGGAGGAGCCTGGGAAGTTGAAGGAAACTTTAGTGGGTTGGGGAAATGAGGAACTGAGTCTGAGGAGATTAATACAACTAACAGTAGTTGTAAATGAATACAGACAGACAACAGTAATTGCATAAACAGGAGGATTTATTTGTTTATGGATATACTATGGACAAATATGGAAAATGAATAACAATATACAAAATGGATGAAAATAATGCGATAAAATTATATGTGATATAAAAAACCAGAAGAAGGAAGGAGGGAAGTCTGCGCTTAGGAGCAAGTATAAATGTAAAATGAAACACGTTATGTGTATGTGGAGTATGTAACCAGAAAATTAATAAAGATTATTTTTGAGAAACTGAGTCTGAGGAGGAGAAATGGCTCTGAGGAGGAGAGCCAGGACACTTATTAGTGCTGGTAAGAACAGGATGGCTTCCTCTAGGACCTCAGATTAGGGAGAATTTGGGAGCTCCTGCATATAGAATGCAGTGTTTCAAAATGTAGGGCCTATGCTAATGGACAATGCTGTGCTTGTGATGTGTGTACTACCCAGAGTATGAAGCCAGCAAAACTCATATTCAGTGATCATTCATCAAGATGGTTGTGGAACAGAGAATATGTAGAGCCCATGAAGCTAATCATCATAATCAGCACTCTACCTCTGTGGTCACAGTTGTCAATATATATCCATAGATATATGTCCATCCAATATATATCCTGCCCCACTCGGCACTCCCCCCTTCTGTTCATGATGTTCCATTAAGGACACTGCTTATGGGATGGAAGAATATAGAGTGTGTGTGCTCAGCTCCACTGTTCTCTCTTGTCATACAATCTCGGCCACTCTGGTGGCACTCCATTTAAAGTTGTCTTTACAGATCCGGGAAGGATAGCCATGTAAACTCTGTTACAGGAAACACACACACACCTGCAGCATTTGCAGATTTATTATAACGCAAACTTGTTGGGATTAAAAAGTCTACTTCATGCACATGAAAGTGGGCTCTAGTCCATGAGCACTTTATGCCACAGTCAATTTGTGAGACTTCAAGGTGCCACAAAACTCTTTTATATTTTCAGCTTGGGTATCAGCCAGAAGGGGTTTGTAAGGTAAGAGCACCATCTCTCTCTCTCTCTCTCTCTCTCTCTCTCTCTCTCTCACACACACACACACACACACACACACACACACAGACACACACAGTACTTCCCTTCCTCTGTGCAATTTGCTTTGAGCCTCATGGGTTTTCGTTCCAGGTGCTTAACAGTGCAAAGGCATAAGGAGCCACAGAGTGTGTGGGGTCTGAGGGCATGCAGCTGCCAGGATGGGGGCAGAGCATTCATTCTTTGCCCTCCTATTATGCCCTTGTGCCCAATGAATAAGGGTGCCCCAGGCACCAAAACAATAAGAAAACATCCTGGGTGGTGCGGTCCCTGGAAGGCCACTCTCTGTGGCCTCTTTACAGATGAGATTATGTCCTCCTCCTCACTCCCCCCCCCCTTCCCCATCGTGAAGCACTACATTCAAGAGCATTAAAGCACCCACCCAGAGCGGGGGCACCCAAGAGTGTTGGTGGAAATGCTCTCTTGTAAAACGCCTGCTCCAAATTCCACCGCCCCAGAGCTAATCCCAGCAGCCTGTCGCAGCCAGCCTTCCCACGCATTAGACCAGAAATCAGACCTCGTTCTGAAGCCTTGGCTCCGATACGAAGCTTTGTTTGGGGATGCATGCGCTCACAGAGCATGTCCTCATTTAGCCACAGAACAGGAAGCCGGATGATCCATTTTATCTGACGCTGTTGAAGAAATCCATGCAGTGCAGCACTGCATCTCCCAGTCAGAGATTCTTGCTATAAATGAGACGTAGCTGCAGCCAGGTCTGTGGGTTTGGCAGCCTGCCCAGGAGCGGTCTAAATCTCATTCTGCAGTTTGAGGCTTGCAGGCAGCTATTTAACACAAAGAGCCAAGCTGTTATCTTTTCCCTTAGGGCTACCATCCCTTTCACTTCTCAAATGCCAAATTATAGTCTACATTTAATTTCAATGCCACAGGGAGATTCATGTCAGGGGAGGGCAGCTTCTTCATTTAGAATTGGCTACATTAGATTAACAATGATAAAAGTTGGGGACAGGCAGGGAGGGGCGCAGTAGGGAAATCAAGGCAGAAACAACTTCCTGTGGCATTTCATTCCAAAATGTGTCAGAGGGCTTCTCTCACCTTTTCCTCCTCATGAGAAGAGAGTGTGGGAGGCATCCACCTTGGTGATCGATACAGCTGCTGAATCGCCAGACTGACAGCTCCAAAAAGAGCAATATTCTGATCGATGGATACGGCTGGTAGAAATAGGGCAAGGCAGACGTCGTGGCCCTGCGTGGCTCAGTATTCCCAGGAGAAATATCTTCCAAGCAGGTGTTTGATTGATTTCTGCCCGCACCCCTTTTTGCCCGTTGTTTACTCCAGGCATGGGCATGTTGCTGAACTACAATTCCCATCAGCCCCAGCAAGCCAGGGATGGTGGGGATTGTAGTTTCACAACATCTTGAATGCCAAAGGTTCCCCACACATGGTTTACTCTTTAAGATCACCAGCGGGACGCGGGTGGCACTGTGGGTAAAAGCCTCAGCGCCTAGGACTTGCCGATCGAAAGGTCGGCGGTTCGAATCCCCGCAGCAGGGTGCGCTCCCGTCGCTCGGTCCCAGCACCTGCCAACCTAGTAGTTCGAAAGCACCCCCAGGTGCAAGTAGATAAATAGGGACCGCTTACTAGCGGGAAGGTAAACGGCGTTCCGTGTGCTGCGCTGGCTCGCCAGATGCAGCTTTGTCACGCTGGCCACGTGACCCGGAAGTGTCTGCGGACAGCGCTGGCTCCCGGCCTATAGAGTGAGATGAGCGCACAACCCTAGAGTCTGGCAAGACTGACCCGTACGGGCAGGGGTACCTTTACCTTTAAGATCACCAGCACCCATCATGCTATAGAACTGTTTGAATACTTGAAAGACATAATACTGTTATAAGTTGGCTTGGTGGTGGTGGGGAGATAGGATGTATGCCTGGGGCCCTTCTAATTCCTGGATCTGGCAAATGTTAAAATCTAAGCAAGGATTAAAATTGTTGAACTAGCCAGGCAAGTCTCTTGCTAACGGCCCTCTAAGTATGGGCCATTAAGGTAACAAAGGAAGTGGTTCTGTGCCAGATAGCAAATGGGTTAGCCCCCACCCTCAACTCGCTGGTGGTGAGAAAGAAAGACAAAGGCCAGAGTTGAGAGTAAGAGTTATGTGACCTGGAAGCAAGGCAGCAGGCTGGGAAGGCAGAGGGTCAGAGCCATGCCTGATTTCTGCTTGAATCCAAGGTTGTGGCTATGGGAGAAGCAAGACCCTTTTCGGGTGTAAATGCTGAGAACCCCTCCATCTCAGGCTCAGGTTGTATAAATGTGTAAATAAACCATATATCATAAAGACACCACAGTCTCTGCTGTACCTCATTCCAGGTAAGTGACTGGAACCCCTGGAATTTCACTCCACTAGGAGATTGGGGTGGCATGCAACAATATAAACACTATTTGTGTTCCATTCGGATTTTAGATGACTGCAAGTAGTGTGAATAAAGCTGGTAGTCTTAGATCATAGCCCAGATGGGTGTTTACTGTAGGGATCAGTGCTCCTCATGCATAAACATTTATTTAAGCATCCTCACGATGTCATTGGCATCAGAACGCCAGCCTGTGTTATTTTACCATTTAATCCCGATCTACACTTTCTGCGGAAAACCTAATAACTAAAAAAAAAACCTGTTGCCAACGTGCTGTTTGCAATATTAAGGCCCTGTCTGGAAGCGTTGTAAGAGTGCAAGTGGAAATGCAGCCGTGAGCAGTAGATCTCAGGGTGCTTTGTTTGCTTGCTATTCACAATACATGGAACACAACGAGGGGAGAGGAGGGATTTGTGCGCCACTCCTCTTCTATTTCCCCTAATAAAATGCTTTATTTATATGTTCTTTTCACTAATATATGCATTTATATCCATACTTCCCACTAGTATATACATTTTTGCACACATCACTTGACTGGAGAACAGCCCTGAAAAAATTGGAGAACCAGAGAAGGGACCCCAAGGGTCATCTAGTCCAACCCCCCGGCAATACAGGAATCTCAGCTAAAGCATTCATGACAGATGGCCATCCAAATGCAGATTTCAGAGGATGACTGTGTTTTGGTTCACATATTGTTTCAGAATGGGGAAATTAGAGAAGTTCACCATTAAAACAGAAACTGAATCCAATTTCTCTCCATCCCTGGAGAATTCTGATGAGTACAGAAATGGGAAGGGAAATTGTCGATGTTTGCTTATTAGTCCTGAAACTGTCACATCACCTAGTGCATTGTTGCAGAAAGCGGGAATCGGGTCATTTTGTCTTCAAATGTGCACTGAATTTAATTTCTACTCCATCCCTATTCTTGACCAGCTCCTTTCTGACCAATGGGATTTGTACCCCCTGCATGTAGCAGTGGTCCTAACTGAATTTGTTGTGGTTACGGTATATTGATGTGGTGGGAGCTTGCTGGTGTGGGGTGATCATCTTGTGCGGCTTTGGTCCTGCTTAAAAAGTGAACAGAACTCTTCCCATGAGCTAAGGAGGAGTCAAAAGAAGAAATAGATGCAGGAGGTTACATCCCTCTCTGTGGCAGCGGAAATGAACGGATTCACTCTGCTGCAGGTTGTGCCTGCGAGATCCCAGGGTACTGTGCTGTGAGAAAAGGAAACGCTCTCACCTGGTCCTTGCTCCAATTTTCTTGCTCAGCCTAATTTAAATCCTAATTTACATCCCTCGACGCCGAACCCTCCTGCATCTGGCTCAGTCACAGAAAACTGTGAGTTATTAAACGCATCGTAATATGCTGAGTTCGGCTAAATATAGAATAAACAGTTTGTAAAGCAAAACAAAAAAAACCTAACCACGCTGCAATTAAAAACACATTAAAGGTGTGAAACAGGAATCGGAATGCAGGGATTATTACTCTTAAGATCTTGGAACACCACTGTGTGGTTTCTTTGCGATCCCCCACCAGCACTCAGCCAGAAAGTTATTATCTGGATTAAATTGGCTAGTAAAAAAAAAAGAAAGCAGGGAGGGGGAGGGGGGAGAGCCAGCAAACGTCTCCGCTTGAAGATGGAACAATATAATTCACCGCTGCAGTCTAAGGCATGGAGGGGAGTCCGGGTCTTTTGTCCGTATTAATATTCATCTGAACATTCAGCCAAGATGGAAACCCTGCTGTGCTCGGTGCTGTACAAATAAGTATAGATAGCAAAAGAGAGATGCTATCTTGGGGAAAGAGCAGGGGGTGGGGGTGGGAAGCAGGGTGCAATCTGGGAAACACAACTCATTTCACTGCAGAGGGACCAGCAAAGGGCAGCAACCGCGCTTGGTTTATTGCTCCCAGAGAGAGGGATGAGTGTTCAGTAAACACAGGAAGGGCAGGTGGGGCGGGGGACTGAGGAGGAGAAAGCTAGCTCTGCTCCTGTTCCGATTAGCCTCCAGCTTGCGGAGAACGACAGTGTGATGTGAGGAGCCCTCCTACACTCATGGGGACCCCTGTGCATTTTAGGATGCCTGATTTTACATGGTTCAAAAAAGAGCAGCGAACCTCCACAAGTATAAGGTGATTCTCACTTTGGACAGTTGCTGTCAGGAGCCGGAGTCAGGGGCAGGTCAGCAGCAAAGCACCCGGTGTCAGTGAAGTCAACTCTTTATTCTAAGAAACCAAAACAGCGCAGGCCTAGTGATCACAGGAACTCTTCCCAGTAGGTCTTGCCCCAGTGAGGCAGTTGTAAGGACTGCCTTCCCACCTCTCTCTAAGGCTCCTTCCCCTGTACTTCCCCAGCAGCCTATGACTCCATCATCTTGTCTCTCTTTGCTCCACCCTCTTCATTCCTCTCCATGTTCTGGGAGACCCATGGGAAGGGGAGTTGGTCACGGCAGGAGTCTTCTTCAGCACTCCTCTCCAGCCTCCACTCCAGCCTCTGATCCTGAACTGCCCTTTGCCACAGCCTCTTCTTGCTCACTAAACCCTGTTACCTCTTCAGCTTCTAAGACTTCCTCCTCTTGGTCTGCTTCGTCTTCTCCCTGTGACCACTTGTTGTCATCATCCAACCACCAACCCCCTGGCTCTGAGTCTTCTTCCACTGGGGGTTCCCTTGGCAGCTCCCCAGCTGGTGCCTCTCACCACTCCTCTGCATCTAGCTAATACGTGACAGTTGCTCTTCATAAGATGAAGGCTGATTGAAACATTGACTGGCATATGTGGAACTAGTGTGCTTGTGCCTTATGTCTCATTCTCTCCTGTCAACAATGCAGAAAGAGACGTTGCGTGTAGTAAATAGGACTAACCTGTCCAGTTGGACACTGGGCAACCCAGTCAGATGGGTGGGGTACAAATAATAAAAGCATTATTGTTATTCCATCACAATTCTGGAATATTGCAATCATCAGACCACTTTTCATTCTATTGAAGGAACTCCAACATTCGTGAAATTTCTGGAAAGCTGCCACAATATTTTCTTTGTGTGGAAGGTGTTTTGTGCAATTTCCCACTTTGTGAGATGGGGGAAGTGGTTTGAGCAACTCCCACTGTATGACTTCTCCCCCACCTTTTGTTACAGTAGACCTGTCACAGCAATCTCCAAAATGGTGGATAACTCTGGCCAACACAGTGAACTCAAGTAGTTCCTGCCATCTATTCTCCTTATCTCCCACACAGTCAGAATACCAAGTGCTATATACCAAAAGCAAAACCACAGAAAGGCGATCTGTAACCTGTGCACATGCTCATAACTCCCAACATTTACTGGTTGGTAGAAGAAGGGATCAGAAGGAGTATAACTACAGGCTCAGAACCTTTCTCAGTCTGAGCACATCCCGCCGTTGGTTTGCATGGGGAAAAGCATACTCATCCTTCAAAAAAACCAGCTACTGGTGGCAACCTGCTACAATCTTGCTCCAGAAAACATGGGAACAAAAAGCAGACTATAAACCAGGGGTAGGCAACCTTAGGCCCTTGGGCCGGATGTGGCCCAATCGCCTTCTCAATCCAGCCCATGGACGGTCCTGGAATCCGCGTGTTTTTACATGAGTAGAATGTGTCCTTTTATTTAAAATGCATCTCTGGGTTATTTGTGGGGCACAGGAATTCGTTCATTCCCCCCCCAAAAAAATATAGTCCGGCCCCCCACAAGGTCTGAGGGACAGTGGACTGGGCCACAGCTGAAAAGGTTGCTGACCTCTGCTATAAATGGTATGTCCGGAAGGGCCCAAACTGTTGAGAACAGTGAGAACTACACTATGTAGCTGTCTGGTGATGCTGAAATAATGTTGAAACTATTGATTTATTATTAATTAATAATAATATTTTGAAAGGCGCCACTGCATTCTTCACTCTTGATATGAGAAAAAGCTAGCATATCTGTGAGGAAGAGCAAACAGAGAGGAGAGGAGTGAGGTTTACATAGCTGCTGTTGTTTCTGGTTTTTTAAAAAAAACAAAACCCAAACCCTTGAGACAGACAAACTGCTCTCTGAATGTCTGATTACAAAACTGCTCTGCAGACGATTCTCCCCCCCAGGTTTACCACACACACACCCCCACTGGCACTCTCCAGCAGCGCTGCGCTGGCACCCATGAGATTCCAGGCCCAGCTCAGGGAATCTGTAAACACAGCTGTGAGGTTTCAGTCCAAGATTTTAATTTGGATAGTAGTTCCAATTAGACTGACAGAGCCACATCCTCAGATGGCACAAACCGATGCGCCTTCACCCCACCCACTTGCTCCAGTGTGCATCCTGGCCCAGTAGCCTTTCGTTTCCCTATCCCTGAGATGCCGTGAAACCATTCTGAACAAAAAAAGAGAGAAGACAAAAGTAGAAAGAATGACATTAATTGGAGGAAAAGGGGACGAGAACAGAGATACGGCTGGCTCCTTAGCTAGTGCAAATCGCTCTGGCGCGATTAGCATGACCAAGGCTAAGCCCACGCAAATTTACATCGGCTGGGGATACAAGCTATGGTTTGAGTAGAGGAGTAATGTGATTCGCATATGCAATTTATTTTTGAAAGAGTTTTTATTTCGCTTCCCGCCTTGAGCTGCCTACAGAGGCTGCTGGGAGCGCCTGGAATTTCCAGAGCAAAGGGAAGAGCCAAGACGTATGAATAAAATATCAGCATGCCAACCTTTATAAGTATATATATATTTCACACACACACACACACTTCATCCAAGCTGCTAGTTTCATTTTAAAATAAGAAGCTCAACTCATTTCTCTTCAAAGGAACATGAATACTGTTATGAGTTGTGAGTGCCAGGGTTTGTGGGTGCCAGTTTCCCCATAATTCCTGGATTTAGTAAGTGTTAGAATTTCACCAATCCCCCCTGAATCCCCAGATCCAGCAAGGATTCAATTGCTGAATAGCCAGGCCAGCCTGATAACAGCTTTGAAGTGTCTCTAGTCTTATAAAAGCAAAGGAAGCCATGTCAAAAAATAATTCTAACACCCACCTCACCCCCCACCTCCCCGAATCAAATTAGGACCAACAATTTGCTTCTTTCATCATAGAACTCAAAGAGGCATCCCTGTGGTTCTCAGGTGGTCTCTCAACCAGGAACTGACCAGGTCTCTACCTGTTTAGCTTCAGTTAGGTGGCAGTCTCACATACCTTCAGACCAACCAATAAACTGCCTAGAACAGAGCTTTCCAAACTGTGTGTCGCAACATGTTAAAGTGTGTCAGCTGCAGTGTGTAGGTATGTCGCATAAACTCTTCCCAGGGCTGGAAAGGGGTTAGTTTAACCTCCAGTTTGCTAGTAAAACTGAATTACTCTGATGCGAAATGATGCATGTCTAAAAAGCGTGTCACCAACATGGAAAGTTTGGAAAGCTCTGGCCTAGAACATGCCTGACTTCTCTGTACATATTGCAAGTTGCTCCACGTGAGAAAAATAACCAGGAGGTGTGTGGATTAACGCACATGGAGCCGAAATTCATTTTCACTTGTGGCTGTGAGTTCAGCAAAGGTGTAGTAGAAAAGCTGGAAGCAAACTTTTAGGCAGGAATCTGTCATCAGCTATCAACAGGAATAGGGCACTGAGGAGACAGACCATTTCACACACAGAGGCTAGAGTGTGCTTCATCCCTGGGACAATTCCCATCTTAACACCGAAGGACATGACTTCCTCTCTTGTCACTGCTTCTGCAGAAGAAATGGGAGGCAAGCAAGGAAAGCCATGTGTCCCAAGATGACACTCAGCTGACCCCTGTGTGGACGACAGTGGCACAACCAAACAAGTGGTCACAACAATCCACATCAGTCCTATGCCATAGGTCTAATTTGACTCTGCCTTGGACCAGTGGTGCAGATCTCCTTAGAGCAACTGAGCATTGTTCCAATGTTCCATTGTTCCACCCTAATCAGAGCTGTGCATCAAAAAGAGACTTTCATGCCTAAATTGTAGCATGAGAATTGTTTAAATTGTACCTATTGATCATAGAAGAGAAGGGACGCGGGTGGTGCTGTGGGTAAAAGCCTCAGCGCCTAGGGCTTGCCGATCGAACGGTCGGCGGTTCGAATCCCCACGGCGGGGTGCGCTCCTGTTGCTCAGTCCCAGCGCCTGCCAACCTAGCAGTTCGAAAGCACCCCCGGGTTCAAGTAGATAAATAGGGACCGCTTACCAGCGGGAAGGTAAACGGTGTTTCCGTGTGCTGCGCTGGCTCGCCAGATGCAGCTTTGTCACGCTGGCCACGTGACCCGGAAGTGTCTTCGGACAGCGCTGGCCCCCGGCCTCTTGAGTGAGATGAGCGCACAACCCTAGAGTATGTCAAGACTGGCCCATACGGGCAGGGGTACCTTTACCTTTTATTGATCATAGAAGTAGTGGTTTGTTGAGAAACAAGCAAATGCAGAAAAATGGAAGAATCTAATACTGAAAACTTAGAAGGTATAAATAACTAGCTAAACTCTTATCAGGCTGATATGTGGATTGGGGTGTGGGGGTATTGGGACAGGTCATCATCTCTACCTCCTGAGCCCCAGCTCCTTTTTCATCCCCAGCCCTCTAGATATTTCCTCTTACCTCATTTCTCCAGCAGTCAACTTGCTCTCAGTACTGCCTCTCTTTCTCTTTTTCTCATTAGGTGAGGGAATTGGGTAGAGGGGCCTTCCCACTGTATTTAGTGACAGAAATATGCAGGTGAGCACTCTAGGTTGTGGATCTTGCACTGCCTAAAGGTAAAGGGACCCCTGAGCGTTAAGTCCAGCCGTGAACGACTCTGGGGTTGTGGCGCTCATCTCGCTTTACTGGCCGAGGGAGCTGGCATTTGTTCGCAGACAGCTTCCGGGTCATGTGGCCAGCATGACTAAGCCGCTTCTGGCGAACCAGAGCAGCGCACAGAAACACCGTTTACCTTTCCGCCGGAGCGGTACCTATTTATCTACTTGCACTTTGACGTGCTTTCGAACTGCTAGGTTGGCAGGAGCTGGGACTGAGCAATGGGAGCTCACCCCGTCGTGGGGATTCGAACTGCCAACCTTCTGATTGGCAAGCCCTAGGCTCCAGTGAGCAAAGTTTGGAGAACAGATGCTTTGTCTAGAGTAGAATAGTTTTTGCCCCTTTATCACACTAGATAGCATGGCAAGGAGATTAAAATCTCAAAACAGCTTTTAAATATGTAAACCTAAGAACACCAAGCCTTTCAATACATATTCAGTGGTGCCTTCTAGATGTTACAGCTCAAGAGCCAGTTCTCTGCAGCTTTATCCCATCGTCCAGTAGTTGTCATAACATCAAATATTGTTTTGCAAAGTGAGTCTGAAGATTTTGTAAATATTCCTGCATATTCATCAACCTACCATCAGTTCTTTATATGCACGCCTTTGTTACTTTTACAATATTGCTATTTTTAATGTATTCAATTATAAGCTGAATGGAATGAGTGAATGTTTGAATGGATGTTAGCTCTGCTTAAACAGCTGAAAACTAATGACAGCTAGCTCAAACAAGCAGGATTTTGCCTTTGAGAACCTAAGAGGTAAGCTACCTTGCTTGGAAGTTGTGAATTATCAAGGCATGAATGGGCGGAAATAACATTGTCAGGGCAGTGGTCCTCCATAAGGATAATAGCAGCCTTCTACAAGATAATGCTGGGAATAAGTGTTTCATCTTTCCAATGAAAGACATGCCCATGAGAAAATATTGGACTGCTATAGCAGCAAAGATCATTCATAGCAACTCTCATATTGACTCCCCCTCTTCTCTCTCTGTCAGATGAGACACAGAGAGTTCTTATACAAGCAGTTCTGCATATAGCAATGCCTGCAAAATTCAGTTGCATCTTGTTTGTTGTTCAACATATATAAAAAGACTTTTGATTTCTGGTGGCACCTTAATGGAAGCATGCTCATTGATCTGCAAATCCTTCAAAGATCAAGAAAACCCCCCTGATAAAAGTGCCTATCACCCTTGCAAATGACCTTCTGATCCACCAGGGCAAACAATCAAAACTGAAAAATGCTCAAACTGAAAGAACAACAGCTAAAATAAAGATTATGTGAGCACTGGGAATAATGCATCAAAGCTAGCAACTACCTGGAATGCTATAAATCTCTTCCGAGAACTAATGTGCCATCCAAGTGCAATGCAACTAAAGTAGACTTTGGGGAAATGTGCAAAAAAATATTACAGCCCAGTAGTATGAGCCACTGCACTAGCTCATAAACGTTTAATGGGGAGCACAACAACTAAAGCACCAGCAAAATGTAAGTATATGTACTGTGCTTGGGTCACAAGTAAAGCTGGAAGGGTGCTTTGTGGCAGTGCAGCAACAGAGAACAGCACAGCAACGCTAAAGCAATGACAGCCACCATTGCTAGTTATGGTGTCATATTGTAGAAAGCTGTGGCACAGCACACAGTTGGGTGGGAGGACATATTCTGTATTAGAGTGGGGGACATTTTTGGCCCAGCAGGCCAGATTCTTACCTGTACCCACCCCTGCCAATCAACCTTGACAGGTTGCCCAGTAAATCACCTGGTGTGATTATGATGATTAATTGGTAGGCTTTCTGACCCACCTGTCAGAGGTCCCTTCTGCAATGCTTCCCATGCTCCTGAAAGCCATCTGGTTATCAGGTGCTTAGGAACTTGGGCACAAGGGGCTGTGCCTTGGGAAGCAATAAGCACAAGGCTTGCAAAGCACTTTGAACAGAGCTTCCCAAACATCCAGCAACCAGGCGGAAACGGGTTTAGGGGAATGCAACTGGTTCAGTTGTATTGGGTGCAGAGCCTCAAGGGTGCCGCAATTGGTGTACAATTTTGGAACTGCATAGGGTGCTGCTGAAATTTGAGACTCACAGAAAAGAAGGTAAGGCTGGAAGCAAGGTAGAGCAGGGCAGGCTGGTCAGAAGCTGTAAGACCACAGATAGCTCTGAGTGAAGAACCATGTTGCTGCTCCATCCCTATATAGGTGCCAAGGATAAATTGGGTATGACAGAGTGCGGTGCATTTTGGCTAATTATGTTAAAGGTCTGTTTTCTGAAAGATCTGTATCTTCCCACATACCCACCACAAATGGTACAATGTACTCTTAGCTGCACAACCTCTCCATCTAGTAGCCATTCTTTTCTCCCAGTACTTTCATTTGCCCCTCTTTCTCGCACGTTTATCAAGAGCATAACTTCAATTTTGTCAAATAGCAAATGATGCAGGAGGCAGACCAGTACGAGACTTTTGTTTCTATAAGGGCAGCTGATGTCTTGGAACAATGTCCAGAGGAATAGTCATGTTAGTCTGCTTTGTAACACCTAAAAGAGTAAGGTTGCCTCTCTAGACTGTCTTGCAGGAAGGATTCACATGCATAGCAGAAATTTAGGTTTGCACAATTAAAGTGTTCTGTCACAAAAAATTCACTTTTTTAAAATGACTTTTTGCAGTTAAGAATGTGATGGGGGTAGGGGTTGCCCTGAAAAGTGTGGGTTCAATGAATGATTAATGGGAAGGTGTATAACCACCACACATACAAATCAGGATGAATTCAGGATGAATGCCCACTGTTTCATAACCTCCTTGCCAGCTAATAAAAAATGAATGGACTGTCTAACCTCTATGTAAGTTTTGTGCAAGCAAATCTGGAAGAATGCTCAATAACAAACAGGTTCCCAGGTGGAGCGCTTCACCTCTATTGCTTGTGCAGGGCTGTAGCTGCTGCCTCTTTTCTCCCTTTCTTGTCCTTCTACACATTTCCAAACATGCCGACGTCCCTCCCAGATGCCAGACACACACAACTGCCAGCTACTTTGAGACGTGTGCTGATCTCCACAGCCTGCTTCTCTGCTCTGGCTGTGCCTGTCTCAAGCTACAGATAAATGAGTAACATATGGCCCGACGTGATTAAAAACAAGTTAATTGCTCTGGCTTCCAGCATCCCCCTTCCATCCTCTCAAGCCATTACAAAAAGCAAAGAGCAAGGCCATCTTCCCTCGCTATTGATTGGCTTGAGCGACCATCAGTCCTGGGTGTCTGAAATAAGCTGTGGCTGAGTCCAGCTCAGATAATTTGCTGTCCCCTTGACAAGTGTGTGACAGGAAGGCACAGAGCAGGGAGAGGTGATTGTCAGGCCTGCAACTGCAGTGATCCATGGCTCTCCTTAATGGTTGCTGCAGATGAGATAGAAATGGCTAACGTGGAACCAGCTCCCAGCCACGCTTTCACACACACACACACACACACACACACACACACACACACACACACACAGAGTTTGGGCATCGTGTCCCTTAGTCTTCATTAGAGTGATGCTTCTTCCCTTTCCCTGCTTTTCTCCTGCGGCTCACTAAGTCGCCTTCATTAGCAAGTCCAGATTGTGGCTGGGAGGTGTTTTGCAGAAGCACCTGTTGTTGCTGCTGCTGTTCCCTCCCAGGCTCCTGCCTACGTCAATATGGGCTGAGGAGCTGCTGATGGCTTTCAGCATTCATCACTGCTCCTGCAATCCTCTGCTTTAACAGCAATGTCCTCCCATGCCCTCTGGCTTTATTTTGATTTTGGTAGTGCTCTGTGTCTCTTCACCTGGTATGGCACAAGACTCCTCCCACCACCACCACCACCAGGCCACTTTCATTCAGACTTTTTTGGATCACAGCACCCACTCACAACCAAATTGTTCAGCTCCCTGTGCTTATTGCCTGTCCGTTGTCCGTACCACCAGCCTGCCCTGCCGGCATGCCTAGTGATTCTGAATTGCATGGTTTTCTCATGGTGTGTTATAATAATAATAATAATAATAATAATAATAATAATAATAATAATTTATTTATACCCCACCCATCTGGCTGGGTTTCCCCAGCCACTCTGGGCGGCTTCCAACATAATATTAAAATACAATAGTCTATTAAACATTAAAAGCTTCCCTAAACAGGGCTGCCTTCAGATGTCTTCTAAAAGTCTGGTAGTTTTTTCTCTCTTTGACATCTGGTGGGAGGGAGTTCCACAGGGTGGGTGCCACTACCGAGAAGGCCCTCTGCCTGGTTCCCTGTAACTTGGCTTCTTGCAGCGAGGGAACCGCCAGAAGGCCCTCGGCACTGGACCTCAGTGTCCGGGCAGAACGATGGGGGTGGAGACGCTCCTTCAGGTATACTGGGCCGAGGCCATTTACTTACCACCACCTGTTGATGTGTACTGAACATTTTTCTGAAGCAACAGCTCCTAAGCAGATGGCACCCATTTTTTACACTCTTGCTTATGTTACTGCAGATGGATTCATGTATATGCATAGAAGTGCTATAGCCAAGTTCCTTATCAGAGAAGGTCTTGTAGGTCTTTACGTCCAATTCCCCTGATTGAAGGAATCCAGAGCTAGATGTTCTACAATGGACGGCAGTCTGATCTCTGCTTAGAGACAGATCTCCAGCAACAAATCCTCCACACCCAGGACCACCCATGGCATGTTAAGTGATCCTTGCAGGCCATGTACTTCAGCTGCCTACTTGGCGCTGAGAATGCAGGGTGCAGCATTATGCTGATTGAATGTTGTTGTTGTTGTTACATTTATATCCCACCTTTCCTCCAAAGAGATCAAGATGGCACACATGGTTCTCCTCTTCCCCATTCTGTCCTAAAAACAACCCTGTGAGATGGGTTGGGCTGAGAGACAGTGTCACCCAATGTCTCCCGGTGAGCTTCGTGGCTGAGTGGGGATTTGAACCCTGGCCTCTCATGTCCCAATCCATCCAACCCTCTAACCACTACACCATGGTGGCTATCCCCACTGGCCTCTGACAGAAGACCTCCAGAAAAGGAGAGCTTTCCCCTCTGCCAGGAGATGTCCACAATCCCCTGAACTCATATGCACTGCCCCTCCTCTTGTCCAGACCTGCACACCTTGCGGTCCACCCATACGAATGCAGCCTCTCAGCCAAGTACTGTGGCTCAACTTTGTGCCTTTAATGCCTGCCTGGAGCTGAGAAAACCTCCAGGGGTGGAGGGAAGGTGGATCTCAATCACATGGCAGGCTGCAATGGATGGTGTTCTGCTTGGAAGATCACACATTTTGCAGGTTATCCCAATTATACCTAGGAAGCCTTCTGCTTACCATCCCAGACGGAAATGTGTTGTGTGTTTTCCAGATGTAAACGACAGGCTTTTAAAACCTCCCCCCTCCCCCTAGAAATTAATAAATAGG
This sequence comes from Podarcis muralis, assembly GCF_964188315.1. Taxonomy (NCBI): domain Eukaryota; kingdom Metazoa; phylum Chordata; class Lepidosauria; order Squamata; family Lacertidae; genus Podarcis; species Podarcis muralis. The sequence continues at coordinate 73,820,986 of NC_135656.1, forward strand.
CCTTTCCGGGTTTTCTTTCTTTCAGTGTAACAACATGACCTCCTGGAAGCAACTTGCTTTTCTGTTCCAGCACTGCAACCTTAAGTCATTTCTGAGCTTAAGGTAACACATTTCTTGTTTTCAGCTATCAGATATTGGACAGGAGGCCAGGCTGCCTGCAGAGCGCTAAAGGAGGAGGGTGCTTCTTCCTCTGTAGCGTCTGTGTTTTGATCAGCCAAAGTGCTGCTGGCCAAGATGAGTTCTAAGACAACGAGCTAAAGCAAAAGAGAGGGGCTGAAGGAATCAAGCAAGAAGGGCTTCATATGTTTTGACCAGGAACTAATTCTAAACTGTACGGTGGCTGCTGTTTGCTCTGCAGGGGGAAACATGGCGACCTGCATTCCTACACAGCCATACAGCCCTCCATGAGTCTAACAGCAGCTTATGGAGGCAGAAGACATTTAGATCAGGAAAAACAACATGAGGGTTAAATACCCCCTCGTTTTGCTGCTAAGAAAGTTGGCATTCCCATTCTCATTGCTGTGGCTGTATTTGAGTAAAAGAGAAGCATCAGATCACCTGCAGAATGTGTCTCTCAGGAGACAGGAGCAAGGAGCCTAGATATAATGACAGGATAGTGCCATGTGACAAGGCTGTACTTCTTACTTCAGCCGAGGGGTTGGGAGGAGATACTGGCCGGCTTTGAATTAATCCAACGGGAGTGCTTACTTTGAATTTGTGTCTTTAAGAAGCCCTTGAGAAAGATGAGATGTGTGCAATTAAGTTTTTCCCCCAGTGGTCTCTACGTGTCCCTCATTACTGAGACCTCCCTGCTGCCTCCTTTCTGTCCTCTCTGCCTTACTTGGTTTATCAGCACAATAGGAAGGAGCCCTGGAATTGCCCTGGCACTGCCACCTCCATTGCAGCACCTAGATCCCTGCACAGTCTGTCTGCCCTGGTCGCGACTGTTAGGTGCCATACTCGCCCACATGGCATTTTGGATCCCTGCAGTTCAAGGCAAAGGCAGGCTCCAGAAGGTACTACTTGAACATGAATGGCAAAAACATATTAAGTAAATAGTAAATAAATGGTACTTACTAATAATAAACATATAGTAAATAGTGGCAAGTCTCACTGCCACCATCTTTATATGTCTGTCCAAACATATGGGAGGAAGGGTGACTAATCAGTTATCTGAACTATGATTTTACCCATCTTAATGTAACTGGGTTGGGATGGGGGTGGCGCTGTGGTCTAAACCACTGACCCTAGGGCTTGCCAATCGGAAGGTCGGCGGTTCGAATCCCCGCAATGGGGTGAGCTCCCATTGCTCGGTCCCAGCTCCTGTCAACCTAGCAGTTCGAAAGCACGTCAAAGTGCAAATAGATAAATAGGTACCACTCTGGCGGGAAGGTAAACGGTGTTTCTGTGTGCTGCTCTGGTTTTGCCAGAAGCGGCTTAGTCATGCTGGCCACATGACCTGGAGAAACTGTCTGTGGACAAATGTCAGCTCCCTTGGCCAGTAAAGCGAGATAAGCGCCGCAACCCCAGAGTCGTTCGCGACTGGACTTAACTGTCAGGGGTCCTTTACCTCTAATGTAACTGGTAACTTCTGTTGCATTCATGTCCAACTTGCAGGCTTCCTGCAGGCATCTGTTCAGCCACCAAAAGAACAGGATACTGAACTAGATGGGCCATTGGCCTGGCTTGTCTTTTGCAAGCATGTGGTCTTCAAACCTGTCTGGCTACCAGCATGCTGGGGATATGTCTGGGAATGTGAATGCAGCATATGACATCACAGGTTTTCTGAAGTAGCTCTATCAAATTATGAGCAGATCCCCCAAGTGCCTCACAAAGTGCATTGGTAAATAGTGACTACTCAGTGTGTGTAGCCACACAATATATGCATCTAGAAAGGCATATTTGATATATGCATGTTACAGCTTTATGATAATGTGGGCAGCAGCTTTAAGAAACTCTTGAATCCCAAGCTGGCTTGCTTCATATCTCTGCTACCCTCCGTATTGCCTAAAAATGATTCCTAAACTGTGAGTCTGAAGTTTTCTGGAGCATTCAGTGGCTTATTTTGTGGCCTCTTTTTTCTCTTTCTTCCCTTCCCACGGAGCTGACAGCAGGAACACAATCTGCTTAGAAAATTGTATCTCTTCAGCGGGATAATGGCTTGGTCCCACATTGTAAAAAATCCTCCAAAACAGCTTAGTTCAACAGAACACCCTGAGCCATTACCTTTTCAGAGCACCAACTCGTCATGGAAGTCTATTTCGCAGCCATCACAGGTACGCAGTGTCCTTTAATTTTGTAACTGTGATGTAGCAACTTGCCTACCTTTACTGAATGTTCTGCCTCTTCCAGAATAGCAAGACAAAGAGTTCTCTTCCCTTTGCGTGTCCACACTCCGCTGCCTTTCAGAAGGGTGACAAGAGCAGCATTAATTCAGAGCCCCAGTTCTAGATAGCATGGCATCTAAGCGTGTGCCACCTCACTGTTCCGAGTGCTCACTTGGAAGATTTATTGCCTCCTCCATTTTGTATGATACGCTTATTAGCTTTCACTCGATTCTGCTTCAGCTCTGAGGTGCCACTCTCTTCTGGTGGCACTGTGGGTGGCAGGTGCCTCTACTTCTACAACAACTAATTTCCCATCAAAGTTTAATTTTCCTCTCTGTTGGCTTTCCTCAGTCTTTATCTCCTCCCTGTCACAACTTTTAACCATCTGTCACCTCAATTCAGCTGACTTTAAAAAAAAACACCACCCTCTGCTTTATTCTCCCTTTCTTTTTGCCTTGATCTCTGGTTCTCCCTTGTCCTTTGGCCTATTTCCTGTCTGAAGAGAACTTCTGAAACATTCTGCCATTTACTTTGATATCAGACATCAAAATAAACCAAAGGTAACCAGGGAAATGAGTTCCAGATGTATAAAACTGGCCTGGTAAATTCAAGAATTACAAGCCCATAGTCCAGCATAAAGTCCAGCAGATTGGAATAAAACAAAACAAATGACTGCTCTGAATGGGGACTGCTAACACTACAGTCCCTCAGTTGCTGGTGGCCCGAGTCTTCGTTTTCCTGAAAAGTGTACTTCTTCCAGCTCAGTTGACCACCACGCAGCTGTCTGGCTTCCCCATGACTAACTACAGGTTTAATTCTTTGCCAGAAAGCCTCAGCCCAGTTGAAATTAGTGTGTTATTTGGATTAGGCATACACTGTGCTCCCGGCTACCTCAGAGGGTAGTAAACAAAGGTCTTTCTCCATTTTACTGTTCCCCGGCTGAGAAGAAAAGTAGCAGCTACTGCTTGAACAAGAGAGTACGGGGTGATGCGGTTGAAAAGATCACTCTACCCAGCTATTTCTGCTTAATAATTATACCCTACAGCCAAACAGACTGCATTTTGGGGGGGAAACAGCGGTAAATTACTACTGAATCTTCCAGCAGTAACATTAACATTGAACAATTGCTGGTCAATTTGGGCTGGCCCCAGCATTAGGCAGAGTGAGACAGCCGCCTCAGGCAGCTGAATCTGGATGTCAGGAAAGGGCAGGAAATTGTTAGTTATTTTACTGAGTTTTGTTCTATTTTTACTCCAAGGGAGAACCGCCTTGGGATTTTCTGCCTCAGGTGCCACAATAGCTTGGGTACTAATATTACACACCTTGATTAGGAGCAGGCAACAGTTACTATTCCACCTCAGAATGCAACATGTCATGCCCCAGCCCTGTTCAAGTAGGAACGATATGACGGAAACACACCCAGCAGGAAACCAAATGTAATGTGCTAGTGCAAACATACCTATTATCCCCTCACTACCTGTGGTGGGGTTTTTTATTTTGTTTTTTGTTAGGCGATTTAAAATTGTTATGCTGGGCTGTTGTTGTTGCTGACATTTTTATTGTTTTAAAAGTTTGTTTTCACATCAATTTAAAGCCATAGCACCTTCTAATGGAAGGTGACTCAAAACAAATGAGTGTTTAAAACTTGGCTGAAGGCCTCAGTTGATGAAGTCATGTTTCCCTCAGTTGGGATAGAATTCCACAGATACAATGCCGCAGCTGGGAAGACCCTGAGACTCAAGGGCACCAACCTAATTGCTCTCACAGGCAGGTGCAGGAAGAGGTAGAGGCTGATCTCAAAGTGCTGCCAAGTTTATGGGAAGGGGGAGCAGTCTCTCAAAAAGCCTGTCCCCAAACTGCTCAGGGCTTCAAAGGACAATTGAAGCACTTTGAATTGGGTCCGTGTTACTTTATATTTTTAGAAGGATGCTCCCTATCTGCTAGATTTTCTTTCAGTGCTGCTGGTGCAATATTCATGTCACATACACAAATCAACTTCCACCAACACCACTATACCCAAGCAGCCACATTATACACTAGCTGAGGTCTTCAAAGGCAAATGTCTCCTCTATCTCAAATACTTGCTGCCAAATTAGATTCTTTGGTGCATTTTTTTTTTTTGCATTGCACATTTGGCTGTAGTTTTTTTTTATAGGAGGGAAGAGATTGCTATTGTGTCAGAAATATAGTAAAGTGGCTGGCAGTGGGGAAATGGGGATGAGGGTCCCTACATGAGGCTTGGTCCAATAATACTCTTATCCTTACCTTTCACCCCATTAGGCTTTACTTCCACTTTTGGGGTTTGTACAGAGAAACTCTTTAGGTATAATATACTGCCCTCCCCTCCATAGATGAGCTGGTATGTATTTACCCTCATTAGACAGTACAGTGGTACCTCTGGTTACAAACTTAATTCGTTCCGGAGGTCTGTTCTTAACTTGAAACTGTTCTTAACTAGAGGTGTGCTTTTGCTAATGGGGCCGCCTGCTGCCACTGCGCCGCCGGCACACAATTTCTGTTCCCATCCTGAGGCAAAGTTCTCAACTCGAGGTAACTCTTCCAGGTTATCGGAGTTTGTAACCTGAGGCGTTTGTAACTTGAGGTACCACTGTATTCCATTTCCATTTTATTTGTTTGTGCTGGATGCTTTTCTTGGCCTGTTCTCCTAACCATAGCTGTCAACGTTTCCCTTTTTTAAGGGAAATTCCCTTATTCCGAATAGGATTCCTCGCAAGAAAAGGAAAAAGTTGACAGCTATGCTCCTAACTGGTTCGATCAGTGTATAAATTAAGCCAAGTCACATTTCTTTATCTGCATGGGCTTGTAACAGACAGGTGCTTTTGAGGGCTAAGTGGTTGGCTTGTATTAAAATTTATTTCAAAGGGCTTCCTGTTTCTGGTGTGCCTGGAATGGAGTCTCTCCCAACAGATGGAGATAGTCAGATAATGATGGGGGAATTTCATTATCTGCATTCCTCTTCGGTTGGGACCAGGCACTCATCCGCAATTCACCTGGCAGTCCAGCACTTACTTCCCCATGGAATGCGAGGGCAGGCAAAGGCACTGGAGCACTCCGGCTGCTGCAACCCAACCCCCTCGATCTTGTTCCTGGAAGCACAAGTTATCCTGTTAATTGGACTTAAATTGGAGTAAACCACAGGTATGTCCCAGAGACAATATGATAAGAAACTGCAAAAACAACCCAGCTACAAGGATGTGAAAGGTTTGGATTGAGAGCGGATTTCATTCGGTGAAAGAGACAATGGCTGGGAGGGGAGCCCACAGTTTGCTTACTTAAGGTTTTTCTCTACATTTATGATACGGCAACCCACCCACCCCCGGAATGCAAGTTTTATTTAAAAATATATGCATAAGTGAGGATGGAGGAAACTGGAATATAATATGGAATTTAACAAAATTGGAACTCCGTGTGTGAGAGAAAGGAACTGTGAGGGAAGGCGGGAAGAAATGTTATGCTTTGAAAATATAGAGCAAAATCCTCCCTAACCGCCATTATCCTCAAAGAAATGTGTTTGAGATAAGGATAAATGGCCATAAATCAGCGGCAAGGAGGAAAGGAGCCTACCAGCTGAGAGAATAGAAGTTTTTGGATTAACTATCTTCAGTCTGGATTCAGACTGTTCTTCTTAGGCTGGAAAAATGGCAAAGACGGCTTGTTTACTAGATGCCAAATCACGGGACGAAGCAATGCAGTGACTTTTGGAAACAGTAAGATAACAGCTTCTCCCGAGACATGATGGGAACCATCAACAATTGCAGAAATAAAGGATACAAAACTATATACGGATGGGAAAACATCGTGGAAAAAATTTCACACATAGGAAAGAATAAGCATTACAGCTCAAGTTCTTCTCTTGAAACTTTATAAGTTACCAACACAAATTGAAATCTCAAGATTGTAGCTGTTATATAAGGTACTATTATATCTGAATGTAATGTAATGAAAATTATTAAAAATTTTGGAATGCAGAAAAAATGTAAAAGAATGAACTCATCAACTCTAGCGTGCGAGGGCGCCAGTTTAATTAATTATATACAGTGGTACCTCAGGTTACATACGCTTCAGGTTACATACACTTCAGGTTACAGACTCCACTAACCCAGAAATAATGCTTCAGGTTAAGAACTTTGCTTCAGGATGAGAACAGAAATCGTGCTCTGGTGGCGCAGCGACAGCAGGAGGCCCCATTAGCTAAAGTGGTCTTCAGGTTAAAAACAGTTTCAGGTTAAGAACGGACCTCCGGAATGAATTAAGTACTTAACCCGAGGTACCACTGTAATTTGACATTTGAATAATTTGTATTAAAAATTGTATTGATTGAATAAAATTGGTATTGTTATAATGAGGCTGTTATTGAAACAATATTGGAAAATCTATCTATCATCTATCTATCTATCTATCTATCTATCTATCATCTATCATCTATCTATATTAAAAACCCCGTTTATTTCAAAGAGTGCAAATGAATTTTAGGGACAATATTAGCTTAGCCCAGAAGATGATGCTCATAATATAACACTGTTACCCAATTCCATAATGTTTCCTCTATAAATCATTGATAAAGTGTGCATAAATAAATTAATAGATGTTTTATTAAATGGACAATCAATGTCTAAATTGCTACAGAAACCAACAACTTGTTTCTAATAATCTGTAACACTCTGTGAGGATAGCTTACTTATATCCAAATCCAATACATGCTATTGGTAGCATACTTACAAGCGTGTAATAGTTTAGCCACCTTGACACTGCAGTTGTCCCTTTTTTGTTCCTTTAACAGATGCATCGCTTTAGGAAACTCAGCATGCAGCATTTCCAGGCTTGAAGGTGGAGTGAAGGAGGAAACTTCACCTGTTGAATATTTTAGCATCTCTAAAGGGGGGGGGGAGAGGTTTACACCTTTGAGAGATTAAAACTAAAGCCCAAATCAGAAGTTCCTTTACTTGCTTATTTATCATTTGTACTTATAGCCCACCCATCACCAAATAGTCTCAGGACAGGTTACCAAAACATCACAAGTAATTAACAATTAATTAAAACCACTAGCAGTACTTGTTAGGTGACTCCCATCCCCAATGGGTTTACTCACTGTGCACATATAGGCTTTAACCACATGATTCTGGGTGCTGCCCAATTCACCTCTGTCCAGATGTTTATCTGAATGTATGTAAATCAGAAGCAGAATTGCATCTGCGTGTTTTGTTTGCTATGAGTGGGGGTGTTTGTGAGTGTTCGGGCAGCTGTTTGACCATCGCCCCTTTCTCTTCTATGAATTGGGTATTTTGTTGTGCCTCTGACAGTTCTTTTTAAATTTACAAATACAGTGGTACCTCGGGTTACATACGCTTCAGGTTACATACGCTTCAGGTTACAGACTCCACTAACCCAGAAATATTACCTTGGGTTAAGAACTCTGCTTCAGAGACTGGGAAAGGTTATGGACCACTGGAATGAAATTCACGGCATGTAATGCCTTGAAGGAAAACATTATGAAAATGATATATAGGTGGTACATGACCCCAGTCAAGCTTGCAAAAATATATCACCTGTCTGATAATAAATGTTGGAAATGTAAGGGGGCTGAAGGGACTTTTTTTCACCTCTGGTGGACTTGTCCAAAAGTGAAGGCCTTCTGGGAAATGATCTATAATGAGTTAAAAAAGGTGTTTAAGTACACCTTTCCTAAGAAACCAGAGGCCTTCCTCTTGGGCATTGTTGGCCAAAAGGTGTTAAAGAAGGACAGAACTTTTTTTATGTATGCAACTACAGCAGCAAGAATACTTATCGCAAAATACTGGAAGTTACAAGATCTTCCCACACTGGAAGAATGGCAGACGCAATTGATGGACTATATGGAACTGGCTGAAATGACTGGCAGAATCCGAGATTTGGGAGAAGAAATAATGGAAGAGGACTGGAAAAAATTTAAGGACTATTTACAAAAACATTATAAGTTGTATGAATGTTAAGAATTTGCATGATTTGGAAACTTTAGCTTTAGCAACTAGATTCAGTGATCAGGAAATTAAGTTATAAGTAAAAAAAAGGTTGAAATTTAAAACTAAATTATATCTACTTCAGGGTATAAGTTATTGATAAAAAGTATTTTAAATTTCGAAGTATAATATTTGAAAGATACAAGTATGGTATGAAACAAGGGAATAATTTGCTGATATGTTTATTGTAAGGAACGCAGGGTGAGGGAGATGTGGGGAAGTCCAGTTGGTAATGTAAAAATGTTTTTGAAAGTTGGATTTTTTATCTTTTCTTTTTTTGTTTCTCTTCTTTTCTTATATGTCTTATATGTTTCTGACTTTGTAATTGAAAATGTAATAAAAAATTTTTAAAAAAAGAACTCTGCTTCAGGATGAGAACAGAAATTGTGCTCCGGCGGTGTGGCAGCAGCAGGAGGCCCCATTAGCTAAAGTGGTGCTTCAGGTTAAGAACAATTTCAGGTTAAGAACGGACCTCCGGAACAAATTAAGTACTTAACCCGAGGTACCACTGTATGCTCATTGGGCTGAACCTTGCTCTACGTGTCAGTGGCATAGAAATGGGTGAGATGAATTTGATATTTCTTGTTTCTGATCCATGAGAGACGTTGTGTGGCTGCTCCACAGTCAAAAATGCATGTAAATATAATGAGCAGGTACACTACCAATATGTGTAGGTTCACAGACCAAGAAGCTCTAAGCTGGGCCGGGCTGCAACACCCAAATACAATGGCAAACACAAATTGGTGTCCTTTGTGAACAGTCCCTGTTCATACTCCATATTCTGGGCTTGGAACAAGCCCAGTGGTGGTGGGTTTGCTACTACTGGGTCCAAAAGATGGAGAAAGGAAGAAGTGCTAGTTAACACAGAGGTTGGCTGCACTGAGTGAGAAGGCTTTGTCAGAAGGGCTGGACTGATGAATGACCCATGTTATAAGGCTGGAGTTTGGAGCTGGGTGCCGAGAAAGGGCTGGAGGGCAATAGCAGCAATTCAGAGGGAGCCTGCAGTTATATCCAGTCCAGCAGGTGTCAGAGAGAAGCTGGCTGTGGGAGGACTGATTGCTTGCCTGGGAAGAGGTTGTGTGTGCAGCTGAATAAACACACACAACACAATTAAGTGAAGTAAAGATTCTTTGATTAAAAGGAGAATCCGGGCTCATCTGTTTGTGTTTGAGCTGCCTAATCTCCTTCCCCCATTGTGCACAGAATTAAGCGTCTGGGTTTTTCTGTTTCTAAACAGCGGGCTGTGAGTGGCAGGGTCACAGAACAATCCCAAAACAGCTCCAGCCAACCGGGTGGAATAATACGCCTCATTCAGATGGAAATGCAGCGCTGGGCATTGCGGCCGAATCCTCTGGGATCCTGGCAGCCACGTCTGGGTGAGATTGACCCTCGGATGCAGGTGTTCCTGGACACCTGCCCAGACCATCCCAGGCACAAATCCCACCTTCTACTATGAAAGGAAACAATGTACTGGGGGACGACGAATGGCCTTTTGGATGCTTGGCATGGAGGAGGAGGAAACGAAAGAGGCAGATGGGTGATCTGGCAGTTTGGTACCCATCACACTCCTTTCCCAGACTAAGCCTTTTTTCCATTAATGGTACAGCCCTTGTCTTCCCATGGCACACACACACTCCAGCAGCATTCTCTGGGAAGATGGGTCTTCCTCAGCAGCTGAGAGCTGATCTGCTCCTCCTTCTAAAGCTACCCGCAGCCACAAGGTATGGACTCCAGGGCAAAACAGGTGTTACCTTCTGTTTAAGCTGCATGCAACCCAACCAGCTGTGCAAAATTGCCTGGCTGGAACGTGTTATATGTAGAGCCACCTCTGGGGACAGTTCGGAAGCTTCAGCTGGTGCAGAATTCAGCAGCCAGGTTGTTCACCGGGGCAAGATGGTTTAAGCACGCAACACCAACTGCGCTGGCTGCCAATTAGCTTCTGGGCCCAGTTCAAAGTGCTGGTTTTGACCTGTAAAGCCTTAAATGGCTCAGGACTGCAGTATCTCAAGGACCACCTCTCCCCATATAAACCGTCCTGGACTCTGTGTTCATCCTCTGAGGCCCTTCTTCGTGTGCCTTCGCCATGTGACATCTGGAGAGTAGCAACATGAGAATGGACCTTTTCTGAGGTGGCTCCCTGTTTGTGGAATGCTCTCCTTCATTATACATTTTAGCCAGGCCTTTGGCTGATTATTATTCTACAGCCTTTTAAATGTGATGGTGGGTTATTGTTTTGTTGTTTGGGTTCAATTATTTACTTGCGTTTTTATCTTGTATTTTATTCTGTGAACCGCCCTGAGATCTTGTGACAATAAATAAATAGCCCTGGTGGTGGCACACCTGTGCTGTCCTACTGTTGCCGCAGGATGCCTGCAGAATCCTATCACCCTCCTGCCCCAACTCAAGTACAGGATCACTCCTTTAGTCACCTCTTTTTCTAAACTAAAAAGGCCTTCAGCGTTGCCTCTTATGAAAGGTGTTTCAGCTCCTGGATCATTTTGCTTTTGCTTTTCTACACCTTTCCCTGCTCTATTCCTCCCCCCAGTTTTTTTTTTAAGGTGGGGCAACAAGAATTGTCAAAAGTATCCAAAATACAGCTGCACCACAGATTTGTATACAGACATTAGAATACTGACAATTTTATTTTTCAGTCATTTCCAGCTGGCCTTGAAGCTGGTTCTGAATAGTTTTCACTGGCAAAACAAAAATGGTTAATGATGGGAAGAATTCTATTGTGTGTGTATGGAAGCACTGCAGGATTACTAGGCTCCCCCCCCCCTCATTCTTTGCACAGCAACATAAAAAAAATGGTCAGTTGATTGGGACTAAAACATGGTGGTGGTTGTGTGAGCAGATGCAGAAATGGCAGAACAGGTCACTATATAGACTCAGCAACCTGGAGAGATATTTTGTCTCCTGGGTAGGCAGGCTCGCCTTTGCTGTACTGAAACAACGAATTTCAAGGGTGAACAGAGAAGATAAACAAAGATTCAGTGCATAGGTAAGCCATGGTTTGAAAGTTGGGCATTCTGCAAACCAGAGTCTGGCAATTTGAAGGGCTCCACATTCACTCCCCCTTCATCCGTCTTCTCTCCCTAGAAAGAGCCCTCCTCTTCCCTTATTAGCAACAACCATGGCCACTGTGGCAGCTTTTGCATCACCAAAAAAAAAAAAAAAAGACTGAAAAAAGGGCAAAGATTTGCAAAAAAATTACATATGCTAATTTATGTCTATATTTGCAAATTCAGAAATAATTGCTATAATTTAGAGATCCGTCTCATTGTAATCGGAAAAACTGTGAGCAGGTGACCTGTAAGCCTGCTCAGTCTATTCTCCAGAGATGCTAACTATGGATGGGAAACTTCAATGTGATTCCTGCTCTCCTCTCTTATAATTATTTATCTCTAAATTGGATTTGGACTGGACAGCCCTCTCTAAACTAGGGTGCATGGCCACTTCAACCTTGATAAAGTGTTGCCAACTATGGTTAACACTAAACTGGTAATTATGGTTTGCAACCTCATTTCAACCCCAAATTTCAAATTCTGCTTTATGAGGGAAGCATGCATCATGGTTAGCGTCAGTGCCCATATTGCTCTGAATCACGATTAACACTGACAAAGGAACGGAGACAGAATTTACCCTGGTGACAAAAGGGGGAAGGCAAGCACATCCCCAAGGCCAGCTTCAAATGTATAAAGCACAATTTGTGGGTTGCCAGTGTAATGGCTGCCCTGGACCAAGGAGCACAAGATGAAATGGTTATCGGGCTGGTACCCAGGCAGTTATAAAGAATGCCACACAAAGCAAGACTAATCATGGCTTAAACTGCACAACTCATAGTTCCAAACCTCATAAAAATGCTTGCAAAATATTTAGCTCAATAAAAAATAACTGAGGAAGCTGCCATCTGTTTTTCGTTATTGCACAAATGGGGGAAATTGCGAATGACTTATTCCACACGAGCCAATACTTAACCCACTTTTTGGAAATTCTGCAGTGATGCGGTAGGGCAATTCAAGGGCTGCTTTGCCATGTGCCAAACTCTCCACTGATCCACCCTACCTACATTCCCAATCTGTCATTTTTGTTTGCTTGTGTGAATTGGCCCCACACTGGGAATACATAGCTGGATAATTAATAGGTGTACTTTCCCTGGGACAAGTTTGATGAATAGGGAGGCCAGGTGAAAAAAAGAATAGGTTGCCCACATCTTTAATTGTTGCCTGAAAGAAAGGGTTTTTTAGATGGCAGCCTACTGGGAGTCCTTCTCCTACACACCTGTTAAAGGTGCAGGATCCGTGTCCTCTTTTTCATCTGGTCACCCCAGGAGAGGCTGATGGGGGAAAAGTGGGAGAGGAAGGGAAACATGCAGCTGACAGCACTTTTAGCCTTCCAGACGAGACATAACAGCAAAACTGATATCTTTGAGGGTCCAGTAGGAGGCAATGCAATTTGACAAGGAAGTAGGAAAGAACAAAACATAGCAGAAGAGGTTCCTGCCCTCTCTTTGCCCTACATCTGTAGCTAATTCAGGGATAGAGGAAATTGTCCATTTCATATTCTCTTTTTCCCAGTCTCGGTTTGCCACATTTGTCCATCAGTTTGTGCATTTTTCCCTCCCAAAAAGCCCTCATGAAAATTCATCAGCCTTCTGTTGTGTGTTTCTGCTAATACACACGTTTTTGCCAGCAGTTTCCCCCGATGTAACATATTTTGGTATGGTACTTTCACTAAATATGTGCATTTTTCTCCATAATGCCCCTCGCTTTTCAATTGTAGGGCTGCATTGCAAAATTCAGAAAAGTCTGGATGTCGAAGGATGCCTGTCGTTTGGTTCATGCATTGTTTCAAGAAGTACAAATAGCGGAGGCTTGCATTAAAATGCAAACCAAATTTAATTTCTCTCCCATCTCTAGCAGCTATGCACATTTATTGCCAGGAGCAGCAGATCTGCTAGTGTCAGAGAGTGCCAAGATACTGCTAGTGTTGATGCAAAAGCCGCTGTGAAGCGTGAAGACAAGAGACCGTCTAGTTGGGGCTGACCATTTGCCTCCAGTATCTCAGTACATGTGGTAGGTCCTTTGAGAATGCTATTTGTGATTCAGAATTCGAGTTGATAACTGACCGGTGGGGAAAATGTGGTCTGGCAGGGCATTGTTTTGGTTTTCAGACAGTTGCCCAAAAAAACCACAATAGGACAAAGACCCCCATGCCAGTTTGCAGGCCCTGTGGGTTTTAGAGCTGTGCACTTAAGTGAATAGAGACGGTATCTGTGGTTGGCTCCATTCCCAGACCTGCCAGGCTTTACAAACAAAGGTACCAGGATTTTCAAGGGTTAGCAACCTTATTTAAAACTGTCACTAGCTTCTTTTGTGTCTAGTTTTAGGCAGTTTCAGTTTACACACACCAAATGGCAGACCTACCTTTTGGGGGCCCTGAAGCCTGAGCTGTTATGTGGGCCCCTTTGCAACTAGCAAAGAGGTTATTTTCTTCAATGGGGTTGTTCCACGACAGATAACCACTAAAAAATAATAATAACTACCATGTCTTATATTTTGATTAAAATTGGGTTGCAGGCGCTTCAGGTTACAGACTCTGCAAACCCAGAAATAATACCTTGGGTTAAGAACTTTGCTTCAGGATGAGAACAGAAATCGCGCAGCAGCGGCGTGGCAGCAGCAGGAGGCCCCATTAGCTAAAGTGGTGCTTCAGATTAAGAACAGTTTCAGGTTAAGAACGGACCTCCAGAATGAATTAAGTTATTAACCCGAGGTACCACTGTACTGGATTATCTCACGTGTCGAAGTCACTGGTGTGAATAAAAATTCCCTATGCCTTTCGAGTTGGGGTGTGTGTGAAAATTAGGGAAATGTTATATGCATGTATGATGCACCACAGAATGATGAAATGTTAAGCAACGTAGACTGAGGTCGCTTCTGGAGTCCCTCTGGGATTAGAGGCCCTGAAGCTTAAGCTTCATTAGTTTCATTATAGAACCACACACCCAAATGCATGTATTTATTATCAGGGCCAGCCCACAACGTTTTGCCACTTGAGGCAAAAACCCAGGCGGTGCCCCCTGCCCACGCTGTGTCCCCTGCCCACCACCTGCTCCTTGCTGCCTCTGGGTGCCTGCCACTCACCACTGCTGGGGGCTTGTCACCTCCTCCTGCTCCTCCACCACTTGGCCGTGCCCCCACCATAACCATGCCTCCCCACTGCCAGCACACCAGGGTTTCCCCAGGCTGCCTCCAGGTGGTAAAGGAGGGAGTGCAGCAGTGGGCAGGTGGCAGCGAGGTGTGTGGCCATGGCAAGGGTGTATGGCTGCTGGATAAGATGGTGAGTGTCTGGCAGTGGTGAGTGCTTGGCACTGGGTGGTGGGTGACTGCTAGTGGCATGCAGTGGCGGTGCCTCCGGGAGCTTGCAAGCTCACCCAGTGAGTTTCATGGCTAAGTGGTACTGGCTCTCAAATAAATTGGCCAATCAATCCAGTTTCATCTAGTTCATTATATTGTTTCTGGCAGCCAGCAAGATACCACAAAAAGCTCTCAAGAAGGTAACATAGGTGAGGGTCATTTTGTATTGTTCATCTCCACGATACCCTGAGGTATGCTGCATCTGAGCATGGAGGGCCTATTCAGGTATCATTACTAATAGCCACTGATAGGCCTTCCCTCCATGGGTTTGTCTAATCCTGTTCTAAAGGCTTCTAACAATAATGAATTCCATACATTAATTACGGTTGTGTGGAAAAGTGCTTCCTCCCTCCCCCCCCCTTTTTTTTTTTTTGCTGACAGTGCAGAACTCATGGACAATCGGTTTCATTGCTTGACCCAGAATACTAGCATTACAGTGGTACCACGGCTTACAGATGCTTCAGGTTACAGACTCCGCTTACCCAGAAATAGTACCTCGGGTTAAGAACTTTGCTTCAGGATGAGAACAGAAATTGCACAGCAGCAGCAGGAGGCCCCATTAGCTAAAGTGGTATCTCAGGTTAAGAACGGTTTCAGGTTAAGAATGGACCTCCAGAATGAATTAAGTTCTTAACCTTAGGTACCACTGTATTCTATTGCCTTGTTTATTGTTTGTATTTATAGCTCGCCCTTGACGATATCACAAAAATATCACAGTTAAGATAACTACAACACAAGTACAAGGCAAAGCCACAAAAAACCCCACAAAAGCAACTGATATCTGAATGACGAAACGGCAACACAGAACAGCAGGGCATAGCCAAGCAGCGGGAGGGAAGACATCTACCTGAATAAAGGCCTTGATAAACCATCAAAAGGCACACCGTGATAGTGCAAGACTCACCTCAGAAGGAAGACCAGCCCAAAAACTGAGGCCATCACAGAGAAGGCCCTCTCATGCTTTGAACCACCCCTTGCCATTTTCTCTCCTGTATTTGTCACAAACACACACACACACACGAATCCTGTCCTATTTGCATTTCATTTGGTTCAGTGAAGAAGGACTGGTTTATTATCTCAGGACCAGCTACTGAGAGGCAGTCACACACATACATAGGCAGGTGGCAGGTCAGATGTGGCAGCAGTCCTGTTCCACACAACACCACACTCCTCTTGGTCTCTCTCTCTCTAGCTGTGTAGGGCACATTTTCATATGCTGACACACAGTAACCAGGCAAGTTATCTGCCTCCTAGCACTGCTCCCCGTGCTGTGGAAACTTGAAACATATGCTGCTTTTTCACACTCTGGAAACAACACATGTTCAGGAGCTAAATCCTTGAGAAAGACATAAGGGGAGCAGATTTCCTAGGCCTCCATGCAGGCTAAGTAGCCCCCAGATGAAGAGAAATAGGAAAATCTATATACTCATTTTTGTTTTGTTTTCCCCCACAGTGTGGAACTTTAGGTAGATCCATAGTGACTTAGTGCTTGGATTATTTTGTGGCGGGGAGCCCTTCATGAAACCAACAACTGAATCCACTTCTCTCAGCATGTGCTAAAACATATTCTGAGGTGAGATGTTAGTGACTGAATCCTTGCAGTCCTATTTCCATGCATCCATTCAAATTCTAGTTTTGGCTGCAGTGTCTGAATCTGAAAATATGTATTCAGTTCAGAGATCTTTTAGTATGTAAAACGTAGGCCTTCTGCTGGCAGGTGAAGACTTTTATTCTGACAGGCCTTTGGGAACTGACTGTCTTTTAAGGAAAGGGCTTTTAATAGTGCTGTGCTATCCTGTCGTTACTGTTTTATTATCTGTATTTGAATAGATTTTGGATATTGTTTTGATTCTATTGCAGTTTTATTATTGCTTTAATGATTATCTTTTATATGTTTTTAACTGTTTGTATTTGATCCGTCTTCTTTTAATTTGTGTGAGCCTTGAGTCCCTGTCTGGGGAAAAGCCGGAATATACATCATCATCATCATCATCATCATATGGCATCTGCATTACTGGTCGAAAGAATAAACTTTTCTCAGAATTTGGGTTTCCGTACCTCATGCTCCCAAATCTATCTATCATCAAGGTCTGAAATGCCAAGGTCAAAAGGAAAGAACTGGGTAGTGTTGGCCACCCACCAATATTGGTGCAATTTCTACAAATCAGGCATCTGTTTTTCTTTTTCTTTTTTATTAGTTGGAGTTTTTAGTTTTGTTTTACTGCTCCTGGGAAGTGTCATACAAAGTTGAAGAAGGACCAGGGGCACTAATCTGATTTATCCATGGCTGAAAGAAGTGGAATTATTTGTTCTACCTACTTTATATTGTTTGAGATCACTGCTGAGAGGGAAAGCTCTGGAAGTTATTTTTTTCTCACCTACCCAATTACTGTGAAAACAGAAGACAGTGGGGAGCAGAACCTTGTTTTCCTGGAGTGTTGAGCCCTTGGCAGTTGGGTCCAGGAACACACATCTGTT
Source organism: Podarcis muralis (assembly GCF_964188315.1). Taxonomy (NCBI): domain Eukaryota; kingdom Metazoa; phylum Chordata; class Lepidosauria; order Squamata; family Lacertidae; genus Podarcis; species Podarcis muralis. The sequence goes on from NC_135656.1 coordinate 73,838,227, forward strand.
ACCAAGTAGAGTTTAACTTTAGAATGAAATGTCATGTCCTCCTTGTAGGCAGCAGGTGAAACTGAGTTAAACCCAATGGATTTTAACAAGATCATACTCCAGAGTTAAGTGTGGGTACGACTGCAATCTTACAGGCCTGTTATTATCTAGTTTATCCAGAAACGAGTCCCAAGTAAGTAGGCTTAGCATTGCAGCCTAGAATTTAGCTGTCAACACCATGGAATATTGAGAACGAAAGGGTATATTTGTCAACATAAAGAACTGCAATGCAGATAAAATCCAAATTTCTAACATGTTGATCCAAAACTTCAAGTTGTTAGCTGCATAACAAGCAGCGCTATCTGCAGCTGCTAACTCTTTCTGCGGTATGCTGCCCACTCTTACTTGAATTTGCAGTAATTGAGTAATACTATTTTTATATATGCTGGTGATGCCTTGTCTGTGTATATCAGTAAATGGAAGATCAGCAAGGAGTCATAAATAGACACACAGAGCTCAAGTGGCAGGCTTCACCCACAGTTCTCTTGAGCTTGTTCCTGGCTGTTTCTACTCTGGACAGTTACTGTGGAACAACCACACTTGGTTCATTCACTTTTTACAAAGCACTTGCGTTCTCCTCCCATGTTTTCTCCCTGTTCAGCTTCCCTTCCCCCTCCCCCTCCTGGAGTCCAGGAAATCCAACTTTTTTCATTTTTGTTTTTACGCAGTAAATAGATATGCAATTTTAATCAGGCATATGTGACTCATGACACAGGCCAATACTTTTCCAGGAGATGGGATTTAGTTATGTCTGTATACTGCAACATAAAAACTACTTTCTTTCTCCTCAGGGTAGGAACACGTAACAGCAGTTTCAAAATACAATAGAAACCTGTACCTTGTGCACAACTAAATGCAATCACAGGTTTGGAAAAGAGTGAAATAAGAAATATATCCTTACCTGGGCCCATTGCTTTTTATGAGGTATAACAAAATAGTGAGCCAAGGTGGGCTTCTGCCCAAATGAGCCTTAACTCAGGACAGTTTAAGCAGGATTTATGCAGCCCTGGGTGGAACGCACTTCCACACAGACACACCCATGTGCTATTCTGGTTCAGGGTGGGATTCGACTCAGCCCCATGATAAGCTCCACAATGAGGCATTCCTGACTGGGTGCACTTGCCTCGCCTGCCACCCTAGTTGTAAGCCAGATTTTGCTTTAGAGTCATTAATATGCAATTTAAAGGAACAGATGGAATTTCCCCAGGACTTCAGCATATTTGTGAACCTGACACATCTCATGGAATCCTGACAAAAAAAATAATGTTTCATTCTGGGCTAAGTAAAAAAGAAAAGAAAAATTGCAAAATAGTTGTTTTGATTTAGATTTTGTGATGAGCCGTTCCTATCTCCTTCCAAAAACAAATAGCAGTCTGCAAATGTAATAATGAAGAAATGAAATAATGCAGAAGCCTGGCCAAAAGATATGTCTTTACAATACATCTGAAGCAACTTCTCTCTCTCTCTCTCTCTCTCTCTCTCTCTCTCTCTCTCTCTCTCCAGAGAATATTTATGTCACCCCTCTTAATGCTTTTGCTGTTTTTAATCATTCGATTATTGTTGCGTTGTTTTATATGATTTGATGTTAGCTGCTCTGAGCATCTGAATTGGAGGAGGAAAGAAGGTTAGAACTTTTACAATAAGCCAAAAGAGTGTTCCCTCTACCATTCTGGCCAAACAGGTAAAGCAATGGTTTTCCTCTTATAATAATTGACAAGGTACAAATCCTGCTTCATAATTGGCCAGTCCATTCAAAGCACGGAAATATATAGGAAGATACTGCTGCATTTTTCATATGTCAATCATGACCGTGGCTGCCACTCATTGACTTGAATTCTGGAAGGTAGGCAAGCCTAATTCTTACTGAATAACATGTAAGGCAGAATACTGATTGCACCTCTCCCCTTATGTCTCAAACTGTAAAAGCTAGCTTTTTTAAAAAGCACAATTGAAAGTTAGAATTCAGGCTAGCTAATACGTAAATGGCATGTCTAGATTCCAGCAAAGGAGTCTCCCATATTGGACGGTATGGTAATACTAGCCAGAATGAATATTCATAGTCAGAGAATTTCCTTATCAAAAGGCACAGTTCTATTTTCTTGTATAAGAAAGGACTGACAGCCCAATCTTAGACATGTTTACTTGGAAACTAGCCCCACTGAGGGGCAGAGGTGATAATGCCCATTCCTTTCAGATGATTAAGGGTGCAGGCTGCATTACTGGGAACCCATCTCCCAGGCCCTCCCCTCTCAAGTGCAAATTCCACCCAGCTTCCCTAAGCTAGCCTTAACCATGGTTAGGAATGTCTGCGGATATTTCTCATTATGTCTGCACCTCGGTAACCCGCTGTGACCAATTTCTAAGACATTTTGCAGGCAAAGTCTCTCGCATCTATGCTGACTTGGACTCCAAGTTGACAGAGCCAATTGACATGCATTCTGCAGCTGCCTGCCCTGTTACGGATTATTTTCAGCTCATGCAGCTCGTGGATGTGAATAGGCTTCTTGGAAGTCAACCACTTGTGCACTTGACCCTTGCTCCAGTCTCAGCCACTTACGGCATCCAGAGATGCGGCGGGGATGCGCACGGAGGATTATTAATGCTTCCCTAGGAGGGGGAGAGGCACCATCCAGTCAGAAAACTTCAGTAGCTCATCTTCTGCTAAAAGAGTTGTCTCTAATCCCCACCATATTGGACAACTACTACGTATATTAATATTTCATTCCTGGGCCACTAGAGAGCTGGATGGGGTGTGTTGATTTTGCGGAACCTCTCAGCATCTTTGGGCATCAGCCAACATGGAACCCTTGGATCATCCTGCTGGGATGGGGTTTGGGGGCAGCATATGACAGCAGCTCTGGTCCTAACTAGCAGGCAAATTCCAAAAGGTGGTACACGGGGCAAAGGACTCAGTGTCTTGGCCTTTGGCTTATGGTGTCCTGGAGGGATCAAATCTTGTCTGCCATGCTGTTTAACATCTGCATGAAACCACTGGGGGAGTTTATCCAGAATTCTTGAATTCATTTATTTGAAATATTTATAATTTATAATTTATGGGTGGCAATAAGTGAAAATAGCAACAATAAAAAGCACATAAGTTTCTTTCTGAAAGGCAGTGGTGGTTTATGAAGACTCTAAGGAGATGATGTTGAGGGAAATAACAAGGAAGGTGGGGTGGGGTGGGGTTACACTAGAGTTACACTAGAAGTGGAGAACTTCAGTCCCAGGGGCTAAATGCAGCCTGCTAGCCAGCCTCTCTGTCCAGCCATGTCTATACCCTAGGTCCTTCACTATTCCTTCTTCCCACTTCCCTTGCTTGCTTTTTGTAGGAGATTAGGATCTAAGTCCACAGAGCTGTACTGCTGATAGGCAGATACTCAGACCATAAGGGACACGGGTGACGCTGTGGTCTAAACCACTGAGCCTCTTGGGTTTGCTGATCAGAAGGTCGGCGGTTCAAATCCATGCGATGAGGTGAGCTCCCGTTGCTCTGTCCCAGCTCCTGCCAACCTAGCAGTTTGAAAGCATACCAGTGCAAGTAGATAAACAGGTGCCGCTGTGGCAGGAAGGTAAATAGCATTTCTCTGCTCTCTGGCTTCCATCATGGTGTCCCGTTGCACCAGAAGCGGTTCAGTCATGCTGGCCACATGACCCGGAAAGCTGTCTGTGGATAAACGCCGGCTCCCTCAGCCTGAAAAGCGAGATGAGTGCTGCAACCCCATAGTAGCCATTGACTGGACTAAACCTTCCAGGGGTCCTTTACCTTTTACTTTTACTCAGACCATAGAAATGCAATTGGTTGAGAGGGCTCAGTATGATGTCGTTTCCCTTCCTCTCCAGTAGAGGAAGGAACAGATAACCATGGTTTGTGTCATGGAGGGGAGGGTAGAGCCATGGGCATAGCCAGGGGGCGGGAGGGCAGCTGCCCCCCAATCAATAAAAATCAATAAAAATACATAGCAAACTTAGGTAAAGGCCTGCCCCCCCAACAAAATCCTGTCCCCCGCCCAACAAAAATCCTTGCTATGCCCATGGGTACAACAGATCTGTGCATGAGAGAAACAGTTTTCAAATGTTCTATGGGTGCATAAAGGCTGGAAAGGAGCTGGGCAGATCTCACCTCCTTGTGCTCATTATAGTAATACCTCAGGGAGTGCTTCGCCCATTATAGCCCTACCTGGGCCTTACAATCGTCATCCAACTTGCTTCTGCATATGCTTCCCCCAAGGGAAGGCAGCAAAGGAAAAGTGGACCTTTCAGCAGTAGCCTCTTAGCTGTGAAATGTTCTCTCCTGAAGGACGCCCACCTGGCACCAGCAAAGACATTCTTGTTTTCCAAGGATCATGCTGTGGTTTGGTCAGTTCTTTGTATTCCTCTTTTTGGGTGGGAGAGGGTATTGTCCTTGTTATAGATTGCGGATGGATAAAACACTTTTGGTACTATTTGTTGTTTTATTCCTTTTGACTTCATGGTATTTTTAATTTGTTTAAAGGCACTTTGAGACCCCCCTCCCATGTAAATTGCATGAATTTATGGAAAAATTGAATGAATCCATAAACTGAATGAATCCATAAAGTCAGAAAGAGCCCTATCCCCTATCTGTATGTTTATATGCACAGAGGTGCCTCTCCGTGCAATCAGGAACTCTGTTTTTCTAGTATTCCTGGTTGCATGCAGTAAGTCTTATGTGCATTGTTGTATGCACTGCCCCACCCCCTCCAGCCTGCGGTCAGTGCTGCCCTTGCAGAATTCAGCAGGGGGGAGGATGGGGCAAAACTAGAATTAGTTGTCTCCGCCTGTCATTCGCTCTGGCTCCACCTACCTTTAGCCTCCCTATTACTCTCAGTGGGCATCAGCCACCACTGGCATACAATTGTACACGTGGAACCTTACAATGAATATTTGGGAGTCAGATATGCTCCCTATTATATGTTCATAGAAAATCCCCCTCCCCACAGAAGGCTAGAGAGGATCCTGGGAAGGGAAAGTGTCTCTCCACTTTAGAAATGGGCAGTGGTCTACTTGCACTTGCATTTATCCTAAAGTGGCTGTAATCCTATGCATGTTTAGCAGCAGGTCTGGGTCACTACAGAACAGCTGTAAAAGCTGGCTCGCTACTTTCTCTGCACAAAGTTGGCTGCTCCTTTGCTTGTCAACGCAGGTAGGACGCAGACATCCACTCTGCTCTTGTGTGGTTTACTCTTTTGTTCCACCCGGAGCAGTCTGTGCCCTGCCAGCTCCAGCAAGCTGCTCTATTCATGGCGGTATTGGGTGCCAACAGACGGAAGAGAACCAAACAGACATGACCCCCAACACCTTCCTGGCGCCTGTGTCTTTTTACTTCCTGTAAAGTAAACTGTCATGTTATGTATTCAGTGGTCTGTGTTTGCCTGAGCTTGAGTCTGGACTGAGGATTCTGAGCTCCTGTGTTCTAATTTGATACATGATGTCCAATCACAGAACATTTCAGGATCTGGGCCTCTGCCATTGGCCCTTGAACTCTGAGTCATGATTTGCAGCTTGGAAGTTTGGACAACCAATCATGTTGGGAGTGCGAGTGGCCCAGGCTTTCAGGAATGTATATAAGCAGTTGCTTTGCACCTGTTTCCCACTTATGTAGTTCAATAAAAATGCTTGCTGTTATCATGGTGTCTTGCCTTGTGGGATCCAACCTACACTTCATGTCAAAAATTTTAAAGTGAACCTGGAACCGGTAGAAAATTGTGTGGGGCAGGCAAACAGTCAAGAAGCATTCCAAGCCTGAGTTTTCTCTGTGTAACACTTTAGGCCACATCTATACCACTTAAAGGACATTCATACTATTTTAACAGTCACCAGGGCTTCCCCCATAGAATCTTGTGAACTGGAGTTTGCCCCATACAGAGTTAAAGTTCCCAGCATCCTTAACAAACTACAGTTCTTAGGTTACTTTGTCAGGGACCTTTAAAGTGCTAAAGGAGTGGTTCATATGTTTGTTGGAGATGTGACATTATTATCACTAAATCAGAACTTGTCCAGATGTTATTGCAATCAATGGAAGCTTGTCTGCTAGGCCTACTGGATCACAGCCCTCTCAGTGAGAGTGTCTAACAAATATGTTTATGTCTAGCTTTGTCCTCAGCCTCTGAATAGTTGGGGAAATGGCACAAGATGTGTGCATCTTGGTCCAGCTCCGGGCCACAGACAGACAGGCTTTTCACATGTGTATGTCTTGTTAGATAGAACATAGCTTTGCAGTTCCCCAACTCAATCCAAGGCTTAATTTAAATGCTCAGTTGGTAGAGCACGAGACTCTTAATCTCGGGGTCGTGGGTTATAGCCCCATGTTGGGCAAAAGATTCCTGCATTGCAGGGGTGTGGACCAGATGACAAATGGCCCTTGTGGTCTCTTCCAACTCTACAATTCTATGATTCTATATAAGAAACATGCAGTGTTCTCCATGCAGCGTTCTCCTCCAAGTGGCCATGAACTTGGGCCACGAAGCCCTGCTGCGCTCATGCTGCATGAAGAAGTGAGGCAAGGCAGTTTAAATGAGACAACCATCGTGTGGAATGTCGTGGGGAAGGTTGCTCTTTACATGTCCAGTGACACATTTCATTGAATCCTAGGTGCTGGGGCTGTGCATGTGCAGCCCTTTTATACTGTAAATAAGCCAAAATCTTTCCAATCAGCTCTTTCAGTGGTGAAATGGAACTGAATCCAGTCTCCCAGACACAGTTCCCTCCTCACCCCCCAAGAGCTGGCTGGTGATATTTCAGGTGATTTGGTTTCGTTTGGTTGTTTTTTAAAGGGGTGGGCATGTGCTGACTGCTTCTTTCTCTCTTGTATTGGAGGCTGGCATTACTAGAAACATTATTTTTTATTCCCATTTACCAGCATCAATCACCAGAGGGCCAACAGGTGTCCAGAAGTCCCAGTAGAAAGAAAACAGCCATTCTTCATTTATGGGTACAGTGGTACCTTGGTTCTCAAACCCCTTGGTACTCAAATGCCTTGGTTCCCAAACGCTGAAAAAGGTGTTCCTTTTTTAGAACGTTTTTTGGAAGTCGAACATCCGATGAGGCTGTTGGCTACTGTTTCCAGGGTACCTACAACACCAGAAGCTGCGCCTTGGTTTTTGAACATTTTGGAAGTCAAACGGACTTCCGGAACAGATTAAATTTGCCGCTTTTTTTTTTTTTTTGCAATTTATTTTGACAGTTTTTTTTGTTTGTTTTTTTGAGGCTTTTTCAATTAATTTGTTTTTGTGACTGTGTGGAACCCAGTTCAGCTGCTGATTGATTGATTGATGGTGTGACTGCGGAAATGGATAAAAGCCCCCTATCCAAACAATGACTCATCAGTGCAAGTAAGAAATAAATTTTTTTTATCATCTTCAAGACTGTCTTATTTATTTTATAGTACAGTACATTGATTATTGCTTTCATTTTATGGATCAGTAGTCTCATTAGATAGTAAAATTCATGTTAAATTGCTGTTTTAGGCATTGTGTTTAAAAGTCTGGAACAGATTAATCCATTTTACATTATTTTCTATGGGAAAGCGCACCTTGGTTTTGGAACGCTTTGGTTTTGGAATGGACTTTCGGAACAGATTAAGTTTGAGAACCAATGTACCACTGTACAGTGGTACCTCAGGTTAAGTACTTAATTCGTTCTGGAGGTCTGTACTTAACCTGAAACTGTTCTTAATCTGAAGCACCACTTTAGCTAATGGGGCCTCCTGCTGCTGCCGCGCCGCCGGAGCACGATTTCTGTTCTCATCCTGAAGCAAAGTTCTTAACCTGAAGCACTATTTCTGGGTTAGCGGAGTCTTTAACCTGAAGCGTATGTAACCTGAAGCGTATGTAACCTGAGGTACCACTGTACATGAATATTGACCTATGTTACAGCATGAACAATTAAAACGGATTTTGTCCTAATAGTGAGGTGGTTAAAAAATACACTTGGAGGGCTGTATCTAACTAAATCCTACCCAGAGTAGGCCCTTTGATGGTAATGTGCCCAAACTAGTCATGGTTATTAATTCTGATGGGTTTACTCTGAGTAGGACTTGCATTAGATACAACACTGTCAAAATAACTCTAATCAAATGGATGTAAAAGTCACCAGGTAGGTCACTCTCCCACCCTGAATTAATTAATTCATATTCCTCATGCTGCTAAATTTACAGCTTGACAATGTTTATGGATCTCTCGCTGTTCTTTAAATGTGCCCCGAAACTTAAATTGGTCCGAAATGTAAGCAGCCAGACATCTAACTGGGGTTCACTGCATGGAGCATATTAACTCCTGATATTGTTCTAATTGAATTGGTTACAAATTTGTTTCCAGGCTAAATTAAAAGTGCTAGTCCTAACCTTTATAAAGCCATAAACAATCTCGGGCAAGGATATCTGAAGCTGGCATTTCTCCACTTATCTATTCAAAACATTTATATCTTGCTCTTCCAAAAAGTTCAAGACTGTTTATAACCAGGAAAAAAGGGAAATGTTGGATGAATTGAAGGAAAGGAAAATAAAAAATACAATAAAACACAATCAAGATACAATAAAAAAAATCCTAAAACCTCATTACCTAAGAGGAGCAAAGCCCAGAAAGTTAATCCGTAAGAACAGCCATACAAAAAATACACATCAATCAATAGTTCACTAAAATGGAGCAGTTATTTGAGCCTTGCTGTTTATAGGCTGCCTTCTAAGCTTGAATAGTTTGGTATGAAGATACAAGTACCAGCTGAATTTCTTTCCACGCTCCCAGCATTTATTTGATTCACAGAGTTCGCCTCATGTGAATTTCTTGATGGGAAGTAAGTGAAGAAAGCTTTTTCCACACAGAGAGAGCATTCATATGGTTTCCTCTGTGAATTCTCTGATGATCATTAACTTTGTGCACTAGCTGAAGCTCTTTCTACTTTGGTCAATATCTGCTCCTTGTTCCCCCACCTTCAAGGGTAAGGTGGGTGAGGAACAGGGACTGGATTTTTTGAAAACCTCAACATGAAGTTTGTATATTCAAGTGTGTTTCTTTTAATTCTCATCTTCCTCCCTTGATCTCGATGGGATGTGAAGTGTTGTTTTTTATTTTATTTTTAGTAGTTGCACTAAAAATATGAAAAATACTCACATATTAAATGTACTATTATGCACATTATTATACATATCATATTATACACATGTACATTCCAGGTTTCCTAAGGTTATGCACATTATTATACATATCATATTATACACATGTACATTCCAGGTTTCCACAGGGGCGCCATTGAGGCCTGTTTGTGTGTGTAAATGCGCATGGGGTATGTGTGCCAAACTGGGTCTTTGACCCGGGTGAAATAAAGCCTAGCTTTGCCCCTATGTTTATGTATGATTTTGCATGTAATTCCTTGGGTGTTTTATTAGGGAAACCAACAATGCATGAGCAGCATGGAAACAAGCAGGCACTTGATGTGAGAGATGGCCCAGTCCTCATTGGCAAAGCTCCATTGAGTTGGGACCACAAAATTCTGAATATAAATCCATCTAAAATAGATTCCTTATACTACCCATGGTGGGATGCTCTACCAAGTGAGGCCCTCCTGGCTCAATGAGCTCAAAACTCGGCTCTTCACAAATGCTTCTGGAGAGAGTTAACATGGTTAACTCTGCTTCTGGACTGATGCACAGCCTTCTATTTAGTGTGGTGTTTTCCCTTTCGACTGATGCAGCTACGCTGCAGTGTTTGAAACGGTTTCATTGTTTGGTTAACGCTGGAGTCCCTTAGGACCAAAAGCGCAGAGCATTCCATTTTGTAGTATTTTGTGAGGGCGAACCTCTAAAAAGAGGCAGCCTGTGTTGTGTCCTTAACTTGGTACAGCGCCATTTTGAAGGAAGCCAGCTCCAGGCTAAAGGAAAGAGAGATTTTTTGTGTGCCACCATCGCCTTCCTTGGAAGCAAATAAACACAGGTGAGATTTGAATCCTGCTGCTTTTCATACCTGTGAGGCACCAGCAGGAATCAAATAGAACAACAAAGAGAAGAGGCCAAGAAAAGCACCCCGCAGATCTGCTCCGCTCTTTCTGGCCCGACACTCTCAAATGTGTCATCCGCAGGAAGAGTTCCCAACCGACTAACAGCTTGTGCAGGCGACACTGAATGGTGCAAGCTGGCCTTGGGGAAGACATTCTTATTCCCACCCCCACCCCCAAATATCATGTAGATCAGTGCTGGATATTGGCTTTGTCAGAGGTGCCTGAATGACGCACCAGTGCCTCACAATAGACGCAGCGTGTGCAAATGAGAGGCGGTGGGGGCAAGGAGGGGGGCACCATGAATATTCATGAGAGAGAGTTCCCTGATCAAAAGGCATAATTCTGTTTTCTTTTATAATATATCTGGTTAATACAGACTTAATGAACGAATGAATAATAAATTAGTCCAATTTTGTTTTCTTTCTTTTCGGAAGTGCAGGCTCGAAGGGGGACTTTGTGCGAGTTTGATTGATAGGCAAGGCTTGCTGGGAAATCTGCTACCCAATTGTTTATTAAATATGAAACAAATGATGGTGCAATCATTTTAATCTTGTTGTGGCAGCACATGCTGGTGGCGATAATAAGGGGAGGGGGGAGGGGGTTCCTATCTAGCGTGATCTCCAGTTCCCTTTTATTTTCTCCTCACAGAAAAGCAAGCAAAAGGGGGCAGACTGTCCCTGAGACAGGGCGTTACAAAACCAGCCTGGCTAGTTAAACACCCCCCCCCTCCAAAAAAAAGCCCTGCCCAGATGGCAGCCCTGCAGTGCTGCTCCCTATCTGGGACTTCTTTCGAATTCCCTAAAGCTCAGAACAACACAGCAACTGTTTCCTTATTAAACAACTGAGGAGCAAGGGTCATGGTCCCAGGTGTGAGAATATTTAAATACAGATCACTGTGCAGCACAAAGAACAGTCTCTGCGCCATGGTAGATTTGGGGTGTGTGGAATTAACTGGGGGCGGGAGGAGACCTTCAGGGGCTTCCACTTACTTACTTATTTGTAATATTGCTTACCTGCCCTTCACCATAAGGTCCCAGGGCGGATTACAGCAACAGCATATACAATTATAGCGGGGGGGGGGGGGACTGTTCCAGATGGAACAGGGCAATATAGGCATTTAGAGTGGCATTGCCCCCTTTCCTTCGCTCACTTTTTACAGGGCACCCACACAATGTCCTCATCAAATCACCCAGCTTCTTTTGAGAGCTTGAGGTATGAGGTGAATCATAATGATCGTGATCGCCACAATCGGCATCATTGTTATATAATTAATACTAAAGTTACCTTTCTAGTTGGCGCCGCTTTAACCTTCCCATCCATGTCTTAATTACGGCTAAACTGCTTTCCTGGCTATATTACCATATTTGCACAATAATGTTTTAAGGAAAGGATGTGATAGGAATAATTAAATAATTGATTTTAACATCCCATTTTCTTTTTAACAATGTGGCTTTCCTGCTCCCCTGTAATTAAACAGTCTACACTTCCGATTAAAACAAATCACACTTAAGTGAATAAGCATCTCTCTCTCCCCCCCCCCCATACAGTGGTACTTCTGGTTACAAACTTAATTCGTTCCAGAGGTCTGTTCTTAACCTGAAACCATTCTTAACCTGAGGTACCATTTTAGCTAATGGGGCCTCCTGCTGCTGCCTCTCCACCAGCGTGCGATTTCTGTTCTCATCCTGAGGTAAAGTTCTTAACCTAAGGTACTACTTCCGAGTTAGCGGAGTCTGTAACCCGAAGTGTTTGTAACCCGAGGTGTTTGTAACCAGAGGTACCACTGTATACACAGTATTTTTCCATGTATAAGACTATATTTTTTCAAGTTTAAAATTGGGAGGGGGGGGATGTCGTCTTATACATGGATAGTGCATATGGGGGATTTCTTTATTTGGAGTCCCAAAAAATAGGGGTCGTGTTATACAAGGGGGCGTGTTTTACATGAAAAAAATATGGTGTGTGTGTGTGTGTGTGTGTGTGTGTGTGTGTGTGTGTGAATGAGACTGTCTGGGAGGTAGGGAGACCTTGAGAAAGAGCTGTTAGGTGAAATGAACCTTCCCCACCCACAGGGGCTGTGTCACACCTGCTCTTGTCTGCAAAACATAGCAGGATGAATGCATGAAAAGGCTCAATATTTCAAGCGTCATTTGCAATTCCCCTTGTAGCTTACAGCGGGAGAGCAATTATTAGGATTCGCCTGCCTAGAAGTACCCTTTGTGCCTGCCCTTGCCATATTACAGGGGTGGGAAAGCTTTCCAAACCAAGGGCCACATTCCCTTCTCCAGAGGGCCCACACCATGCCAGTGGTGGGTGGAAACAGAGGCAAAGCTGGTTAGTTTCACACACATGCTCCTGTCTACCCTCTGTCAAATAAAGCAAGAGACACTGTGAAAACTCAAGGGCACATTTCAGCCAGGCAAGAACATTCAGGGAGAGTGTCAGGCCAACGGGGTGGGGGTGGGGGTGGAGACTGGGGAGTGTGAGTGTGGCTGAGAAGGAAGCAGAGCTCAAGAGAGTTTCCCAAGGGTCAAACGGAGGTCTTATGCATACTCCCTCCCCTCCACCCAAGGAAAGCCACTCTTTAGAGCTCAATCGCAACAAAGAGCAATGCGGGTTTAAGTGTGTACTTGAAAATTGAATTTTGACTGCATCCACAGGGGAAGCCTTTATTTGCTGGTTGGCCTTCACACTTTCCCCCAAAAAGTGTAAGAGGAAATTGATGGCACAGATTTGCATAAATTTGCATATGCTAGTACAGTGGTATCTCGGGTTAAGTACTTAATTTGTTCCGGAGGTCTGTACTTAACCTGAAACTGTTCTTAACCTGAAGCACCACTTTAGCTAATGGGGCCTCCTGCTGCCGCCGCGCCGCCAGAGCACAATTTCTGTTCTCATCCTGAAGCAAAGTTCTTAACCTGAAGCAATATTTCTGGGGTAACGGAGTCTGTAACCTGAAGCGTATGTAACCTGAAGTGTATGTAACCCGAGGTACCACTGTATTGCAAAGTAATAGATGCAAATTTAGGAAATAATTGCTAATTACCTGAACCTTTATAATCACAATTCTGCCTTGTTGATCAACATACAGTGGTACCTCGGGTTACATATGCTTAAGGTTACAGACGCTTCAGGTTACAGACTCCACTAACCCAGAAATAGTACCTCGGGTTAAGAACTTTGCTTCAGGATGAGAACAGAAATCGTGCTCCGGCGGCGTGGCAGCAGCAGGAGGCCCCATTAGCTAAAGTGGTGCTTCAGTTTCAGATTAAGAACGGACCTCCGGAATGAATTACCGTATTTTTTGCACCATAACACTCACTTTTTTCCTCCTAGAAAGTAAGGGGAAATGTCTGTGCGTGTTATGGAGCGAATGCCTACGGATGGCTGGGGGATCTGCTGCAGTCATGAGCAGAGGATCCATGGTTCCCCTTCCTTCCCTCCTCCGTGGCTCGCTTTGAAACAGCAAAGCGGGAGAAGAGCCGCTGAGTGGGGAGGAGAGTGGGACAGAGAGCCTGCTTGCTTTAAAGGAGCAAAGCGGGAGAGGAGAGGAGCCGCTTACACTCGTGTAAGCGGCTCCTTTCCGGTTGGCTCCTTTATTTTTATTTTTTTTATAAATATTTTTTATTGCGTTTCTTTCCATAGGTTCACAAGTTCAAAAGCATACAAGAGTAAAAAACAAGAAACAAATTATAAAGATAAAAGAAAATAAAAAAGAATGGGTATGTGTCAAATCATCTTTCCATAATTTATCACTGTCAGTTGGACCTCCTCACATCTTCCAAGCCTTGCGTTCTTTGCAATAACAGTGTCAGCAATTTGTTACCTTATTTCGCAACTTACTGTAACTTTCAATTATTATGTTTCCAAATTCAGAATGTTATAACCCAGTTTTAGTACCTTTAAAATAAACATAATATATTTGTTTCACATTTGTCTCCTCTTTTTTTTTTGTTATCACTTACTTTACCATTTACTTAATCAAATTGCTAAAGCATAACATTTCCTAATCGTGCACATTCTTAACATTCATACAGTTTATAATGTTTTTGCAAATAGTCTTTAAATTTTTTCCAGTCCTCCTCTATTATTTCCTCGTCCAGATCTCGGATTCTGCCAGTCATTTCAGCCAGTTCCATATAGTCCATCAACTGCGTCTGCCATTCCTCCAGTGTGGGTAAATCTTGTGTCTTCCAGTGCTTTGCGATGAGAATTCTTGCTGCTGTAGTTGCATACATAAACAAGGTTCTATCCTTTTTTGACACCTTCCGGTCCACCATGCCCAGAAGGAAGGCCTCCGGTTTCTTAGGAAAGGTATATCTAAATACCTTTTTAAGTTCATTATAAATCATTTCCCAGAAGGCCTTCACTTTTGGGCAGGTCCACCAGAGGTGAAAGAATGTCCCTTCTGCCTCTTGACATTTCCAACATTTATTATCAGACAGGTGATATATCTTAGCTAACTTGACTGGGGTCATGTACCACCGGTATACCATTTCCGGTTGGCTCCTTTAAAGCAAGCAGGCTCTCTGTCCCTCTCTCCTCCCCACTCAGCTCGCTAAATAGCCTTATTAGCAGCATCCTTCTCCACACACCCCATGCGTGCTCCTTGTCCCTTGAGTGCTTTTCCTTCCCTCCCCACTTAAAACGTGGTTACAAAGCACAGATCCACATGGATCCTCAGGATTTTTGCACTGGGTCACCCCAAATTCACTATCAGATCACATAGCATGTCCATGGCTACATCTTGCACCAAAAAAATCACACACCCACTGTTGCCTGGGGTCGCAATGGTGCAAAAACGTGGTTACAAAGCATGGATCCACATGGATTCTCGGGATTTTTGCATTGGGCTACTCCAAACTCACTGTCAGATCACATGTCTGTGGCCACAGCATGAACCACAAAAATCATACATCCACTGTTTCGTTTAGAATATTTTTTTTCTTGTTTTCCTCCTCTAAAAACTACGTGCGTGTTATGGTCTGGTGCGTGTTATAGAGCGAAAAATACGGTAAGTACGTAACCAGAGGTACCACTGTATTTGTCTATTCATTTTATTTCTCTCTCATTTATATAGCAATAACCTACAAAGAGAACTGCATCAAAATGGAAGTTCGGTGGTATTAGACTTAATGGAAGAAACAAAATGGTAAGTAAAGCAGGGGATGGAATATGCCATGAAGATGAGGGCAATATTCTCCCCCCCCCCCATGTGGTGGAGGTGCAAAAAGGCAATATCATTTTGACACGTTGTAATAGGAACTCTCAGGGACATGTTCCAAGTAGAGCTAAATGTGAGACAATTGATAGGCTTATTAAACTGCACACAAGGAAACAATATCATAAGAAAATGCCAAACACAGATTTTTGTGTAAAGCGACTATTATAAATGTATTATATGCTAAAACATGGAAACAGAGTTAAGCTGTTTAAAAGAAGCTTGAACTAATTAGAAAAATCTGGAAACAATTAGAAATAAAATGCTAAATGTGATATTGCTTGCTTATAAAATTATCAGAGAGGAAATGAATAGACATCATCAATTTTATATATTAAAAAATAATTGGGTGTTACAGATATAAGTATAGAGTGCTTGCTGCCATAAATGAAATTTTAAAATGAAACTGACTTATTATTGTATATGAAAATACTGAGATTTAAAGAAATTTAACCACATAAGGATGCAAAAAAGATATAAATGAAATATTTTGTATCGTCTTTAGTTTCATCCCATATGCTGTTTGATTGTCTTCTTCCCTGCTGTGCTTCAACACTGCATTAAATAGAGAAATATTTACATAACTTTACATAGTATTTATATAAATTAACACTATTATATAGTAACATTGTGTTATAACGTCAAAGTATTTTGTATTGCATTTAGGTTTAACTACTACTAATACATTTTAAAAGAAAATAAATGCTTCCATTGTTGACAGAAATGCAATACATCTCACCATAATGGGGTGACTTGTGTGCCTGCTGTCCCAATGCTCACTGTTGATGGGCAACTTCACGGACCCTTCTGTGCTCTCTTCTTTGACACTGGGGGTTCAAAATGGCCATGCACACTACGGAAGCTGGACTTCTATGGTCTCTGCCAAGCCCTTCCTTCAGCCTTGCGAACCTGGGCAACTGAGCAAAGCCCTACTGAAATCTATGGTGGTGCCACACTGGCAGAGAATCGGCATAATGCTCCATGCTTTATGTTCTTCTGCCTTTTGCTTGTACATACAAAGTGGGAAACTCAAGTAGCATTCTGGTGGGCAGTGCAGAGTGTTTCCATTCATTTCTCACCTCCCAAAGCTTCCAGCTGCTGAGAGCCAAGATCTGAATGCACCTTCCCTTAGCTCTGGCGCACAATTTACTGAACCCACAAGCTGGTTCCAATTCCATGGCTCATTAAAACCTTTTGGTTCATTTAACACCCCACCTGCAGAGGTGAAGTGGCAATGTCTAGCAGGCAAAGCTGTGGAGGCTCATACTGATGAAGAAAAGGGGCTTTCTCGGCCTGTGGTATTGAGATAGTCCTCACCCCATTGAGCATAAGAAATTCACACCCCATATTCAAGACAATGCAAGGTAAGAGGTCTCCTGCGACTAAATTGAGTGGGCAGTGAGAAGCCTAATCCAAAATTCCACTGTGAACATCCACCTTAAGATGTTGTTGTTGTTGGCAGAATACCAAAGCTGTCCAGCCATTTGGATATATTATACTAACACTGTGTCTGATTACTTTGGATTTGCAAACTGCCCACTAAAGATATGCTGCAGCTAATGTAGGCCTGTGTAACCAGTAAGTTCTTTATCTCCAACTTGACTTTTCCATAACACACTTAGAGGCAAACATGCATTATTATACACTACCTACATTTGCTTCAGCTCCCTGTCCAGCACATATTTGAAATGCCTACCCAATGAACCAAAGTCAAAAAATCCTCTTGCGTGCCTACTCTTGAATTTGCTTTGTATCTTTGACCATTATTATAGAATCAGCTTGAAAATCCTTCCTGCGTGGTATCAGAATTCCTGGCAAACTCGTGTGGCTTTCCTGTTCCCTTAAGCCAGTTTCGGCAAGTCTACTCTTATCTCTCCCCACCCCCCACCCTGCCACAAGCCTACATGCTTTTCTGTCTCTTCTTTTTGACGGATATATATGCATAATAAGCAGCTGCCCTTGCCCAAAAATGTCTTCTGCTTCCCTGATTTCTCTAATCACTTAAATTATCCAAATCCAGATGCTCCCAGCTCTCACACAAGGCATAATTGCCTCAGTGTCTACGAAGCTATAAACTAATCCTTTTCCTGGAGCTTACGCCAGCAGAGTGCTTTGAAGACAGGGCTGTCTCAACTTGTAGTAATGTTAGTGTGGTTAGAAGCTAGGAGGAATAATAGCTAGTATAGCAGGTCTGCAGATATCCACTGAAGTGCCTCATATGGGCATTAAGTCCACAGAAGAAAGAGGTGACTTTGCATAACCATGTTGTTAATTCTATCCTGTGGGTTTGGAACAAGTTAAAACCTCAGTTAAGACCTCAGTGTGTACCCTTAAAAAATCTTATGTAGCAAAGGAAATAGGAAAGCAGTGGATGCATTTTAGAGGAAATTATGGATTAACCAAACTAGTAGAGGAATTTTTAAAACAAAATTCCAGTAATGATTTATCATACAGACAGACAGTTTTTCAATGCTAGGCGATTAGCATTTTGGTCATGGAAATGAAAAAATGGAGGCCAATTTAAACCTCCAGTGTTCATGGCGCTTTCCAGAGAAACATAAACAAAAAAAGATATATCACTGCCCCAAGGACCTTGCAATCTAAATTTCCACAAAAATGGGTATAGACAACGAGGGAGCTGAATCGAGACAGTGGAAAGAGTAATGGGAAGAACATGTATCAATGTCCATATCTATATCTATCTATCTATCTATCTATCTATCTATCTATCTATCTATCTATCTATCTATCATCTATCTATCTATCTCTATCTATCTATCTATCTATCTATCTATCTATCTATCTATCTATCTAATCTATCTTGTTTCAAGTTGTTGGGGGGGGGGAGTAGTTGAATGCTGAGACCCTTCTAATACCTGAGCCCCCCTTCTAATTCTTGGAATAGTCAGGCTGGCTTCCTGGTGGGGTAATGGTTAAGGTAACAAAGGTAGGGGCTCTGTGTGAGACGGCAAATGGGTGGGACCCTCTCCCACAACTTGTGGATAGTTAGAAGGACAAAGCCAGAGTTTTAAGCAGAGAATTTTGGAGTGATGTGAGCTAGAAGCAAATCAGCAAACTGGGAAGCCAGAGAGACAGAATGGTGTTTGATTTCTGCTTGGCTCCAAGACTGCAGCTATGGGGGAAGCATGGCCCTCTTGGGGCATAGCTGTCAACTTTTCCCTTTTCTTGCAAGGAATACTATTCGGAATAAGGGAATTTCCCTTTTAAAAAGGGAACTGTGGACAGCTATGTCTTGGGCTGTTGATGCTGTGAGCTCCACCATCATAGGCTCAGGTTGTATGTGTGTGTAAATAAACCACATATCATAAAGACACCACAGTCTCCACTGTGCCTCACCTGGAACCCCTAGAATCTCACACTTCTGTCTGCTTTGCATGCAAAAGATCCCAGGCTAAGTCCTTGGCACGTCCAAATAGAACTGGAATGTCCCCTGCCTAAAATTCTGGAGAGCTAAGGCCAATCAGTGTAGACAATACTGAGCAAGTTGGACCAATGGTCTGACTCAGCATAAGGCAGCTTCCTATGGTCTTTCATTATAGCCCAATTGTCACCTCTAATCTTACCAGTGGAGTTGGGTCTTTAAAGATGATAGCAGCAACACTGGATGACGCGGCAGAAAAGCACCTCCCATGCCACTATGGTAACTTCTATACTATAGGACATTTTACAGTGTAATATGAGGTTTGGCTACTTATAAGAAAGTACCACTGAGGTCAGTGAGACTTGCTCCCAAGACAGTGTGTATGGAACTCCAGGCTTCGTGAGCAGTTTAGCTTGTCTCAAAACTTTTGAGATGAATCTCGTAAATTTGAATTGGATTGGTGAAAACACTGTGACGACTGGACAAGGGAACTTCAGCACAATCCATTTATTAAGAACATTATAACTTTCAGAATTACACTGTTTTAGCTCATGCTGCTCAACTGTGGCAAGAGATAACCCTCACTTTCTAAATTCTGTCTCACTGGAAGGCTTTGCTACCCTATGTGCTGTTGAACAATAGTTGTTTCCTTAATGCCTTATCTTTACCTAAAAACCCATTGTTGAAAGTACCTTAGCACCACACCTACCAACAGGGTGGAAGCTGAAAGGAACAGCATGTACAGTCTGAATTTTGATCAGACAAAGGGAAAGAATTTTGGGCTTTGGAGCCAGCAGAGAAAGGCTGCTAAGAGGTTTCTGGCTCCCTTATCTCCCTTTAGAATCTTGGGATGCTAGAATAACACTGCTTTTGGATTAACAGCACCAGTCTGTGTGCCTACTGGGTTCCCACCTGCTCAGGCCGTATTTTTGTAAATAAACAGGTATGACACCACCACAAATATCCAGTACTCTTTCCCCACAAACAAGGATACTGGATCTGGAAGGCTGCCCTGAAATAAGGTCCTTTTAAAAAAGTATATATTTCATGCTTGCCACTTTCCCAAGCCTGCCAGTAGGTAAAAGTGAGACCCACAAAACGTATATGTACTTCTTAAAAGCTTTTTGAAAGAATAATCTATCTCTCTCTCTCTTTCCAAGTTATGCTTAAAAACAATGAAAGTAGCTTTTTTCTTTCTTTAAATGAATATAGGACTGTCCATCAGTCACGCAATTACTCACCTCCAGAATACAGGTTGTCCCAATCAGCCCACAATTTCAACGTCTCCTGATCCGTGAACTGATCCCCATTCAGATATACATTTTCTGGCTTGTTAAATAATAGGTTAACAAGCTGGAAACAAGCATTTGGATGGCATGCTTCTCCTTTCGCCTCCTCACTTTGTGTCCTGGGGTGTTGGTGTGATCATCCTAGTTAGTTTGGTTCCCACAGTTTGAACATGGTTTAAGATCCCCATTAGTTAACCAAAAGTTAAACCAGTTCCCCATTTTGTAAACTCAACTCTGCTTTCACTTAGTAGTATAAACAGAATTTAAGGCTGTATATCCTGTCCCTTTGAGTCATCACCCATCACTCTTTAAGTGCTACTAAACCATGGTTCCCAGAAAATGTACATCTGAACCAGGCCATAAATTTGTGGAACCTAGCCCAGGGTGTTTCATTTATTCATCATTATTATATTCATTTATATACCACCTGGCGGGACACAAGGCAGATTACAGATAAAAGCAAGAAAAATCAATCATTAAATACAAATTCTATATGTATATAGAATTAAAACTATATACATATAACAAAAACTGATTTAAACATGCTAATAGTTACAATAAAACCAGCATGGCACCAGCCCTTTAATTAAAAGTAGTCAGTTCAGAAAAGCCTGCTGGAACAAGAAGATCTTCACCTGCCGGTGGAAGGACAACAAGGAGGGAGCCAGCCTAGCTTCTCTAGGGATGGAGGTCCGAAGTCTAGGAGCAGCCACCGAGAAGCCCGTTTCCCACGTCCCCATCAAGCATGCCCATGAGGGTAGCGGGATGGAAAGAAGGGCTTTCCCTGATTATCTCAAAACCTGGGCAGGTTCATATGAAGGAATATGGTCTTTCAGATAGCTTGAACCTAAGCCATGTGGTGCTTTATAGGTGAATTGTGCCTAGAAACAGACCCGGAGGCAGTGGAGCTGTTCCAGCAATGGTGTCTTATGTGCCCTATAACCAACCCTGGTCAACAATCTGGCTGCAGCTCTTTGAGCCAGTAGAAGTTTTGGAGAAGTTTTCAAAGCAGCTCCATGTAGAGCACATTACAGTAATCCAAATAGGATGCAACTTAGGCATTCACTGGTTTCTTTTTTAAAATTCCAGTGTGGTGGCTTCATTGTTTTCCTTAGCATTTCCTAGGCCATTACTACTGCTGGGTCAGGACAGTGGGTCATTACCTGCCCCTTCATCACCTCATACCTGTAGAATTTCTCTGGTTTATGCTCCTATTCATCTCCTACTTTTAACTACTGAAACATCTTTGGCCTCCCCATGTCACACCTCAGTCCTCTCACCTCTATAGGGAGAGCTTTTTCTGTGACTTATCCAGTCACACAGTCCTCCTCGAATCCCTACCCTGCTTTTCTTTTCCTTTCACACACTACACAGACTCATTGTCTGTCTTTAAGGTTCTTCACACAGCCTTTGCCCTTTTTTTATGGGCATAGTCGGGGGGGCAGGGAGGGACAGCTGCCCCCGCAAATCAATAAAAATACATCGCAAACTGAGGTTCTGCCCCCCCTCAACAAATGGCCTGTGCCCCCCCCAACAAAAATCTTGGCTATGCCCATGCTTGTTCTCCAGTATATTCTCTCCCAGGACTCTCTGCCCTAAAGTCTACTGTTCTCTCAGTTGACTCTGCCCATTGTCTCACACTGCCCCATATGCCTGTAACTCATTTCCACGTGTTCCTCTTCAAAACTCATCTATTCCATAAGGGCTTTGGCTTAATTCTTTAATCCTCATCCCCAGCTGTAAACAAGTTTAAGTACGTGTAACTGCATTTGTTCACATTCATCAGTTGTTCGCATTCATCCCTTGCTACCCTTATCACACCCTCCACTCCTTCTGTTGTTTCCCCCACTTGTTGATTTCAAATTGCAAAATCCTTTGGGGCAGAGCTTTGACATTTAGTGCCACGTTTGCTGATGGCTAGTACCCAAGGATCATACCCACCCAAAGGGCTTGCCTATAGGGTGTTTTTTGTTTTAAGGAAGATTACATTGTGCCTCTCAGCTTTAGATCCCTTTGTTTAGCCTCTTTGCATTTGTGAGTGGCTGATTTGTATTTATGCCTAGACACATCCGTAGGGTATGTTATATACATGCCAACACCTTTTGTGTGCCTTCCCTCTCCCTAAGTGTATCGGTTTTTCTACACAATTTGGAGACCAGAGGCCCCGGGGCAGTGGAGCAATCCAGACATTGTGTTGGGCTGGGGGCAGCAGTGTTGGATTGGGTGAAGGTGTCTCTTTGCTCAGCCCTGCTGGCCTCCTGCCAGCTGCTGGTACAGTACTCTCCCTTCCACTGCTGAATGAGTCAGTGGATTGGCAGAACTGCTACTATTGGGAAGTCCTGAAATGGGGCTTTCCAGGAATGGTGCTGAGCCAGCTTAGAATCAGTTGGATCCTGTGCATGCCTTCCTTCCATGACATGATTATATTGTAAAACAACCCTGTCATCCTTGGGTGAAGAAATTTAATAAATAAAACAAATTAATAAAATGATGGAATTGACCAGACCCAGATGCAAGAGCTGCATCAGCTCCAGGCTGCCACAGCGCCCCCTCACCTTTCACCCCAACCAAAATGTGCCGAAGGGCTGCAGATCCTGTGGTGGCTCTGCTGTTCTGTAATGCCCTTCTGGGCTGGGGAAGAGGTTAGGATTGCTCCCTAATTTACTCATATATGTTCTGGAGCCATTCAATCGTATCAGCAGCATGGGCTGGGATTGCAGCGTCCCTGATTATGATGGCATCTGTCACTTCTTCCTACTGGCAGTCAAATGCCACACCCTTTGGGCTTCTACCTACCTGCCAAAGGGAACTGTGGGATTTGTAGTTCTTCAGAGTGCATGTCATAAATGGTGGTGCACCTCTACGTTGTTTGAACTGTAGGTATTAGAGCAAAGCCTGAACCAGCAACTCACTGTTTAGAATGGTTTGGCTCCAGCAAAACTCATAAGATCTTTATGCTGGTATAGATAAAGAGAATTAAGTTTGTATAAACTTCCTTAAGCATATTCTGAAATATAGCCTCATTTCTCCACGCTGGGATAGTGAGCTTGCAGACCTGGGTGTCCCCACTCCACCAACCTAAGTAAAGTTCTCCATTGTGCTTGGGCCATTGTGTTAATAGTACTGCACAAACAGAATTATTATTAGCATTTGGTCACCATCACTAGCCCACCCTGTCTCCTGGCTGGTGCCTAGAGCATGTGAGCATTGATGGGACAGTGTTTTGGTCTCCAGGAGAGAAGTTGCTGACATGTTAAAACTGGAAAAATATAGGCCAGATTTAGCCTCTAGGCAGAATCAGAGGAGAGCCTGCAGCCAACTAATATCATTAGATAAGGAGAGTTATGATGCCCAGGGGCAAAGCATGTCAATTATACCCCCAAGTGCTTCACAATTAACTTCTGCACGGTTTGTATGTCCCTTCCCTTCAGCTTGCATTGCACTAGTTTCATCCTGCCCCTTCTCCTATGGGCACACAGCTAACAGGGCGTCCCAGATACAACAGTGCAGTCCCTAAAAGCAGCAACCTGTATACTGTATGTCAAATGTAAGCTCTGCGATTGAACTCATCAACAGTTATGGGCTTTATCAAAATACAATTATTGTAGTTCTTCCCACTTGCAGATCAATGGTAATGATTAGCACAGGAAGCTGCCTCATCCCATTGATTCATCTGCTATCTACTGTGCATGATGCAGAGTGGTGGCAGCCCCACAGGTGTTCACAGAGCTCAGCCTGGATAGCTCAGCTGGTTAGAACATGGTCTGATAGTGTCAAGGTTGCAGGTTCGATCCCTGGAGGAACCGCTACATATTCCTGCATTGCAGGGGGTTGGACAAGGGTCCCTTCCAAATCAATGATTTTATGACTTGTATGACCTCACAGCTGCCTTTTGCCTTCCTGGTGAGCACAGTGTCACCACCAGAAGGGTGCTCCTGCCACTCTGCCCACTTATGTGCTGCTGCTGACACTGACTATCAGTGGCTCCACAGAGTTACAGAGAGAAGCCTTTCTCAGCTCTACCTGGAGATGCCAGGGACTGAACCTAGGAGAACTATTTGCATGCAAAACATATGCTAGATCACTGAGCTACAGCCCTTAACCCCAACCCAGTCACTGCAGTTACAGATAGTTAACTGCAGTCACTGCAGTTAACTCTTTTTTTTCTTGTGGACATGTCTCTGAATCACCATATGTGACAGTTTCTTGTGCCCTAGCCAGAAACCGAGGGTCCCTATTTGCCCAAGCCCTGAGTCAAAACACAACAACATACTGTATTTTCCGCTCTATAAGACGCACCAGACCACAAGACGCACCTAGTTTTTGGAGGAAGAAAACAAGAAAAAAAATATTCTGAATCTCAGAAGCCAGAACAGCAAGAGGGATGACTGCGCAGTGAAAGCAGCTATCCCTCTTGCTGTTCTGGCTTCTGGGATAGCTGCGCAGCCTGCATTCGCTCCATAAGACGCACACACATTTCCCCTTACTTTTTAGGAGGGAAAAAGTGAGTCTTATAGAGCAAAAAATACGGTAGATCCTCACTCACACTCATTCTGTGGAAGCAGAGGACCTATAAAAGGATGGGTAGAGGGGTTGTGCTGCAGAAGGAGAACACTTTTTTTTTTTTGTACCCAGAGATGCACTCCGGGTGTACAGCTCCAGTCCCCCTATACCACCTTCTTGAAAGCAGGAGACACCAGAGAGGACTGGAGAGACTTGACACATTCCCTTTGCATCCCTATCTGAGATTAAGCAGAAGGTGCAACAAGATCCACACCTCTCTGCAAAAGTGGATTGTGTCAACAATCACAACTGCACCCATATAGGAGTTACAATACCTGGAATCAATAGTTACAAAATGTTCACTGGTGTGCAAATTATGTTTTGAACCCACTGTCTTGAGTTTTCATGTGACCAGCACAGTTTATTCAATATTGGCATTTAAAGCATGTCTGTTAACTGGAAAAGGAGGAATGAGGGCTTTGGATAGCATTTTTCTCCTCTCTGTTCACCACATTCTAAGTTTACAATTTTGAGTCCAAACACCAGTGAATGTTCCATGGAACTCAGTTGGATTTCTTCAGAGTAAATATCCTTACGATTGCTCAGCACATGCGTTTTCAAGGATGATGTACAAACTGATGCTTAAACTTGCCACATCTCTCCAATATGATGAACACCACATTGTGAACATTAAACAGTGTAGTACATTCCCACGAATAACTTCCAGCAATGCTACACTTCAGATTGGGAGCAGCTGGATCCATGTCCCCAGGTATACCCAGCACTAGGCTCAATCACAGGCGAGTGACCAAAACAGCAAACAGAAATGAAAGAGTGAATTAAAATCGCTCTTCCAACCAAACCTACAATTAATGAATTTACATGAGTCCCTAATATGTGATATGTCCCTACTGCATCAGGGTAGCTAACATGGTGCCCTGCAAATGTTGTTTGCCAACAAGTCCCATCAGCCCCAGCCAGCATAGCTGGTAGTCAGGGATACTGGGAACTGTAGTCTAAAATGTCTGGGAGGCACATTTGCTATGACAGCAGCAGCAGAGTTGCAGCAGAAAGGGCTAGCCTTGGGAGTGAGCTGAAGTGACTAGTAGTACAAATTTGTTGAGAGGCAGCTCATGACTGTTTTTGTGGACATTCCTGGGAATGTCTGGGAACAGTCAGGCCTCTTACACTGCTAGGCTTTACAATCCCGCACAAGCCACAAATTGGCAACAATGAAAAAAATGGGGGTGTGTGTGTGTAAAAGACTCTCCTTCCCAGAACGCTACTTATCCTTAGACTGGCCCTGGCAGCAGTGATCCAGTAAAAAGGTTGGGGTGGGGGATGGACATCAGAGAGGCTGGTGGTGACAGGGTGGGGAGGGGATGCCCCCCTGCCTTTGCAGCTAAGGAAGGGTAGTTTTAACTTGAGCAACTGCTTTTAGAAGGGAGTTTCCACCATGAAGCTTCCACAGGCTCCTGTTTGCCACCAATACTCCCCTCTTGAGTTGGGACAACCAGTGTAGCTACTCCTGTTTCCCACCCACTTTATCTTCCTTAAGCTTACCATGATTTAATGGGGGAGAGAGGGCCCTTTTCCAATGAGTAAAAAAAGGGGGGGAGGCTTTTAGAGCCACTGGACTACTAGCTGGGTGGGAAGATTGAATGGATGGGCAAAGGGTGGGTGGGTAGGAAGCGAAACTCATTTCCAATAACCTAATTCCACCCACCCACCCCCCTTCAATAGACACACACACAGCATTTTTCCCTTTTAAAACGCCGTGTGGGGTAACTTTAACGAGCTTGTGTGTATTGACATTTACTACATGTTTTATGAAGGGGGAAGCTTTCAGGGCAGGCAGCGTTAAGGCAAGAAGATTCCTCCCTCCTCATCTCTTCTTTCCCCTCCCGCGGCGGACTTGTCCCTTTGTGGCTTGCAAATGGGCGCTTTCAATTAAAAAAAAAGAAACCTAGAGCAAGAGGAGGAGGAGGAAGGGAGAGAGAGAGAGAGAGAGAGAAATGGCAGACATTCCAGGGCGAGCCATTGGTTTTGTTCTCCTCGCTGACGGCCTTTGTCCTGAACTCCCTTACCCCCCTCTGTTACCACAGTAATGAGAAAGTATGGCCACCCCGGTCTTATTACCATATCAATCTCCTCTTGCCCTGCCTGAGTCAGCCGAAGAGGGGGAAAGGGGGGCATAGAGGCTGCGAGGAGGCGGAAAAGGGAGAGGGGAGCACCCTCCATAATTTAGGGGGCATCCGGCATCACTTTTGCTTTGACACCAAACCTAGCGCTCTCTCTTTCCTCCTATGTCCCACCCCCGCTTACTTCCTAAGAAAGGCCCCCTCTCCTTCCTTCCTTCCTTCCTTTTTATTTATTTATTTATTTATCTATTTATTTCCTCCTCCTCCCTCCGCCCAGAGCCCTTGGCAAGGATGGAGCTCAGGTAAAGCTCCCCTTTGATGCCATTCGCGGCTGCTCATTGGCTGGCTGGCGGGCCGGCGGTGCCTGCCACTGGCCGCTTTGTTCTCTCGGACGGAACGTTCCCCTGCCGGCCGCGCGGCTCTTGAGCGGCAGCAGCAGCAGCCGCAGCTCCTACTATGTGAAAGGGAAAGAGAGACAGAGGCAGGCAGAGAGAGAGATAGAAGCACCGCGCCGGAGAGAGTTGCGAGGAGAAGGAATGACAGAAAGAGCTCGTTACTGCAGGCTGCAAAATAACAGCGGGGAGGAAGGGAGGGAGGAAGAGCGCGCCAGAGAGCGGCCCCACTCCCTCTCCCTGCCAGAGTGCCCGGCAGAAGCGGCGGCAGCGCAAGGGCAGGTGGAGAGGAGGGGGGGGGGTCGCACTCCCTTCTTCCCCTCGGCAGCAGAAGACAAGGCGGCGGAGGCGGAGGCGGCGGCAGCAACCGGGGCTGGCCGCGAAGGCGCTCAAGGTAGGACTTTGCGTTCCCGCCCTCGCTCTGGCGCAGAGCCTGGCGCGCGCTGAAGAGGCTTGTCAGGTGGCTGCCAGCGACCTCGCCGGTCGGAGGGGCTCCAGCGGGGAGGCGAAACCCACGAAGCCCGGCTCCCGTTCCCTACACACCGTGACGGGGCAGCTTCTTGGCGGGAAGGAAGACAGGCGGGCGGGCGGGCGGGCAAGCAGCGCGCGCCCCTCTCCCGGGCCCGTCGCCGGAACTACGGGGGGGGGGGGGCACGCCGTCCTCTGAGGCGAGGCTTTTAGTAGGACTCCTGGCGGGCGAGGCGGGAGGCGGGCGCTTCGAAAGGAGCTGCTGCTGCTGCTGCTGCCTCCAGCTCGGCTGGCATTAGAACGGAGGCAGATTTTGAGCGGGAGGACGAGGAGGGCGGCGGCGGCAGGTGAAGGCAGCGCTGCGTAGGGCGAAGATGCTGGAAAGGGACTGGCAGGTGAGCGGAGGGGAAACTGAGGAGGCTCCGGGGCGTGGAAGGAGGGATGGGGAGCGGGAAGCCGGGAAGGCTGGGGCAGGGAAGTGCCTGGGCAACCAAAGACCAGCAGCCTTCGAGACGCCTCGTGCCCAAACTTAACTTTCTTTCCCTTGGATTCGGCTCCCGCTCGCTGGGTTTTGCTTTTCCTTTCTGCAGACTGTGATGGTTGGAGTGGGGGGGGGGGTGAGAGCAAATTTCGAAGTGTAGCCGAAAACTTGTAACAGCTGATGCTGCTCTTGCCTTGGAAGTGCTTGCAGGTAGATGCTCGAGGGTTGGGGGTGGGGTGGCCGGGAGCACCGGCATGTTGCCTCCCCCCCCCCCCAGACTTGGCTGAGGAGGGACAGGAGCATCCGAGGTGTGGGATGCTGGTAGCATCACCACCTGAATGTGGGGAGATTCTCCTGTCCATTCATTTCAGTGGAATTTTGCATCTTCCAAGAATCCTGAATCGCATTGGGGTTGGTTTGTTTTTTAAGCCAAAGCAAACGAACAACATCATAACCCTATGCACAAGAGGTTTCAGATCTGGAGCATGCACCCATTCTCTCCTGAACTCTTCAATAGTTCTGTGGATGGTGTGGTGCCAGTGGACCTTATTCTGATCTCAGTTTGCATTTACACAGGACTCACTATGTCCTTGAGGTTAAGCAAGTGGATTTAAATCCTTGGAACTGAAATCAGAATCTGGCAACCTTTCCTCTGACCCTATCTTCCTTTCTCTCTCTGTCAGGTTTCGCCCAAGAGATCTTTCTGAGCATTTGCTGCTAATATTAACCTTCCTCTTCCTCTTTCTCTTTCTCTGTCTTTGTTACGTGTTCATGTCTCTCTGTTTTGTATGTGTGCGGTTCATAAGTATCTTGAAGAAAGAAAACACCCCGTCAGTGAGGAGCATCTGCTCTCATGTGCTCATATAATCTGTTACTTGACCACTTGTGTTGTAGGATCACTTGCAACACCATAGAGAAAGTCACAGTTTAATTCACATTGCCTCTTTCCTTGGAGGCTTGTCCACTTCTTAGCAGGGGGGGGGGGAGGCAAGTGTAGGTTACAATTTAGAACACAATAAAATTCTAGCATGACATGTGCCTACTTATTATTTTAAGAAGAGGGGGCATTTTCCAAGTTTCATGAGTGCTGTGGGGTCTCAAGAGCAGGTGAAAACCTTCATTATTTAACCTGACATAATCTATCCCTGGATTTGAAAACTAGCTATTGATAACATACCCGTTGAAACCAGCACTAACATTAGGGGCTGTGCATGCACAAGCAGAGGCATTCGCTGCGTTACTCCATCTCTGTCTCCATGTAATAAGCACTTGGGATGGGAGTATTGCTTCTGCAGGTGCTACAAAATTAACGTGGAATGCTAAATCACTAGCCATAGTTGACCCTTTTGAGTGAGCCAAGCAGCATCCATAATCTATTGACTAAGTAGAGCTACATTTTCTTAACGGTGTATTTCGGGCTATTGTTATATTACATGCTGAAGCCATATGGGGTGTTGGGAATAAAGTCTGAACATTTATTTGCCAGCTCATGAAAATTAAGAGCAGGCAGCAATGGGTGCTTTTGTCAAATGTAATAACAGAAAGTACCCTGGTCGCTCCTTGTTGTGATTTCAGACTAGTTTGAAATGGAGACCTTGAGGAACAAAGAACCTTGGGCACTTGAGCCTCATGCTAGCCAGCTGTTCTGTCACTGGCGCTGTGCAGCTTGCCAAGATTGTTGAAGGCTAGTGGCACAAATGCAACTTTGTCGAACTTAAAAAGGGTGGCTGCAGGAGTGTTCCCCTGTAGTGTAGGGCCTGCTCACCTTCCTTATGTTTCCTGAGCTTTTGTTGATTTCCCATTTAGCGATTCAAAGTGACTTGCCAAGATTGGGTCTGCTCAAGAGGGCATTGGTATCTGTGTGTGTTTAAATGTAAAAAGAAAAACTGAATTTACAAAACAGTGGCAGCTTTAACATAACATACTAACTCAAAAAAGAACAAATAAACTTATAATGCACTACAATGAAATAAGGCAATGGAAGTTTTAATGTTCTTTTCTAGATCCAAGGACCCTGTATCTACCCTGCTTTGTGTTTCAAGGATCTCTGTGTGATCCTATGTGTCACAGAAATCAGATGTCAAGGTTTGAGGGCATTCAAGGTTTTTTGCTCCCTCTGTGATTCTGTCTTTTATCCAGTAGGGATTCCTGTGCACTACATATAGCTGGGGGCAGTGCTATTTTTCTAGAAAAAGAGGTGCCGGAACTCACCATGAATGCCTCCCTTGTTCTCTTATAATGGCAATAGCGCCCACCTGAGAGGTGCCGGAACTGATTTCCAGTTGGAAAACAGCCCTGGCTGGGGGAAATCTCCTTGCACACCTACAGAGCTACTATTTCTATGTTCTAAGAGATTATATAGAAATAGTAATGCATACATAGTTATGGAAACTGAGTGTGCATTATGTGCTTTTGGCACTTCAGCATTTGGACTGGATCACCAGACTTGGATCTTGAATTCAAGAAATAGTAACAATCCTCCCTGATATTTATGTGGTTGTGGGAGGCATGAAGAAAGAATGAGCCAAATTTTTATTTCAGATGGCTAACCACAGAAATTGGAGTTATGTTGAGGGGGTGGAATATATAGGTGTTGCAAAAATTTTAGCTATGCCATTGCATTGTGTTGCATTGGGGAAATGAACCATTATCTTAAAAGGTAGAATGATGCTTCTTCCCCCATTGCTTGCAATTAATAGAAGGCAGTACATACATTACTTCAAGTTAACAAATAGTTCTGGGAATATTCAGTGAAGTTCACCATACTAGTTGAGAACCTGTGCTCAGTTATTCTGTTATCACTGCATAATGGAACATTGTTTCACTGCTTGGCTATGTCTCTGCAGTGCTTTTCCATACTATCTTCTGTACAGGCTAATATGGGGAAACTGTCCATATTACTAGCTTTGAGCCAAAGGGACAAGTTTATTTCACGTATGGCTCCA
The DNA here is from genome assembly GCF_964188315.1 of Podarcis muralis. Lineage (NCBI taxonomy): Eukaryota > Metazoa > Chordata > Lepidosauria > Squamata > Lacertidae > Podarcis > Podarcis muralis. The sequence goes on from NC_135656.1 coordinate 73,869,096, forward strand.
GGTTTTTAACTTAATAATGTCTGGAGGGAATTGTGTATGAGACTTTGCTTTCAACCAGGACATTTCTAAAATTTGCCTTCGCATTATGCTAACTGAACGTTGCAAATAAATAATCAGAGCTCCTAGCCAACTATGGTTCTAGCCCATTATGGTTCTGACTTTCCTATCTGCCTAAAGCTTCCTTTACAAGCCTCTGCTAACTGCCATTAACCTTACTGAGCAGTTTTGCATTTTGTCTGTTACATTTATATCTCCCTTTCCTGTAAAGAATTGTGACATATAACTTAAAGGTACAGTTGACTGAGAGAGAATGGCTGACCCCAGGTCATCCAGCAAACCTCCAGGTGGGAATGTGAACTTTGACCTTCCCCCACCCAGGGTTCGATCCACATGTACCGGCAGATTAGAATACAGTCAATATTCCTGCCTATACTCATGACTGGATAGTGTTTCCAGTGAGAGATACATATTACAAAAGCATACAATAACTTAAGGGGACTGCAAACCTGATAGGATTCACAACCATTCAGGTGTTTGGGGGGTTGAAGTATGTGAAGATCCTAAGGGTGTTATGACTTCAAGCATTGCCACTGTTGTTGAACAAAATGCTTTTGCTCTCTGGTCACCTCAATGCACCTATGCTACATTTTAATTGCGGCACCTATATATGCCTAGTCAAAACCCAAAAGTTTTCTTTACAGTAGTCATTTTTCATTTCCATCCGCATCTCTTTCAATTCTCTGCTTTTCCTCTTTCTTCCCCGGCATTGGTTTCATCAGACCCCCATTCCCCTCTGTCTTTTTTGAAGGAGCCCTTCCTGTCTCTTAATTCCATTGTTATTCTCTTTACCCTGCTTCTTTGTTTCAGCTGAAAAATTGCTCCCCTTTAAAAACAAAAACAAAAAGCCCACCTTTCCCAGCCATTCTGGTAAGTATTTTCTCCAGAGAACCATCCTGCAAAGGTTAGCGCAAGAACCAATAGCAAGTCTTCTTTTGTTTTCCTGTCTAGATTTTCTGCCCAGGAGAAACATGGGGTCTTCCCAGTAGAACCTGCCATTTCCCCCAAAACAGCAGAAACTAATGGAAAGAGGGCGGAGTTTAGATATTATAGGGCACAGAATAGAAACTGCACCAACAGCACCTAGCCAAAGACGCAGAAGTGAAGGATTACCCAGGTATATGTGTATGTTGCTTGTTGCCTGGGTTGTTTGTATCAGGTATATTTCCTTGGATGTGTTTCTCTTGGTACATTTTCCCCCAATTTGCATCACTGTTCCATTAATATTTTTGATTTGCATTAAGTACATCTGAGCATTTTTAAGTGCTTGTGCCAGTGTTTTAGTGTGGCTGCCCAGAGGCTTTTATTGGTGTTGCTGTGTCAATGTCTTATTATATCAGCATTATTTGCTCACCTAGGTAAAGTTGCCTTGCCTTGCGTTTTAAGGGACAGATATTCCTATCTTTAGAACCCTACAGGTTTAGCATTCTTAAAAAGCAAACGTCAAACAAGTAATACTGGAAAGTAGGGTTTTTGGGGTGGGGGGTGTCATGGCCTCCTTTTGCTGTGCTCATATCAATGTTGTTTGTTTCTTTGTCCTGCACTTGTAGTTTTCTCTGTGCTAGTGGTCCACTGTAGCTTGTTTCTATTTGTCTATTCGGCATCCTGATGTTTTTGTAACCTTAGTTTGTGCAGATGTGTATATGTACTTCTGTATTCATGTTTGTTCTGCATGTATTGATGCAAGTATTGACACTGATACTGAATCCCAAGAGGGAATCTCATTTCAGCCTGATGCAGAAAAAGTAGGGTGGTGGGGAAGAGTCTGATCAGAATTGCTTTATAACCTTTGTTATTATATATGCTGATTATAGTACTAGAGGTTGATACGTGTATTCACTGGCTAGTTTTAGGTGGTTTGCTATTCAATGTTTGGGGCCGAATTATTTTCCTCAGCTGACAGAGGCTTCAGATAATTCAGTGCGAGAAAAGCCTGGTGGAATCTGAAGATCAAGATAATAACCCTTTGTTTTTAACTTGAGGAATGAATGAGTAATTCTATCATTACTCTTCATCTGATACAGAGGCTGGGTTGGGAATATCAATAAGTTTTTAATGAATCTTCTGTCATCACAATGAGACGTGGGCTCTCAAAATTAAATCAAGTATGCTAGATTGCCAACGTTGGTGTGTATATGTGGCAGAAAGAATGTCCATTATCTTCATATGTTTCCTTAAATATTACGGCTGATCCATTATTCATTAGTGCTACCCTTCCTTTTTTAAATGCCATGTATTTCAAGGCAACCGTGTGTTTAGACACTAAGGATATTCCTGAAGCCAGTGTATAAAATCACTGACAGTTTTCCTTCCACCCCACCCCATTTCTGTGAGGTCATCCATGAAATAGTTTGGATTCACAGGGGGAGAGTGGGGGGGGGATCAATCCTAGATTATAAGGGCACTAGTATTTCAGTCCAGAATTGAGTCTAAAGATGAAAAGCAAAACACAGACTAGTTTCTTCTTTGTGCCAAGTGTAGCTGCTGAGCTGTCACTGCTGTGGGGAGCCTTTTGTGAGATACCATCTCATTGTCTGTGCAAGCTAATACCTGGTGTCTTTCTCCTGCAGTCTAGTTCTCTGCTCATGGATAGCTCAAAGAAGGAAAATAAAGGACAGGGGAGGAGAAGTGGCTAAGGAATGTAGACAGGTCAGACTCCCCCCTAGCCTTTAGATCTAAACTCCTTCACAGTATCACAAAGGCTCTGTGTATGTGAGAGGGAATGTATTTGCATATGTTAAAACTGGTCAAAAGCAAGAACTTACCCTTTTAGAATAATCCCAGCTATAAAATGCTTAAAAACAAAACGAAAACAAACCTGTATTTGAAAAGGTTACCTTTCTTTCTTTCATATGTGTACTGGAACAACAACAACAAAAAGTTTTTTGTTAAAATGTGGAAATTTAGTTTTAATACCAACACTTTAATATATAACAAGAACTGGAACAAAATTATGATTTTAAAAAATGTAGTGGAAGTCATTAAATATTGTACCAAAGGATGGAAGAATATGCATTAAACTGTTCCCCCCCTTACTAAGCTTAAAGTTTGGTATGATTATGTCTGTTTGTAATTAGTTTTACTTTAACAGTACTGCCAACACTAGGTTTTTAATTAACAATGCCTTTTCTGCCTTTTATGTCTACTAAAGGTAAGAACTTGCATCTATGCACAACACCACACCACCCAACAACTTACCATTGTGTGTGTTTGTGTAAGTGTGTAAAACTGGATCATGTCCCGACTTTGGGTGGTGCTAATACACCTCCTAGTACCATACTAACCAAATTGCTAAGTGATGTAGCTGCCCGGGCACATCCACCTGATGAGCAATTGATTGTGCACAATATTTGCTACCTTAAACTAGCAGAGATGCATTGCCTTTATGTACAGTAATTATGGCCAACATCAGAGGTCTTTCTAATTTCCCCCTCCCATAGAGTCCAGTCCACTGTTGCAGATAGCTTCAGTGGACTGAATTTCATTGTGGCTAATACTTTACAGATTTCTCAGTCATGTTGAACTCTACTTAGAATCATAGAGTTGGAGGGGACCCTGAGGGTCATCTAGTTCAACCCTCTGCATTGCAGGAATCCTGCCCACTGCCGTCCATGGGTGGGTTTGAACCACCAACCTTCTGGTTAACAGCCTGATTCACTGACCCATTGTGCCACATGTTATATATTATATCTACTTGCATATACTGGTTCCACGACATGGAAACAAAACAACTGCTAAACAAAACAATCAAAACTCCTCAAAGTAGGAAGCACTTCCGGTTGTTTCTCTGGCCTTCAGGGAAGCAGTTCTGAGCATGCTCATAGTCAACGTGTGATACTGATACACTACTGCTACCACATAGGACTGTCTTTGAAGCAGCTTATATCTGCTATAGTGGCTGTGCTGGAAAAGGCCTCATATCAACAGATCAGGGCTGACTTCCTGCAGCCCAGTCAGTCACATGATTTGAGATAGGCCTCTTTGCCATAGCTATACTTTGAGGTTAGGATTGGCTGAGTGGTGAAGAGAGCTGATTGGCAAGAGAATAGGGGATTCACAGAAATTTTAAATTTAAGGAAATATTAAAAATGTATGTAGGACAGAAAAGTGTATGTGGCTTTGAGATTTTGAGGAGGAAAAATTGCTTGACATTTTCATTGGGAGGGCTGTGTCTCAGTAGCCCCAGTGGACCAGCTTCCATTGCCTAGCTCTCATATTCAGGATTCACTGTGTAAGGGAACTTCACTCTTCGACATACTGTGTCTGGTTAGACAAATTCAGAACCCCTCCAGTTCTGGGAAACATAGGGTAGTATTCAACTAAATTTTACTCAGAGCAGACCCATTGAAATTAATGACCCTGACTAAGTTAATTCATTATTATTATTTATTTTATTATTATTTATTAAATTTGTATACCACCTTTCATCCATAGATCTCAGGGCAGTTCACAACCCGGTTTCATTGGGACTATGAGTAGCTTTAGCGTGATCACAATTTTAGCAGTGAAAGTAAATGCATTGTGGGGTAGAGGTTGTGTTTGCCAGCTATATCCACAGACCACATACTGATGCAAAATTCAGAGGCAGCATACATGCAGTCGTTCCCATTGGTACATGCTGAACAAGTGCTCTCCGTACTTTTACTCTTGGGAAGTAAAGTTTGTGTGTACCCAGTACATGCACATTGGGATGCATAAGCACATGGCATCTTAAATAAAAGGAGCATGAGCACTTTTAGTTAATAATATTCCTGAATCTTTTGATGTGTTTTATTTGAAGTGAATAGAAACTTCCAGAGGCTATCTGAAATGTGTGCTCTGGTGTTTGGCACAATATGGCTTAGTTTAGGGCTGAGCCCCTCCTAGCTGCCCGCACTGTTCAGATGCTGACCTTTCAGTGATGTGGGGTTTTTTGGAGTGGGGGGCAACAAACATGTGCTAAGTATTCATCTTACCACACAGAAGTTGTATTGCCTGCTGCCGGGCACCATTTAAAAAAATACTTTTGTTTTCCACAAGGTGCCATAATGAGGGCACGAAACACAGCCCTCATGCTGATTTAGCTTCAAATGGTAGCACGTAGCCAATTCTCATTGGTTATCATGCGTACTTCGAAGCCAAATCAGCCTTAGCGTAGTTGCAGCTGTGCCATAAACCCTTAATCTGCCTGCCTGCCTGCCTGATAGTTTAAGAAAGTCATATTTCTCTTTTAAAAGTCATTCATGTTAAGTTGTTGATTTGAAACGAAAGGACTCGTCTTGGGTTCATTTCACATGAGCGAGTCTTTTCCAATTTGACATTTTGATTCAATAAATGTTTGCTCTCCTGCCAGAAAGACGGTAAAACCATCCACTTCCATGGTGACTTATTTTGGAGGGTGGGGAGAAGCAGATTCATACGTAAGGTAATTCCTTTGGTTGGCAGTTTTGTAACTACTTTCCTTTTCTAGATGGGGAAACAAAGCTATGAATGAACTGGTGACATGTCCTAGATCACAAATCTCACAAATCATTTAATCTTAGGTTATATACGGTAACTTATATATGATAACTACATAGAATAACAGGAACATTCCACTTCTCATTTTTTGGGGGGGGGGAATGGTGTACGTATGTGGAGGGGCCGAGAGCTTGTATCGTTCATGATCACAGGGCAGGAGTGAATAACAGTTGTCCTAAGCCCTTGTATAAGAACAATGCTACAAAGTAAACCCATATCAGGAAAAGGGTCCATAGAAGCAGGTCAGAGACATGCTATATCAGTACTACTGGAAGCCAAGCAGGAGAAGTGGCCAAAGTTTTGAACAGGATATTGCTATACTCCAGCCCATGTATGGGTTATTATCGGACAATCTAGAACTAGGCAGGACTAGAATTGTTAGAACTCGGTTTTATGAGATGATTGTTCACCTGTCCAAGAGGGCAGGTTCTGTATCAAAACAGTCAAACCATCGCTTTAGGGAACATGAGAGTCCAAGGTCTGATTCCTTATACGTATGTCCTGCTTTGCTTTGGAGGAGGGAGCTGTGAAATGTCAACATTTCTTTGTAGTTCTTTTATTCTGTCAAGACCAGAATCCTCTATGCAAGGCCAAAATCCAGGTTTCTGTGGGTCTCTAGGCAAAAATACCAGCAGTGCCCTCTCCCCAGTTTCCCAAAGAGAGCACACTGTTTCTGTAATTCTAATTTCATCTTCTTTTCTGGTGTTCTGAGCATTGCTGGTCTCCTATTGCTCAGCTGACCAGTAGGAGGAGGGTTCCTTCCTTATTTGGAATTTGTCTCATGGATCATTTAAACACCCTTGGGCCCTTAGCAGCTGCCCATCCTTGCTATGTGATCCTTCCAGGCTTTCCTATGTGTCCTTGAAGCCATTTAGTTATTAGGTTCAGACTTCAGACTTGTTCGGAAAAAAAGAAAAAAGAATCCAAAGTTGTACCAACCACAGCTAAGTGCAAAAGACACACAGTTAGAATTGAAAAACAGGGTGCCTTTGAGCTGTTTTTTCAGTACCAGACAGGAACTGAGCTCACAGTCCTTTCATACAAAAGTCCATTCCTGGTTAACACCAAGTTTTATTCATTTTAGCAACCTAATTTAAGGGGGGAAAGGTGCTTTTTTGTTGTTGACATTGTTAAAAAATATGGGAAATGGAAACTATTGCCCAGAGGTGGATTTAGGGCAGTGTGACTTGTTCTGCTGCACTGGGTACCACAACTATGACATAGTGAATTGAGCAGAATGGGAGGTGAGAGGTAGGGTGTGTGTGTGTGTGTGTGTGTGTGTGTCAAATTTTAGCCTCACACAGGGCACCACAGAAATTTGAAAGACTAAAATCTGCCCCTGCATTCCCAAACAGTTGGGGGAATCAGAAATCATTGCCAATCTTTTGCAAGTCACCCAGAGATCTACCAGTAAATCCCAATCTACTTCCTGCCCACTCCTGCTCTTCTTATTTAACTTTGCCACACCCAGGAGAGTCATGGTATGACTTCAGGGTTAGACTGTAATATCTGACGCAGACCGGTAGGAAGTGAGGAGGGAGATTAGACTTAGATTGCATGCAGGTGATTTTGGAAGCACCTACCATATTTTGTCCAAGTGAACTAGGTTTGATCTCTGGAATAAAAAACATTTCTGTAAGTATGCAGCAGGAAACAGCTATGCGCAGTGCAGATTGCATAGACCCATGACGTCATGAAAACATATCAACCATTCACTTCATTCCTAGAGCAGCTTTGCAAATATTTTTTTAAAATTTACTGTATTTTAAAATATAAAAATGGTGACGGTGAGTGAATATTTGGATCAATGAACGTAACATAGAGGGCTTTAAGAAATAAAAAAATGGACAGCTTTCCTGAAGCATGAATGACAATTGAACCAGTGGTTCATTCTTTGCCATTTACACGGAGAACACAGCAGACAATTGGACTAATCAGGCAGGAGTGAAACCTGGGATGAGTCTTGTTCTAGTGTTGTATCCGAACATACCACCTCCGAGTCTCTGAATACCTCATTGGAGTTGCCTCTTACTGCAGCCTGATAGGCAGCAATCAGTAGTTGGTAAAAGTTATCTCCATCACACCATGAAATGCTTCATCTGCTAATTCCTACCTATTGAACTGTTGTGGCAAACCTGTGCTCCTTGCAGGAAGTCATGAGGCTACCCCCTATTTCACAACATTATATCACCGTACAGTTTTACACTGGCCCATCACTGCAAAATGCTGTACATTGAGCAGGTTGGGTGGGTGAGCAAGAATCGCTATGGTGAAGCTCAAGGTGATGAATTGGCTAGTGCTAGAGCCCAAGGCAGAGATGGCCCAATACATTTTAGGACCTGAGGTGGACCGCAAAGTAGAAGAGAAGAAGGGGTGAGTGATTATCTACATCAGGAACAAGGGGGAATAAAGATCTACATCAGGTTCTGCTGCCCCTGTGGATCCTGCCGGTGGTTCATCTTGCCTCATGGTGTACCAGCCCTTACCCAAAGAGATTATATTGGTGCCATGTTAAAATGGCCCCATAAAAAGGGGGAAACAGAACATCAAGGATTATTGGGAAAGGAGAGAAATGGCACAACATTGTTGTATTGAAAACAGTGCATCCATACCTTAATAGCATCCTCTTTAAAAGGGTAATAGAACTAAAATAATAACGGGAAGCCCAACTAAAATTGTCAGGAGCTTGGCAAGCCGCCTGCGCAAATGAAGACTAAAAGGATTAGCACTTTTAGGTTCAGTAAAAGAAACAGCTAACATCCTGTTTGTATTAATTTCCTTTAGCCCTGACGGCACAAGCTGTGGCTTGTATACCTCTGCATCTAAAGCAATGGTTCAGAGTATTTGCTAGCAGGAATGAGGAGGGACAGCAATTATTCAAGAGTCAAAAAAATGTAAAAGTATTACTTTATCTCATAAAATCAGGAACAACTTAATAAATAAATAACCATCCTGCCCCCAAGTCAATACTGCTTACTGGGCCTAGCTATTTTTTTGGATAAACGAGTCCATGATATTAGATAAGTCATTGATTTCAGATAACTGCTGCTGTCTGTGTATCGGATGGTGGCCTTGTTCACATGCAATGAGGATGAGATTGTGGGAGGAAACTCAGAGTGAAAATCACAGTCCCTGGTCCTGCCACACTACTGAAAGCTAATCTCCCAGTTTGGCTTAGTGTTATGTGTGAAAGGGGCTTGTGGTTTTATCTTACATTCAACAAGCAATGAGCTGTAACCAAGGTTTATTCTTGGTTTACCCCTTGTGGTTTATCTGGAGAAGACAAGCCATGAGCCTGGATTCGCACATGATGTTAAGGCAAATCATCGCCTGCTCTGGGTGGCATGGTAGCAACAGGACTAAGGAAGGAGCAAAGTTGCCACATGATTTTCATTCTGGGTGCCTTCACTCCTCCACATTCAGGCTAAAGCCATAATTTGATTTGGTAAGAGCTTGCTTTAGTTTCCTTCATCTACTTCCTCCTTTCCTTTTCCTTCTTTGCCAGTCTCTTTCCCTCCCCCCTTTTCATCCCTCTTCTGTTTTTCCTCATCCCTCCTCTCTCCTGTCATCTTCAATGGCCTGCATCAACAGACCTTTTTTATATTGACTTTTCACTTTTCATTCTACTCACTGTTTCATGCAACTCCCAGATCATGTTCTAAAGAGCAGACGTTAAATAAATACTTCTTCTGCTTCTAAGGATACACGTCTCCATGCACTGCATTAAACTCTTACTCTAATGCCCTCAGGAGCAGGCATAACACCAGTGTCTGGCAACTTTGCACCCGAAGCATTATGAAAAGGAACTGGCATTATAGATTTGTGCCAGCCTCCATGCGAACTTCTGTGCATGCGAACTAGAGAGAGCCCAACCATGTCACTTTTAATGCCCTCGTGGTGGCAACAGCTGGCTGGAACCAGCTGTTTCTGTGTCAGCAATGAGTCTGAGGTCATGTGCCAGTACTCCAGTCTTATCCTTACGCCAGGATCTCTTGCACTTGATACTTTGAGCTGCTTTGTGAGCATAGGTGGCTCATAGGATTTCGCTGCAAGAAGGGATATGACTGAAATATAGAAAACTGCAATTATATCTTTAAAAGGTAAAGACGGTTCAGTCATTTACTCTTTCTCATAATGCAACAACTAGGTAGCCTCCAATTAAAATAACAGTCAGTGTGTATACAAACTCTGATCTGCAAAACTCACTGCCATTCGAATTAGTAACTTACCTCATTTAGTTCTCAGACAGATGGAATTCAGAAGCAGCTAAGAATATTTTCAAGCAAGCAGCAATAAAAGCCAGCAGTAAAACATAGGAGGTCAGAAACTGGATAGAGAATTTTTTGGAAGATGAGAAATATCAGCTGCTGATAGGCTTGTTGCATAACAACAGCTATCTGTCAGGAATCTCATTGTTATCTCACCTACCGCATAAATGCCTGTGGCTGAAGACAAATATAATATTATTAATAAAAAAGAGCTCCAACAGATTCTTCAGCTGAAGTGCAAGCCCAGCTTCCTCACATTTTAGGATCTGAAATGACAGGTGTGCATATTAGTAAATTGATTGCTGGCTCAGTTATTTTCTTACCTCTTCTGTATGGTTTGGGGACTACCGGTATGTCTTTCATTAATGTTTGAAAGTGCTGTGTGGATATTTATCCATTCATCACTTTTTTAAAAAAGAGCTTTTTTTAAACATGCAAAAGTGCTCTAGGGATGGAGGAGAAGTTCCTTAGTGATATCTCATGGGGCCAGACAAGCAGCGCTGTACACGCTCAGTCAGGCTCTGCTTGCAGAACTGTCTTTTCACAGCTCAATCCGGGAGAAGGAAGGTACATTTCCATCGAACGCTCCAATGCAGTTGTGTCTTTGTCTTCACCCTTTGCCCCCTGAAACACTTGCAACAGGGACTAGACTATTTCACCAATACCTGGCACTTAAAGAGCTTCCTGCAGCATCCAGATATGATGACTGTCAAGAGGCAATGTCCTGGGATAGGCAAGACACAGCTGGCTTTTGTTTTGTTTGTTTGTTTAACCATTGGCAACCTTTGCTTGGAGTTGCAGCATACAATCCAATAATAGCTGCAAGGCAAATGAAGACCTTGTATGCTCTGTTCCTAGATGGCCTTGGTTCACAATCCTCATCCTGCAAAAAACATCAGCGTGTTCTGGCTGAACAGGGATTTTGCAGAAGCTGGTTTATTGATAAGCCAAAGGTGCTGCTGCAAAGACTCGTAATGCCAGCAAAGTGCTGCAGTAGATTCCCTTCTTCTCACAGTGTTATGCTTGTGCTGGAATTTATGTCCCTGCAGGCTATCCATACCTTCTAACATTTCACAGCTGAAAACAGGGACACCTCTGTACACTTAAAAAAAAAAAAATTCCACAGCAAAAGCATTGCCTGTGCCTCCTCTGCTCCTCCTTCATATTGTTACACATTGCTAAAGGTATTTAAATACCCTCACCATTTACTAGAATTCAGCAATTTACTGCATTGTTGAGTGAAGAAAAAATAAATGTATACTCCTGCGATTATTATTTTTTGGGGGTAACATTCCTTTTAAAAGCTTTAGCTGTTTCTCTTGTGACATTAGCTTGCAGTGGCAGATTAGTATTTACTGCAACAAGCGTCAAAAGCAATACCATTGCTCTTATCTGTTCTTTGAAAACTGGCATGGTCTTAGATTGGCAGACTGCTCACATTCACAGCCTGCAAAGTTCCCTCATTAGGAACTGGGACACACTCACAGCCAAGCATACTGACAAAGACAATTGCTGATTCTGTCAAAGTTTGGTCAGATTTAATCAGAGAACCACTTCAGGGAAAGAAAGTGAATAGTTTTCCAAGTTCCTGCACTAGCTTAGATACTAATTTGGAGGAGTACATTGAGGCAGCTTGGAGGACTATTTGCAGTTATGTATTAAAATTGCATACATTACAGTTGATTGCTTGCACATGCAAGCAATCAACTAGGTGGTTAACAAATACTCCCGATAGATTAGGAAACCCTTCAACAAGGAATGTATGTATTCCCTTGTTGAGCAAATTATTTTTTTCAATTAAAATACAGTTCAAAAGTTGAGTTCCCTTAGAGGGGGTGGGGAATCCCAAAAGCTAGTCATAAGTTGTTCTCTCATTCTTGCTGGGCTCCCCAGCCTCAACTCAGAAGCAGCAGCGGCCTCGTGCATTTGCCGGTTGGCTTGCCTTTGGATTTGCCTGGGGTGGTTGGATGGAGTTGCTAGCCCAGGGATGCAGACAGACTATGGTTTATTGGACGACAGGGATCCAGTGGCTCTCAAGGTGTTGTTGGACACTGATTCCCATCAGCCCTAGCTAGCATGGCCCGTGGCCAGGGTTGATGGTTAAAATTACTGATTAATTGGAATAAGGCAGAATCACTTTCAGCCTGGTAGAGCTGAAACCTGCTGGAACAGCTGCACAAGCAGTTTCTCCATGGCAAACTCACTTGCACAGCAATGCTTACAGAAAAGAAACTTTGGCTCTACTTCCAACAAACTGATGGGAAGAAAAATGGAAGCCTCTGGTGCTTTCAAGCAATGTTCAGGATTCCTTTGCAAGTTTGTGTGCACTTTGAAGTCCCAGCTTTGGGACTTCAAAGCACTCAGCTCTTAGCCACCATTGGTATATCAGGTGATTGATGTAGGTGGCACACCACCTCCATGCCCCGTCTTGGCCCACATGGCTCAATCTGATAAGGAACTTGTCCACAGAACCCAAACGTTTCTCCATCCGTGTTCTAGAAAGGTATCACTTCCAAATGCCAAGGAGGGACAAGGATCTTGGATCACATCCATGTATATTAATCAAGCCCTGATGATGAATTGAAGTCTGGGTATAATTTGCTTGGCTACAGATAGGAGCACCTAAAATGGTATACAAAATGAAACGTAGCTTCAAGCTACCAAATCAATTCTGCACCTCATCAGTAAATTAAAACCAGGGCATGGAGGACAGTGTTTGTGTGTATGACAGAAAGAGAGAGAATTAATGGATTTCAAGGTGTATTTGTAATATGAAAGGGGGGCACTTCATCCTCAACGTCACAACTTTGGAGTCAATATTATTTAATTTAGGTGGAAAACCTCTCCCAGTATTAAATCCTTAAAACTTCAGCAAGGATAAATTGAGGTATCCGTAATTTAAGGAACATATCTACAGTTTTATAATCAGCGGCTTCTTCTCATCCACCGCTAGGTATGAACATTTCCTAAAACACAGAAACGATCATCACTTGTTTATAATTGAAATACATACATACTTAGAATTGATGTTCATTTTTCAAAAGCCAGAGTTGTTGTTTTTTTCATTTGGCTGAAAGGTGGCCAGGAATCAACTCTGAATTATGCAGATTACATCAGCAGAAAAGCAGAATATATTTACCATCTGTGAATCAGTCATACTCCATCTTAATAAAACAAATGTTTGATTTTGTGGCTGCATAGATTTAGCAAATTTAATAAATAAATGCAATTGTGTCTTTGTGACTTACAATACTTTGCTAGTGTTGCCCACCCAAATGTGATGAGTGGGGGTAAGACTGATAGATCATCCTGCCAGAATATGCATCTCCATGCATCTTTTATCCATATTGGTATATAGACTATAGAGAAATGTCTCACAAGAGCTATTGGCTGCCTTCCACAAACCACTTGAGAGTACAGCCTTAAAATTTAATGTGGTTCTACTCACCAGTAGGAGGTTTTGGGAACACAACCACAGTCTGTGAAGCTCTGTAGTGCTGTGCATTGTGTTTTATTTGCAATTGTAATTGAGACTGAGCGAGGTAGACAAAGAGCTCTCCTCTGGCCTTTCAATGAACTATGGTGAACCAGAAAAAGTAGGCCTGACTGTGAGTTTGCAACACAGAAAAGGTGTGAATGGATAAAGAGAGGTATGAATGCTTTTCTTTCCTCCTCAAAACTAAACTGCTCTTTGCTCAAAAGAAACAGGCAGAACTCCTATCCCCATCCCCCAAGAGATTTAATGTCCTTTAAACAACCTGCCTAGGGCGTTTATAGGTTCATATTCACAGTGCATTCATTTATTTTTATTTTTTAAAAAGAAGTCATCAAAAGACCTTTGAAGGGGAATTCTATTAGAGTGCAGTTGCTTCTCTTCAATTTCAAAGGGCAGCTTTGATAGAGACACTGCCTAAGATGCACAGTTGGTTCTTATGCTACGCGAGAGCATTTCCATTTTAACTACATCGTTTCCCACTTCCTGTAAAGCAGAAGTATGGAATCTATCAGGGTTTCCATGTTGTCATCTGTAGTGACACCACGCCTGCTTCTTTGCTTGCATCCTCCAGTGGACAATTCACCCACCTCATCTCTATATTTATGTGAACCGCCCTGAGACCTCTGGGTATAGGACGGTATATAAATTCAATAAGTAAACCATGTCTCAAACACCTAGAACCAGAGCCCCAATTTGGCTCTGGGAGGAATAGCTCAACCAGCAGCAACGTTTTGCAGGTCAGCTCAGTGCTAAACCCTTTCCTGATATACAGTACTGTATATCAGGAAACCAACAACACTAGCTCCAACACCGCTTTGGGGTGCAGACTTTGTGGTTCAGCCATGCATCAGCACACATGAGATGTACAATCACATTAGTCAATTATGCATTAATCAGAACTAATTTAAACTCCATTTATAGTACCGTATTTTGGCCATGCAGACTCAGCCTAAATCTTCCTTTGACAATGTCTAGTCAGGGGATATTAACACAACAGGGCTGAATAGGCTTAATAATCTTTTTAACCACCCTTCCCTGGAAGTTATTGAAAAAAGAGTTTTGCAAGGAGTGAGCAGGTTTGGAATCATTTCTGATTATTCCATGCTGAAAGGCAGCTAAACGATGCAGAGGCAAAGAATTAACACCATGGTAAAGAGCAAAGACTTCAGCATTAGTAGTAGGGATTCTTTTGAAAGATGAAAGAAATGAGTTTGGAGGCTGGCATTGTGGATTAAGGGGGCTTTGAGAATGGATTTGAAGGTCTCCCCACCCAATCTGTGTCTAGTCACATCAAGAGCGGGCGTAGTGCACTCCTCTTCTTGGCATATGCAATGAAAAGAAAGACCCACAAAACAGTCTGTTACTTTTGGCACCTGCTTACTCTGAAGAGGGGCTGCCAGCTTTGTTGCCAATTCTGTTTTGAAAACCAGCTTGCTCATATTCCAGCTGGGCATTCACAGAGTCAGACAAAAGTGTCCTGTGCTTAATATCTTATTTGAAGAGCACTTCTCCTATGGCATAGAAATCTTAGGTTGCTCTGAAATTGGTTTTGTGTTGCTGAAGCTTCTTAGTCCAAAGTGGAGAAAGAAATATAATAATGAAGAGTAGACTGTATAGTGGTTAATGTCTGCCTTTACATGTCTAAAGATAAGTTTATCCACCAGAGGAAGAAAACTTCCAGCTCTTCCAGCTTCTTTTGAAAGGAACACACAGATGCAAGACCTCCAGGGGAGTAGTAGAGGTATCTCCCTTTAGACAAATGGCTCCAAGGTCACAAAGAAATT
Source organism: Podarcis muralis (assembly GCF_964188315.1). NCBI lineage: Eukaryota > Metazoa > Chordata > Lepidosauria > Squamata > Lacertidae > Podarcis > Podarcis muralis. Next base: position 73,884,200 of record NC_135656.1, read on the forward strand.
TTGTGTAAGGACAGTGTCAGGAAGAGAGAAGCAACACTTTGAAGGGACCCTTTTGGGGGCTGATGAACTTGCATTGAATATATGTACCTGGACGTGATGGTCAAGGGGTGGGTGCTACAATTATTATTGGTACAGAGAGATGACTTTGTGGTGTGGGTGTTGAATGCAAATGTTGTGGTTATCATATATAGAAAAGATAGCCTGGTAGATACTACAAGGAAGGAATAAATGGCCATGGTTCACATTGGGAAGCATTTTTCTGCCATCCTTGAAGCAAAATTTGGGTAGAATATTGAAATCCAGGCTGCTCAAGATAGTTTTCATCAGAAATGCTGTATCTGTTCCATGTGCAGGGCCAGCTAGGCAGACAGAGCTGACAGATTTTAATGTGTGGATGAGATAGTTGCACTAGAAAGAGGAGTAGACTTTTTTAGGCACTGAGGAACTGACAGACTCCGCTGGAATGGAAAAGGAAACAGGCTGCTCATGCTTAATACAGTGCTACCTTGGAAGTCGAACAGAATCCATTCTGGAAGTCCATTTGACTTCCAAAACGTTTTGGAATCAAAGCATGGCTTTTGATTGGCTGCAGGAAGCTCCTGCAGCCAATCAGAAGCCATGAAAGCTGTGATGGACGTTCAGGTTCCATAGAACGTCCGCAAACCAGAACAATCACTTCCAGGTTTGCGGCGTTCGGGAGCCAAAGCGTTCGCCTCTCAAGGCATTCAACTTCCGAGGTACAACTGTATTAAAATGGTTGTAAAGCAACATTTAAACTGACCTCTAAAGAACACAACAAGAGCTCTTCTTGGGTAGTCAATTTATTTGTGTACTGCATTTTCCACAAATACATTGTGCTCAAAGCATTGCACAGGGTAGACAATATAAATAAAAGAACCATAGTATGTAAATGTAACATTTCCAGTTTAACAATTACAATTCATTTAAAGCTTATCAAAACTTTGAATGAGCATAAAACATACCAAATAGATCAGTTAACAAGATCCAATACTAGTAATATCAATATTTCAGTACCAATAAATATCAGTGATTTACCACATTAAGCAATTTACTCAGCATTCAACTGAAGACCTTCTGCTCTAGTTCCTTAGTGTCTGGCCTTTAAGTAATTACTATACTAATAAAAATCAATATCCAGTGTTCTGCATCTTTAAATTGTTGCTCAGACAGTTAATTCAATGAACTCTGTTCATTAAACTGTACCTAATAGCTCACGCCTGTTCCGTGTTTATGGAGAACACTGATCAGGTGCCTGGATTTCGCTGTGTAAAATAATTTCAGCTGCCCTGCAGGATAAGCTGTTGAGCAAAGTCTTCAGCTCTATTCAGGTTGTAGAACTGCAAAGTGTCTACACAGCGCACACACTCGGTTTTACACACCCACGGGATACTTACATTGTAATTGGGAACACTAGTTTTCCAGGGTCCCAATAATGAGAGAGCCATACACATGTAGAGTTGTACAGCTGTAGACTTCATGCAGCATTCAGTTGAATAGGGGGTGGGGCCTGCCACTAAGAATTGTCTCCCCCTCAGTAAATGTTCACACACTACAGTTAATGTCTTGTTGGTAGACTGTTACGTCTGTGAATTTAGATCCACAGCTATTTTCTGAATAATTGGCGCATACTGCTAGATGCTATGTAATAGAATCTTCAAAGTTCTTTGCCTTCCTGCTTCCGTTCCCTCTTCCCTTCCTCATACCATCAAATGCATTTGTTTATGTCTTCTCTTTATATCAGTGCAGAAGACAGTGGTGTCCAGGTTTTGAAGAGTGACCCAATCTAGATAAACATTATCACCTTTAGGCTTGTCTTTTCCATGTATTCTCCCGAATCAACATGATTTGCTGTATAATTTTCTGTACTATGTCTAATTCACTTCTTGAAGTGTGAGAAGAGAGGTTTAGGCTGAGTCCACAGGAAACATGGTCAGGGACAAATGAACGTCTGGGGTAGTAGATGAAGGGATATCTGTGAGCAATATTTATTTATGTTATTCTTTTGATATATTTATGCCCCACCTTTCTCTCAAGTTGGGATTCAAGACAGTTTACCACATTAAAAAACATCAGTTATAAAATTGTTGTTGGCATCTGTCTGTCTCAAGGGACATTGGCGCGTGCCTCCAGGAGTGAAGTCAAACTGCTGCATTGATGCTGTTGAAGTGACCTCTCCTGGACCAACCTGGGCTGCCCAGATGACAAGAGCCCACAAGGGACTCTACTCTGGATTTGTGTAGGGTTTACTCTTTAGCCTTTTCTTCTCCTGAAGATATCCTGCAAGGCAGCGGAGGTTTAGGATCAGCTTTTTCCTTCTCCTAGATGGGCTTCCTTCCCAGGTTGATGAGCCCCACTTCCTCTATAGCATGTGCAGATACTACCTTCTTGACCATTGGACCCACTATTGGTCTTCTTCTTGACCACTGGACTCACTATTGGTCATTGCATGCAGGGGAAGTCCCTAACTCACTGAGGGTTTGAGACAGCCCTCACCTGTTTTAGCTGGCTAGTCTAAGCTTTTCCCCAGGATGTGGCTGCTGTGGCATGCTGACAGCTTCTAGGAGCCACAGGTGAAATCTGAGTGCAGGGTGAGGACCAAAGGTGCAAAAACTACCCCAGAAGCAGAATAACATGCCCCCCACCAGAGGTACTATCCCTCCCCTAACACCCCATTCACCCCACTGTGTATTATTCATCCCAGAATAATAAAAAACAATCTAATTAAAAACAATAACCAAACTGCATCAAAACGCATATATTCATTGCTCTAAAACAGCAACAGCGTCAGAAACATCCGTTCCTCGTTTGACTTCCATAGTTAGAAAACTGATGTGATTGAGACCAAAGGATGGTATATGAACTCTGACTCTTTTGGATGAAGAAGCAGCTCGGGGCAAAGGCAATACTGAGCTGGAAAATGGCATGGGGGGAAAAGGCTGGGGCAGTGTTTCTCTCTCCCCACCACCACCACTACCACACACCCCATACACAGCCTGCCTAAGCTTATAGTTTAATAAAAAAATGCAGAAGAGGAAAACAGGACAAACTGCATCACATACAGCTTGAGCCAAAGTGTCTAGGATTAGCTAACTGAGTGGTTGTCACCTGCCAAAGGCACGTTGGGGACACAGGAAGAAAACTTTGCTATAGAAAAAGGTGGGGCAAAAAGGGAGTTGGAGGATGGATTATTTTTCAGGAATAGGGACATGGAGGGTCTGAGCTTGTCCCTCCTGAGGCCTCCTACCAGCAGTTAACACATACACACACATCCATCCTGCATTTACAGAATCCATCCCGGTTTCTGATTTGATCCCAGAATGTCCCGTTTTTCTGTAGGATATCCCTATTTTCACCAGAGAAATGTTGGAAGGTATGCATAAGGAACCCTGTTCGAAATAAGGCACCTAAGAACTAAATTGTGTGTGTTGTATAAACCAAAAACTCATATATAATTGCATAAACTTATACAGATAACTGATTTATCTGTAACTTAAATATAAGTGATATTAAGTTAGAAATGCTGGGTCTGAAATTTCCACTCTGGGGATAAAACCAAAGTACCAGCTCAAGAAGCAGAAAAGAATGGCAGTGTGCTTATGGTCCTCTTTAAGACCACTAGTGACCCCTTCCCATTGAACATGCTGAGTGCTACTGAAAGCCTACCCATGTTGCTTAGGTGCACTAATGGAAGTTTATAATCTGAGCCCATTATATCCCCTGAGGCTGCCAAGGTGCTCATTACCATGGTGGCTTTTCTGTAACAAGGAAATGGAGTGGCAATGTGAATGGATCACTGTGCATTGTCTAATTGCTTCCTGCTTTCTACCTCCATGGTATGGAAAGAAGGCAGGGGCTGTGATCCCCATGTAGCTGGGTCCTTTTTCAGAGTTTTACATAGCTAATGGCAGTAAGCCTGCTTCACACATAGCATAATAATTGGTTTTTCCTCCTTAGCATGGTCTGACCTGAATAGTTTTAGAGTTCTTGCACAGAACACAGTGGCTCTGGCTTCCATTTCCTGGCTTATTAAGATATTAGCTCAACAGTTTCTATGGTGGAAGTGCGGGAGAATGTGTAATGGAGCAACCATCACATCCAGTGCCCTGCTAGCTCACTGCAGCCAGGGTGGAAGGTGAGAGCGGCAGCATATATCTTTCTCTTGCCCACCCCCCACCCCCATTGACTCAAATATGTCAACTTCTGGACTGGCATAGCTCTGTGCCCAGTTTGGATATGGACAGAAACCCTGAGCCAAATAACCATGCAGTTTCTGCTACGGCTTTACTAGGTAGTTCAGGAAGGGGCTTTTTTGGTCCTATACTCTGGAAAGGAGTTATGTGGTCAGCAGGGTGGAATAACATGGATATTCTCTTTGGTCACTGTGACAGCTGTTGTAAACCTTACAGGTGGTCTGTATGGCGCGGGGGAATGGGGGACATTCCTGTGCTTGTGGTTGTTGGAAATTCTGCCTGGTTGCTCTTAGGAAGACAAGAAAAGCAAGGAGAATGTGCTGAGTAAAGGGTAGTGTAGCATCTGGAACTGACAGTACTTATGACCAGCTGCTTATTGACTAAGTGACAGAGAATGTTTTTCCATTATGCATGCTCCAGTGGAAGCTCCACACTCTCCCAGTAATAGTCTCCACTGGGAGAGATAACAAGGCCCTTACAACTATACACTCATTTCATATAAGGAGTTCTGTTTGACTGGTGTCTCCAGTTTCTGTTTGCTCTGCTTTATACGTATTGCCTTATCTTCTTCATCAGGCCATGAAGAAGTAAGTTACAAGTGTACTAATGCATGTGGAGTCGCTTTCATTTTCTAAAGCTTCACCTACTTATGACAAAGAAGGCAGAGGTCATAGAGTACAGTGGTCACTCAGGTTACTGACGCTTCAGGTTACAGACTCCGCTAACCCAGAAATAGTACCTCGGGTTAAGAACTTTGCTTCAGGATGAGAACAGAAATTGTGCAGCAGCGGCGCAGCGGCAGCGGGAGGCCCCATTAGCTAAAGTGGTGCTTCAGATTAAGAATGGTTTCAGGTTAAGAACGGACCTCCGGAATGAATTAAGTTCTTAACCTGAGGTACGACTGTAGTGAAGTGGGAGAATGGATATCACTTGAGAAGGCAGATTGAGGGAGCCATATTTTACTTGCTAGAGCATACAAAAGTGTGACCTCCGCAGTGTTTAGAAGAGCTGGTGCCTTTCTTACCAGAGTCAGTCTTTATCTTTGCACAAGCGAGAGCGCAGGTGGGGCTGTGGCAGCTGTTCCTTGCATCCACCACTGAGGTTCCCTACTTTCATGGACACCTGAGCATAGAGGAAGAAGCAGCCTTAAGTAAGAAGCAGAGAGTCAGGCCCTTGGATCATCTAGCTCAGTATTGTCTACACTGACTGGCAGCAGCTCTCTGGGGATTCAGAATGGGGTTTCTCCCAGCCCTGACCTGGAGACATCAGAGATTGAACCTGGGACCTTTTGCATGTAAATCAGATTTCCTACCATTGAGCTACAGCTGTTCATTGACAGCAGCTGCCCTGTCCAACCTGCCCTCCGAGTCTGAGTCTGAGGGTGAGGGGAAGAGGTGGCGTGCATAGCATAGGGCAACCACAACAGCAGCACTGACCCATGAGAGCCCAAATGTCTGGGGCTCCTGTAATTGGTGAGTAGTCACTTCCAGTGGTGCTGGTCTCCCTGTAGTTGCCACACAGTGCTGGTCTCTGATGCTGGCACTGCTCACATGTAACGGTGAAGAACAGTCCCACCCTGGCAGAGCAATGGCCTGTATCTAATTGGCTTTTCTCTTTTCTAATTCCCATGACAGTGAGAACCAGACAGCAATGCTAGAAGCTGGCAGTTTTCCCGTATGAAGAAGTAAATTTGTTATTTCTTATCTTGGCTATAAACAAAAGATAAGCGTCTCCCTTGCCAGATTCTCACTTAAGACTGCCATTTCTATTGCTATCACACCTGTAGTTTTAACAGCCATCTAATCTCTTGAGGATGTGGCCATCTGAAGTCTAGCTACTAAATCTCCCTCCCCACCTCCCCAGCAACCCATGCTTTATATATTGCTTGGCAAGAATATTCCTTATGAGCATTTGAAGTTGTTGTTTTTTAAGTTGAGTATTCTTTTTAACTCACGTGGTTATAAGGAATGAAATACAAGCAAGTGTTTTAGGTATGATGATAATGGTGCAACAAACATTATTATGGTTTATTAATGAGTTTGTTGTTTGGGCCTGCCTTTCTCTGAACACTGGAATTGACTGGTATGTTGGAGTCAGCTGGGCCATCACAGATAAATGAATGAAGGCATCCTCCCTTCTATTTAACTATTTTTATTGTCCCTGCTTCAGAGGCATGCTTGATATTTCTTGCTTTAGCTACTCTACCAGTTTTTCCCTCTCTATGAAAAAAACAACCATTGTTTGTCTTCTGCACACAGAAGCAAGTTAGCAGAACTGATATCAGGAGCGAGCATCTCTGCATGATGAAGATGGCTGAGTTGGCCAGAGATGGTAGCAAAAAATCAGCTGTGATTGCCTATCCTCTCTTACTACCCAAGGAGAAGGAGCAGTTGGTGGTGGAGTATTCTACTAATTTTTTTTATTATTATTTTTTGCTCATCCACCAACTCTCTGGGCTAGTGAGCTGATGGGGGTGCGTGGGTGAAGAACGGCTGCCACCGCAAGTGTGAGGGGAGAGAGACTCTGTGTTTGCCATCAGGAGATGGTTGCTGCCACCTGTTAGGAGTTGTTTAATGGCTATTTTGACTTGACCTATTAGTAAGCTCTATGCATTTTTTATATATGTCAAACTGATGGTTGTTGATTATTATGTTTCTGAGTGTTCTGTTGCAGAGATCTTATGTCTTATTATGTATAGTTATTGTATTACTGTATTCAGATTTTGGTTTTTGTCTGTGAATTGCTTTGAGCACAGATTTACTTGTGGAAAATGTGGCATATAAATAAACTGATAATGACACAAGTGGCAATGCTGAAGGACATCTTGAGGGCACAGAGGGCATCTTGTCAACCTCCCCCCACCCCCAAAAAACCAACACCTTGGAGCCTACTGAGTCCTCGGAATTAGGTATCCTTGAATGGTATTCAACTAAGTTTTACTCAGAGCAGTAGATCCATTGTAATGAGTAAAAACGGCCAGGTTAAGTCTATTAATTTCAGTAGATCTTCTCTGAGTAAAACTGAGTTGAATACCAACTACTGTGATTAATGCTTGACGTTTGCTGTGTTTTTATTATGGAGGAAGCCACCCAGAGTCGCTGGGGCAACCAAGTCAGATGGCTGGTATATAAATAAATAAATTATTATTATTATTATTATTATTATTATTATTATTATTATTATTATTAACTGCAATAATAGAGGGGTGAAGCTGCCGTAAGATGTGTGGCTAGGTGAGGATAATTTTTATTGTGTTCCTTGTTGCTAGGCGTACACTCAAAAATGGCAATAGAATACAGTGGTACTTGTTAATCAAAATACTTGTTAGGCCTGGCTTACACAAGGAACAGAATGAGGGGACCAGAGTTCTGAGGTGGCAAAGTGGACCATACCACTTCAGACTGTTGGTGCAGAAACCAACAAAAGCCTCCCTGTAAGTAGTAACATAGCCCAAGATGGAACCTTCCACCCTTCTGTGTTAGGTTTCTACTTACATTCAGAAATGGCACCCCACATGCTAGCATTTCAGTATGCATATTGTGCATAGCAACTTTTAGTCAACAGCACCACCCCGTCCACTGCATTTGGATGTGGCATTGGTCAAGGGTTGTTCTTTTAATATTAACCTTCTCTTAAACTCAGAGAGAGAGGAGAGAGTTCTATTTTAGATTCCTGTATAGTATCCCACAGCCCTGCTGTTCACTTTCCAGATCTGAGGTCTCGTTGTGCATACTTCTTTGATGTGCATCTTATATGTTTAGCATATGGGAGATGTGCATCATAAAAACATGCACTTCTTAGATGAACACCTCCCAGCTATAGTCTCGATCGACGCTGATTATTTCTTGCAGTCTCCACAGGTGTGAGGTGCCGCAGGAGATTTAGAAGGTTCTTCTGTCTTCACAGATTCCAGAGAATGTGAATGGTACTAGTAGTTGTAGTAGTAATGGGAAACACACACACACACACACACACACTATTAAAACCCTCAAATGTTCTTTTAAAACATTAAACCAAAGCTATTGTAGGACACTTACAATTTCCAGGAGATAACCCTTTACCAAGTTTTATGAGCATACTGTACATCTTTTAATTACAAGTCTAGAAATACTTCGTTATTCCTCATGTGTGGATACAACCTTATGGAGGTATCCCTACTCCTAAATTATGTACAGAATTATGGCAAGAAGGCTAAAATATTGCCCTTTCCCCTGACATGCTAGAGCCCTTCTCCTTAATGCAGTTGTTTTGCGGCACTGCCACCTCAGGATTCATCCGCTTCATTTTGCTGCGTGTGTGAAACATACCCAGGTGGAAGCATCTGAGCTGCATAAGGGGAAGTGGGGAAGCTTCCTGCAATCACAGATCTGCTGAGATCAGGCTTCCTGCAGATCAAGGATATATTGAAAAGCCCCTGGATGCTGGCCTGAGATCCTGAGCCTCTTCAACGCAGTGCATCCACATTTAGAATGAGCTACAACTGAGCAAGGCTTATTGAGAGGATAACATCCAGGATATTCTCAGCAACTGCCCCACTGAGGCTGTATTTTCCCTCCCCTATGCCCTTCTAGATGGTTTGAGTCAGACTTTGATGTTGACAGCCATTCGTTTGCCTGGCGTTCTCCTGAGAAGTCTTCGGTTGGGTATTTCAGGTTTTATGGCTGGAGCCATTCCAGCTCTCCTAGCCTTGCGTTTTAAAGCATGGACAGTTCAGCAAAATTATCTTCCCCCCGGGGCAGCCATCTCGTACCTGCCATACAAAGCTCCGCAGCATGACAGAAACAGAGCCAAGCTGGGAGAGGAGCTGGGATTGTGACAGGATCATAAAATGAAAGGAAGCAGAAAGTGAAGGAAGCCACCACTAGGTCATTCTGGTTCTTTACAGCTGTTCCAGATGAGTTGCTTATTGTACAGCTTTGTTAACACTCCGTTCTGTCTCTGTGTGTTTCAAGTCCAAGGCAATGGCGCATCTGTGCATTTTCTCAAGAAATTATATCACCGTTGGGAAGCTCTTTTTATTACCACCCCATATATTATAGTTTCCCCTTTCTAGCTTCTATAGTAATTTGTGTATGTCTGTATGGCATGTGTGCCCCTCAAGTATCTTCCCTATATTTGGTTAGCATTTTAATCATTATGTTCTCTGAAATTATTTACTACTTTCTCATCGTGATCTGCTCTTTTCTAAACATTCCCCCCTACATTTGTAATAGGGCCGTTTAACAGGTTTCCCCCACCCAAAATAAAATTCTTAAGGAGATACATTTGAGTATACAGATTGGCCTCGAGATGCAGTGCTTCAGAAAAAGGATTACACCCCTTCAGCTGAAATAACATTAAAAACATGGAAAGTGGGGCAAAGCTATGAAACTCTGCCCCACTTCCATTTCAAAAGCCTCAAGAACTGTTTGCAACCAAAAAAAAAGAATAAAAAAATCTAGGTCAGCACCAGGCCACCCCCTCTGGCACAGCACTGTGTGTGGTAACAGAATCAGGGCTGTTGCAATAGTCTTAGAATTTGACAGACCAAATGAATATAATGTAAAAGTTACCTGTTTGGGGGCTGTGTCCCAGTGGCACTGAAAGAGATGTTGGCTGTCCCCTTGCACTGGTGATGGCATTTTGACACCAGGTTTTTTTTTAGCCATTATCTCAGCACATTGACTCGTGTGCTACTTGGAGAATGAATCACATTTTCAAAAGAATTTGCTAAACGCAAAGGAGGATGGTTCTAATGGAGCTCAGTAAAATTTTGGGTGTATCATATTTAAAAATTATATACATTTCCAGCTGTATAAGAAGTGACATTTTCCAAGTTGTTGGGCATCTCCCAGAATTGTTTGCAACTGGACTTAACGGTCAGGGGTCCCTTTACCTTTACCTTTAAACTCTTGTACATCTCACCTCGAAACACTTAACACTAACTAGACTTTCCAGCAATGGTTGCTGTGTACATTGACTCAAACTGCAATCGCTTTTGTTTCGTTTTTTGCAGCTACCACCCACCAAAAAGCGACTTCTATCTAGCTTTGCACCTAATTGCATTGATCTGTTTATTCCCACGTATATGCATTTCAAATTATTTCCCTCGGATACAGCAGTAGAAACCAACAGAATTTTGCCCTAAATAGGTACTTCTTTCTTTCACTCTTCAACTCACACATCAGAGGGATGCATAAGGTAATTAAAGCATAGGCTGTCCCTAAGTGAACGTTTTGTAACCCTTAATATAAAAGAGGTTAAATGTATCTGAAATCACTTTGCCTAATAAATTCTGGATTTTTACGCATATAAATGTCTAATCCTTTTCAGAATGTTGGTAAGCTCTTGCTCCCAGTAATATATTGTGGCAATGTTCTTAGCCTGCATTTTCCCAAGTGGAAGCTCAGCAAGGTATTACACACACACACACACACACACACACACACACACACACAGATTTTTAAACTAGGCCCCTTTTGTATGAATTTTGTTGTCGGTGTACCCAACTCTTCTTGAGCTACATTCATCTGGGAACTTTATTGCTGTGCTATTTAATTCCTCTTCTGAATCATTAATGAAGCTGTTAAGGAAGATCAGTCTTAATGCTGATCCCCGTGGTTTCCCCCATAGACACGTACTCTCAGCTCTATAGAAGGCTGCCATTTATCATTACTTGGGTGTTTACAGCTTCCTAACTTTGTCTCAGTCCACTTGACAGAGTTCCTATTCAAACCTGCTCAAATGAACTCTTCTAATTAAGGTTTTGTGAAACATATTAACATGATGTCTGATTAGTAACAGAAAGGAAAGAAGTGGAGGTGAATATGACAAGAGAAGACAACACGTTTTTATCTTGGGCACTACTAACCTGCTGGTGACCTCTTGCATGCCATGGTGACAGGGCTCAGCAACAAGCCCCGCCATTGCACTGTGAACGCCCCCCTCCTGCTTTGGCTAACTTTGTCGCCACAGGAGCGTTGAATAAGTTGGGAACTCAAACGTGAATTGATCAGTGTAAGTTTCTCACGGAGATGCTTTCGCAGAGGTCAACAGTTCAGTGGTTTTCAGTTTCCTTTTGACCAAGACCAATGATTTCAAGAGATATGTCATTGGGGGAGTTTGGGGGTGGGGGTAAGGGCAGCTGCTGTTCCAAATATTGGAGCTTCAGGTCAATTGTCTGCGTAGGCTCAATCATGTAGGGCTTGGATTGGTTACTAAATTGTAGCAGATAATCTCCTGGGTTGGAGCATTCAGGCTTTTCCAGAAATGAAATTTCCCACATGATGTTTGAGGGTGGCACTTTTTTATTTTTAACAAGTTTCTCACCAGGAAAACATTAACCCTTTCATTAAGCACCTTTCTGAGTTCTGTAATGATCTGTTCCTTTGAATACTTCATCTTCATTCCTGATTTCACTTTTGAAACACCTGTACATGTAATTTTTTTGGATTTGCTCCACCATCACCCCTTTGGTGCCACCATTTCAGTCTAAGTTTTTGTTGCCAAGCTTACTGCAAGCAGCAGGATGTGCTGCACACATTCCTGAAAAATAAGTGCTAAGCAGGTTGTGGCAGCAATGTATACACCCACTATTCAAACCCAGGTTAACTCAGAATGAAGTGCCAGGATTTGGCTGATCTTGAAATGAATACCATCTGTGCATGGAGATGCGTCATATCTTAGTTTGCAACAGGTGGTGCAGAACACAACATAGATTTCTTTGTGCAATTTATTTACACATTTGAATGATGCACAGTATGGAAGGACTATGGGCTGGTTTTCATGTTAACACTAGGCCGTGGTTTTCCCCAAGCTATGCCCATCTGCCATCATATGTGTATTTAAAATGTGCTCCTGATTGCTCCTTGGCAAGCAAGGCTTGTATTTAGCATCTTTTAAATTTGATACCAAATGCAAGTCCTGCTGGGATTGGTTCCACTTGGTTCCCAATCGGAGTTCCTGAGTGAAGCAGATCCTTCCCCAAAATGGGGCTTGAAGTCATAGAATCATAGTACTGTACGGTTGGAAGTGACCCTAAAGGTCATCTGGCCCAATGACCCGCAATTCAGAAATCTCAACTGAAGCATCCATGACAGATGACCATCCAACTTCTACTTTAAAACCTCCAAGGAAGGAGTCTACCACCTCTCATGGTGGTATGTTCCACTGTTTAGCAGCTCTACTGTCAGAAAGTGCTTCCTGATATTTAGTCCAAAACTCCTTTATTGTAACTTGAATCCATTGGTTCAAGTCCTGCCCTCCAGAGCAGGAGAAAACAAGCTTGTGCCATCTTCCATGTGACAGCCCTTTAGATATTTGAAGATGGCTATCATATCTCAATATTAGTTTCTTAAGGTTTCACAGAACAAAATAAAATGCATTGTTTAAAATATGCCAAGTCTGATTATTTACAATGCATTTGGACTTTAAACTGCATTTTTATACGATAGAAATGAAACATGGCCCTGTTCCAACTAAAATTACTTATGGTTAAATTCCATTGAAATTAAGAAAGCCCAAGTTAGTGATTTGTGTTGCATTGGATTCAATAGGGCATTTAACACCATCTTATGCATGCTCATCTTATGCTATAGTGCTCAGTGGAGCTTTTTACCCAGTAAATTATATAGGATTGCAAACTAACACGAAATCAGAATGTAGTATTTAAATGAAATGTTTGTTGTGGTGAAAATACTGCCTGTTAAAGTAAACGTCCGCTTGTTCTATGAAAATGAATGGGAAAGGAATAGGAGCAAAAACCTTCCCAAGCAACCTTTGTTTAAACTTTCCAAAGCAGCTCTTTATGTGATGTAAATTGAGATCAATGGACTTGATCTTCAGCTGGAGGGGACTGATGGAGTTCTACTGAATGGGCAACTCAGTTTAATAGCAGCTGAGTACCAGCTCTTACATTTAACAATGTGATCCATTTGTCTGTGGCATGTGCTTCCCATGGGAGTTGATCACAGCTTCATTGCTGGGGATCTTTAAAACGACTCTGGACAAAGAAGTGGAGAGCAGGCTGCAAAGCACAATGCTTGTTTGGCAGGATGGGCTAATAGGTTTCCTTACACCAACAATTCTCCTATTTTCATCAAGCTTCCTAAGTATCAATTCAACAGTGTACTGTCCAGCATGGCTTATTTGTGTGAATGGCACCTGGCCTATCATTCTGTTTCTTGCTTGTTTGCTTTTTAAATGCAACAAAAGGAAGGTGTTTTTGTTTTATTTACAGGGCACATGTGATGTGACATAAAACCTAGGTTTCTCTTTGCCAAAACCAAAAGACAACAGCCATTTTATTTGAAAGCGTTTAGCTTTCAAGAGGGTTTGTGGCATACCAGAAGCTACTCCCACCCACCAGCTCAGCATCCTTCCAATCTGGCATATTGATCACCCTGGAGGTTATGATGATGATTCATCCCCCCTCCTTTAGCCTTTCAACCCATTGTCATTTAAATTCTTTTGCAGTAGGAGGTCATGGATTGTCAGAAAGAAAAATATTGATTCATCTGTCATGCCACCTCCCCACTTGATCTCCCTTCCACCTGTCATGCTTTTTAGCATTATCTGTTTGGTCTGTTTTAGCTATCCATATTCACAAATGACCCCTCCTTTGACTATTTAGTGCAAGAGTTCTAGTATTGGGAGGCAGCCTGTGAATTACTGACAAACCATGCTTAAATGCTGACTTATTTCCCTGAAATAAGATATCCTTTGAGTTCTGTGGTCATTTAGCAAAAGTCACATTTCCCTAGAACAGCGCACCGGTACTCTCTCTTTCTCTTTCCCTCTCTCATGTCTGTTCTCTGGCCCTCTGATTCCTCACACAGGGTCCTCCACCTAGTCTCCATCCCACTTTGGAGAATTTTACATTGTTTGCATACCAGCTGGAAGAGGGAGGAAAATATGCTTTGAAAAATGTGCTTTGTACTAGTCTCTAAGCTCTCTGCAGCAGCAAGCCATAATGGTTTGGCGCAGTTCACCCATTAAACAGCTCTGAATCTAGTTATAGCCCTGTATAAATAATAATGATGCCTTGCTTCACTGCAAAGATCTAGAAGCACTGATTTCTATGGATTGCAGTGGTGCAAAGTGTCTGCAGCAAGGGATTTGGGTTGGCAGTGGTGCTCATGTCGTTCTACAGTGTCGTCAGATTGGAAAGGAAACATGAAGGCTCAGAGGAAACAACCATTGCCTCTCACCACTTTGCCTCTCTGTTCTGGTCCCTATAGCATTTAATTTAATTTAATTTTGATCAGTACGTGTAGTTTAAAAAGCTCACTTCTGGTATTTGTAGATAAAACATTTCTCCGCACACAGGTCATATGTGAAGCTTCGTTCCAGGTGCACTTACATTTTGAAATCAAGAGGGTTAGCTACATGGCCTTTCTCAGTAGTGGCATCCGCATTGTGGAGATCCTTAACCATTGCAGAAACTCATGAAGTCAGTTTTCTATCAGCGTTCCAGAAACAGGACAAAGACATCCAAATTTAGATGTCACATCAAACCATGGTCTGCTATTACAGGAATGCCTTCAGGCTCATGCACTTCCTCTCCCTGCCTCCCTCCTTTCTGAATTAGAGGAGAAGTGTTCAAGGGTTTCATTTGTGGTTGGGAACAAATCAGTTTTCTCTTTTACCCCCAATAAAGGAAACTGTGGTTTGTATAAACTATAACATTAAAAAATAGCTTCCTTCCCTTGAATCAGAAGGATGAGCACAAGGCTGCCCCATCTCCCATGCTACATTCTCATCACAATGAACAATGGTTTTTTGTGGTATCTGGATGTGGTTTATGTTTTTTTATTTTGAATTGGCTTCATACTGTTGGGCTAGTGCGACTGATACGGCTTGTGTATTTTATGAGTTTAAAAAATATGTTTCTAATTGTATTCCATAAAGTTTAAGCTTTTATGCAGGACACTTTTATGTGAAGAGCCACTTCACATTCAAAGGGGGAATATAACTGTAACAGTAAATAAATATAAATAGACAAAAGTTTAAGTAAACCGTATCATCTCACTTTCTCCATGAAATAAATCATGTCACCTGTCTCTCACTTTCTGGAGTAGTCACAACCTTGAATTTCAGCATCTTCAGCTTTGTCACATATTCACGTACTTAGGCTATCACTTGTGTTTTTTTCTCTGACCTACAGAGCACACCCATCCCCAATTACTTGAAAGTCTTCTCTGTTTTTCCCCCCATAGAGAACCCGACTTTCCCTGTTGGGTTGAAATCATACTGTTCCACCTTGATAATTAATTCATTAGTTATTGCTGCAACATAAACAAGCTTGCAAAAGTACCCTGAAGCTTGGCATTTCATTGATGCTCTGGAATGATGCATGGCCAATAATAGTGAGGCCAAGGCTGACAAGGGAGAGCATGTTCCTGACTTGAGGAGATAGGGGGTCCTGGAAAGCACAGATAAAATAGGCATGCAAGCTCCCTCTCAAGCATCATCATTTCCTTTTCTTCTCCTATTCTCCCAGCTGCCATTTCCACCACTGATCCTGAAAGAGAACTGCTGGTTCTATGCCAGCCCTATCTTGAGTGCCAGCCTAATTGATGGTGCTTGGCGCCTGGTTTTCCTTCACATCAACTATGCCACTGCAGCTGGCATGAAAAGAAAGCCTTTGGCAAAACAAGCAGTGATTCTTGTCACTGGTTTGTGGTGGCTAGCACAACTTTAACCAACTAGTATCCCTGTTTATCCCAACCCCTCTCACCCATGTACAGAGCCTGAACTGTGTCTTCTAAAGAGGTTTTCATAATGTAAGGCTGACTATGGGGGATTGTGATTGAGATTTATGAAAATTATGAACAGGGTGGAAATAATGAATAGATACCGTCCTTTCCTTCTCCCACAGCACTGGACCTTGGACTGTGTTGATCAGACTAAATTTTCAACAAGCCCAGTATATTTTCAGTATACAGTTTCCCCGCAAAGCCAGCAAGAAACCCTCCCATCATTTGCACTCAAACAATGGATATTCAAAGGCATCTGAGAATGAAGGTTCAAGGTGGTCATCATGGATAATCCCCATTTGCCTACCTATTATCATTGGATTTATCCAATCCCCCAAAGTCATCTAAGCCAGTGACCATCACATTTTGTGGAAGCAAATTTCCTATGCTAATTACACGTTGTGTGGAGAAGTACTTTCTTTTAAGTGCAATCTTTTACATGTTTACTCCAAACAGAGTCCCACCATGTTCAGTCGGACTTATTCACTAGTGAGTGTATTTAGGGCTGCAGCATTAGCCTGTTCCCTACTTTCTCTCATCATGCATAAAATTACAAATCTCTAGCATCCTTTAGCTATTGTCTTAAAGCTAACCCACCATGCTTCAGCCTTTCTTCATAAGGAAATTGCTCCAACCCCCTGATCATTCTGGTTGCTCTTTTCTGTGCCATTTCCAGTTCAAGGATATTCTTTTTGAGACTGGATTACACAGTAGTTTGAATGTGGTCGTGCAATAGAGATTTCTATAGAGGCACTATGATATTGGCTACTTTATTTTCAATCCCATTCCTAATAATTCATAACATTGTGCTTCCATTTTTCACTACTATTGCACACTGAATTTGTCACACACCCAGTAATGCGCCCCTCCATTACCACAGCAGCTTCTCTTTCCTGGGTAGTAACAATAAATTCACCTCCCATCAGAATACTGTATATGAAAAATTAGGATTTGTTTTGTCCCAATAGATATCACTATACCCACTCGCTTCAAATCTCATTTGCCATTTTGTTGCCCATTCACCTACTTTACAGAGATCCTTCCGGAGTTCTTCACATTCCACTTTATATTTGATCATCCTGAATAGCTTGGTGCCATTCGCAAACTTGACTACCTCATTGCTCATCCCTGAATTGAGATCATTCATTTAAAAACTCAATAAAAGTGGTAATCTGTTCCGTACGTTGAGAAAACTGTAAGAGCCCTCCCTATTCTCTGCTTGCTGTTCTTCATCAGTCACCTGTGTTCCTTCCTCTTCATCCAAGGAAGTTTCTTTAAGACAGATTGGCTGTCTTAAGGGAGGCTCTCCATTAATTAGGGTTCTTGAAGCCCCCAGATATCCTCTTCTGATGCACAAATGTTTTGAGTCATATGATGCATTATAACATTGCCAAACGCTTAAAGAGATTTGACTCTCTATCTTGTAAGCCTTAACTTTCACTTGCTTTTAACTAATTCCCTCATTTTTAGATGTTTCCAGCTGGAAATAATTGTGACTGCAATGAACTTTCCTTATATATATATATTTGATAGCACAGTATTCATGTTCTCGAGCAGTTCAGCAATTCATCTTGCATCAGAACCTAGGCATCCTTTAGGATTAAATCAAAGGCTCCCTCTAGTGACCTCCTGTCATAGCTCAGGGGTTGGACCCCTTATGACCAGAATAAATATCTGAGGACACTGAGAAGGGGAGAGATTGGATGCAGAATAAACCCTGAAAGACGCCACTTAGCCACAGATCTCCAGGTAAGGGGAACTCCAGGGGCCAGCATTCCATAGCCTCAAGACATTGCTCTGATGACTCTACTTCTGAACCTTTGGAGCAAGAAGGAGTCACTTACACTCCAGTCTCCACCAAAGTTTCAGCAATAATGGTCTGTTTAGATACTAATTCCCTAGAGAGGGTGGAGCTAAGCTGATTTAAATCACCAATTGGCATGTACCTTTGGATTAATTTGCTAGTCTGCTGCTTTGAATGTCTGTGTTCAGATTGACTTTTCCCCTTAGCTCCACTTGGAGCTGTCCATGGTCCCACTTCTTTGCCTGAACTCTTGACACATGTTCTCTTTTCCCTCTGCTAATACGGTAGCTCCATAATTAATTGTTTCCCCACATCTAGAAATGTTTAGACTTTATTGTGATCAGTGTATATCGCTTCCAAGTAAGTGGGTATAGGATTGTAGCTTTAGACTGCAATGCTAACTCCATTGACCTGAGAGGGCGCCTTACTGAATTAAACAGGATTTACTTCTGAGTAGACATGACTGAGCTCATGCTCTTAGTCTGGATCCAGCAAGTTAATTCTTATATTCTTAAATCCAGCCTCTGGGTATCACTCCTTTTAGGCTTAGCATTTTAGCAGTTTTTATGTGGATTTAAAATAGGCATCTTAGGCTGCAATCCTATATACCTGGGAGTAAACCCCATTGGGCTTAATGGGCCTTGCTTCTCAGTAGATGTGTATAAGGAAACAAGTTGGATGAAAGTAAACTGTGTGGCCTTTGCAGTAGTACAGTAGCATATCCCCAGGCTCCATGGTGTGTTCAGTTTTTCTCTGTGGTAGCTTCATTTTTATGGAAGGACCACCCCTCTGAGGTGTGTCTCGTGTCACCCTTGTTTTCTTTTTTGCAGCAGGTGAAAACTCACCACTTTGTCCAAGCCTTTGGGGAGGCATAAGGGGTACTAAGAGTACTTTGCTTTCCCTGCTTCTTGGTGGTTTTATCATTCTGTGGTTTGATTTTGTTGTGAGATGGATGTTGTTGTGTTCCCGCCCCCCGCCCCCAAGTTTTAGATTGTTAATTTCACATTGTATTTTTCCCTCTGGGACCCTTAGGTGAAGGACAGATGGTACAACATCTAAATGAATAGATATGGATTCCTCTTCTGCTTCCAGGTTCTAGGGAGCTGCGCCACATTTGACAGGAGAATGCACAAGTATGCTTCCCTGGCAGCTTGTCGCAGATTTGAGAAAGGAACCCTGCCGTAAGCAGCACTTGCCTTGTTTTTACTCCAGCACTTAGAGTAAGCCATAAATATAAACAGAGACAGATCTGGCAAGTTGATCCTGGGTGTGAAAGAGCTAGTCAAAGCAGACACCAAGAGCTGGCCAGTGTTGCCAGTATCCGCTCAGCTTGCAGCCCTTGAAACAGTCTGTCGGCTTGCTATCTGGAAAGAGTTTGAATACGCTGCCTATTTCTGCTCTTCTTAAAAGGATGGAATCACAACTCCAAAAACAAGCCTTTAATTTCTACCCTCCTTCTACATAAAACTTGCCATTTAAAGAAACTCCTCAAGAGGGGAAAAAAGAGGCATTCACATGAGCGAGGGGTGGGGGAATGGTTTTGGTATAGTTGGGACATGTGATTGTTCCCTTTACATGTACTAATTTATATGCCTGAACTACATCTACATATCTTTGTGGGTGCTGGCCACACAGTTTTATGTCCAAAATTACCTGCATTTGTGTGCATACATATGCATACTACACCTCCTACCAATAAATGCTGAGTCTGCCCTCATGCTTTTGTAAACATTAGGCTAAGCTACAGTATTATGTTCTCATGAATGCTTCCATAGAAGATGCATCAGAAGTGTTTCTGTATGAGTTCCGTAGGGCACGTATTCAGTGTACCCTGGGGTGTTTAGTTTAGTTATTTAATTTATATCCCACCCTTTTTCTCATGGGGTCCCAGGGTGGCATACAATTTATAAGGATCAGTGTTTCTGTTGGGGTTATTCTGTACAGCATGCCTCCATACCCCACTGTTCATCATATGCCTTTTATGTGCAGAAATCCATTTCCTGCCTTTCTTCACTAACTTGATAGAGTTCAGTTTTGTAATGAGAGATTTTTCCAAATTGGACTCTGCTCTGCTTCCTGGTGGCAGATAGAAGCTATCCGAGTAGGAAAGGCTTGGGAAGAACTTTGTTTACTAGTAAAGGCACTCCACATTCAAATTTGTCTCTCAGTGAGGAGTTATTAATTTTCAAAGACATTTATAGTGATGGTTATACATCATTTTATGTTAACAGGGTCGGAGTGGGGGAGAATCTAGTATCACCAAGTGAATAAGCAGAAACTGAAGTAAAAAAAACCAAGTACGTGTAAATATTTCAGAGAATGTAAAAAGTGCTGTTTTTATACTACTTCGGCCTTACTTCATTGTGGATGCTAAAATAATTTCCTCTTAAATTACATCTAAGAGTGCTTTCCTCGTGTTTGCACTAAGAGTGTTGAACTCATATAAATGTTAACATGAACCTGGCTGGAGCATCTTCCTTTTGTCACTTCTGTTTGGCACAGTTCATGTGATGTATTGCCTGAAAAAAACTCTGGTTTCTCTTCAGATCGTATAAATCTTTCGCCTGAAAAAAATAAATGGTTCAGGTATGGGAATATCTTTTGCAGCCGTAATAGATGCAAAGAACTCACTTCATTTATATGCAGTTTTTCCCTGTTCTTTCAATGCTCTCTTTATACCTTTGACATTTAGCAGTTCAACTGCCTCCCTATTCAGCTTCCTGCTCTTGATATATTATAAAAATGTTGCTTCTTTTGTAATTTATATTTCCAACAATGTGTTCTTCAGATTCTTTCCTGGGCTATCTTTTTGTAGATTTCTACTTGATTTGCCTAAATCTGCACTCTTTTCTACTTTAGTTTTAATTGGCAATGCCTCTTTTACAGCCTCCTTAACTACCATACTTTTAAAAATCATGCTAAAGGGGGTCGTCTTATACATGGGTAGTGCATAGGGTGGACGTTTGATTGGTTGCTGCTGAGGCTGTCAGCAGCTATTGTGCGTGTTATTGTTTGCTGCGTCAATGGGTGGTGTTGATTGGCTGATGCTCCAACAGTTGGGTGGGCGATTGGTAGCTTCTGCCGGCGATGGGACAGACAGGAGGTGGATTTTGTGAAGTGTGCTGGTGAGCGATTTTTGGCAGTCCCCTCCAAAAAAAGCTCAGCAACTCTGAGCCATCTCTCCCCATTTTCTTAAATCTGAGTCCCCCAAAATAGGGGGCATCTTATACATGGGGGCGTCTTATAGACGGAAAAGTACAGTATGTTGTTTAAACATGTTGGTATATTTATTGTGTTGCCTGCATTTGCCAGGTGGGTGTAGGTCAACTCAAGGTATTCTTGGCACCATAGAGGAAGGGAAGATGAAAATTTGCAACTACCTTGCACAACCATATTATATGCAGAACAATAGAACATTGGCCTATGCAAATACTGTTCTCCTAGATCACCACCACTGCACAACTGCACAACAGAGCATTGTTTACATGCCTTAAAGAATGTGAGCAGTCCACATTGTATTTTTGTTACACATCAGTTGCTGCACCAGCCTCCTCCTCAGTCCCCTCTTACCACTAAAAGAGGCAGTACTCCTTAGTCTAATACCTCTCATAATACAGGTTGAACGTACAAGGTAAATGTTAGCCAGGTCAAGTTCCATCCCATTCCCAGGGAGGGGGGAAACGGACACCCCCAAATAATAATTAGTGTGGCATATGGTTAGAGTGTTGGACTAGGATCTGGGAGAGCAGGGTTTGAATCCCCACTCAGCCATAAAGTTCACTGGGTGACCTTGGGCCAGTCACCATCTCTTACCCTAACCTACCTCACAGGGCTGTTGTGAGAATGAAATGGGGGAGAGAACCACCTTGAGATCCTTGGAAGATAAAGGTGGTATATAGATGGAATGAATGAATGAACGATTTGTAGGGGTGGATGGTGACTCTGCAGTCCTCCAGGTGTTGCTAGACTCCAACTCCTATTACCCCTAGCCAGCATTACCAGTGGTCAGGAATGATGGGATTTGAAGTCCAGCAACTTCTAGAATACCACAAGTTCCCTCACCCATTCTCTAAAGGTACAATACTAGGTCTGCCTACCTGGAGTAAGCTCTATTGAACACAGTGGAAATTACTTCTGAGTAAACATGCATAGAATTTGGCAGAATGTTAGGGTGGGGTGGAACAGCTCACTTGTTTTCAAAAGAGAAAGCGGCGGTTAAGGAAAACCAGCAGACTCAGAGAGGCAGACTTAAAATGTCAACTTCTACCACCACCTCAAATACTCATGCCTGAAAGCTAGCGGAGGGGGCAAGTGAAGGGGTTTTCTTTCCTTTTCTCCCTTAACTCACCAAATGCAATTTCCACTCCATTTTTCTGCCTTTTGCCACAAATCTCCAAAGAAAGCACAAGGAATGTGTGTTCCTGAAGGCGCCCTTTGAAGCTTGTTGCCCCTGGCAACCACTTGAGTGGCCTCTATTATTGAGTGAATGTCAATCCTCTTAGCTCTGATGTGGTCAGGGCAATTTGCTGATGACAAGGAGCAGTTTTGGAAGGCATCAGACTCTCACAAGGTGTGGAATCTACAGTATGGAGCAGGGGTAGGCAAACTAAGGCCCGGGGAATAGATCCGGCCCAATTGCCTTCCCAATCCGGCCCACGGACGGTCTGGGAATCAGTGTGTTTTTACATGAGTAGAATGTGTCCTTTTATTTAAAATGCATCTCTTGGTTATTTGTGGGGCATAGGAATTCGTTCATTCCCCCCCCCCCAAAAAAAAATATAGTCTGGCCCCACACAAGGTCTGAGGGACAGTTGGCCGGCCCCCTGCTGAAAAAGTTTGCTGACCATGGAGCATGCAGGATTGTATTTCCTTTGCCGAAAGAAACAGAATTGTGTGCCCTGTGAAAGAAACAAATTTGCTTCTATTTACTTGCCCCCTGATTCTGGTAGTTGTGCAGGAGAGCAATGCAGGGAACAGCATTGCACAGCACCACAGTAAACCCTGCTTAGCCCACCCAACCCTTTTCTAGTTAATGAGATTTTTTGCAGTGCGGTCCTATGCATTTGTGTTCAGAAGTAAGTTCAGTGGCTCGTACTCCCAGGTAAGTGTGCACTGGTGTTTGATTATTATTTTTTTGAATGGCAAAAACTGAAATTATCAATATGCAAGATGTCAGTCCAGTCCCATAATCTCAGTCTTGTTGTCCTCATCCTTACCACAAGTTCTCCACTTTTCATACACATCTTGTGAGTTCCAACCACACTTCACAGTCCCTGATTAAACATTTGGATTCAAAATTCTAAAACTGGGAGAGGGATGAAACACACCCAATTATTTATCTGTGGTAACTGGAGAGAGAGAGAGAGAGAGAGAGAGAGAGAGAGAGAGAAGTACATTAAAAGAATAATAACAGAAATTCACACTTTAATATTTCAGTTGCATAATTAGTGTATGTGTGCTTTCAGGAGGGGCAGGAACAGATAATATTCAGTTTCACTATCCCTGGTGCTGAAGGCAAAGCATGCTTTACCAAACAGACAACAGAGAAGGGCTGGTTTAATTGGGGACTGCAGTAGCTCCCAATCCCTTTTCATGCTTGGAAGGTTTGTTAAACCCAAGACAGCGAGAGAGATGATTAACTTTTCCTAATGAATTTTCTTAATTAGTACTTCTTTTTATTCCAAAAGCCAGAAAGAGATAGGAGCCAATTTTCATCTCCCTGGGTTGGGAGCCATGGCCAGGGTAGGGAAACAAAGAGATCGAAACAGCTTGGTAGGAAGGACACCATTGTCTCCTGCAGAAGCAAGTATAGGAGGGTTGTGAGAGTGATTAATTCTGATACACCGCCAATGGCAACTCATATTACAATGGCACCTGATGGCCCTATTGTAAAAGACACTTTGAAAACCCGTATGGACAGTCCTTGTTTCAGAGAATTAGCAGTCTTAAAAGACAAAACAGAATAACCCAAGTGGTGAACTGGGGCCCAGACAAATTTAGGTTCTATTTTTTTTCTGGCAAAGAGAGCTGCATTTCATTACAATTTAATCTCTGATCTTCAAATTGTACAAGTAGCAAAAGCCACATATGGCTGTGAAGCTCCCTAGTGCCTTCTCATGATTCTAAACACAAGCAATTTGGTTCAGAATTCATTTATACCACAATATATTTCCTTCTGGTGGTAATTTTGGTTCAGGTTGCTTTAAAGGGGTCCCTGAGTAGTTGCCGCTTAATTGCTAGGCATTCCAGAACTAAATGCCCTGTACCAGCAAAATTCTTCAACCCTGGGTCCCCAGATGTTGTTGGACTACAATCCCATCTTCCCCAGCCAGTTTAGACAGTGGTGATGGATGATGGGAGTTGTACTCCAACAACATCTGGGGACCCAAGGTTGAAGATATTTGGTACCATGCTACCTGAAGCTAAAATAAAGTTCGGTTTCATCTGAACCTGGGCTCATGGTTTTTGCCTCAAAACAAACCATAAGTGGTAAATCAAGAAAAAACTTTGGTTGCAGCTCATGGTTTGTCTGGAATGGGACAAACCATGGGCTCAGGTTCAGATGTAATGTAAAGCCAAACCATGACTTAGTTTCAGTTAGTACAGCAGCAACAGGACCAGGGTAAAGCGAAGCTGCTGTAATTTTTGCTTTGTGTCCCCATGTCCTAATTTGTTCACACCTAACCATGGTTTGACTTATCATTATACATGATCTGGGCCATTTTATTTGCATTTTATTGTTGAGGATATATTTTAAAAATATTTCGGGATGTTGCCCAGAGAACTGGATGGTGTAGGGACAGCATAAACAAATAAATACAGGACTTCCAGACTTAGGAAAGCCCAGTAGATGGCTGTCTAGCTTGTGTTTGAAGACTTCCAACAAGGGAGAGCCTCCTCCCTCTGTAATTTCCAGTGTCAAACTATCCATACTATTAAGAAGTTTCTTGTAATATTCCACTGAATCTACTTTCCTGTGAAGTCTAGTAGATCTAGTCTTGCCCTCTGCCATGTGATAGCCCTTCAGATATTTGAAGAGTGCTATAATTCTTGCCCTCATTCTTCTCTTCTCCAGGCTAAACAAACATAGTTCCCTTGATTGTTTCTCAGAGGACTTGTTTCTATACCACAGACCATCTTCACTGCCCTCCTCTGAACCTATTCTGATGCTTTCATCTTAAAGTGCAGTACACAGAAGAAGACACTTCCATTAGGTCTTGGGGTGGGGGAAAAGATAATAATCTGTTTCCCACTCATTCCCAATGTCTTCTCTACTTGCTCCCCATGTTATATTTATAGTCTAATTTTTAGGCTACAGTGAACTCTATAGCTAAGATGTCTAAGGGGGAAACCTCAATAATGAAAGTTCAAGTGCTTGTTTTTATCAACATTGCAGCTGACAATGGTGATTTGTTATTTGCAAACCATCTAAAATTAAGTGACATAATGTAACCATGCAATGTTACTGACTACTGTCATATTCAGCTGCAGCTATAAGATTCCTTACTCAAGAGTAGTGTCTGGAATATCCAAAAGGTTTTCCCTTTTGTGCAAGAGTTGCTCGTTGAAAACGTAACAATGCGCACTTCCATTCCAAATTCATAGCCATAAATTAGAAAGAAATTTGAGATGAATCTGAATCTGCTACTAGAACTGAGAATTCTCAGATTGCAGATCATTGCTTTCATTATAAAATGTGCTTGCTCTTTTTGCTGCTTGCTACAGTTGTTTGACAACTTTTACAAAATATGGTATGGTACAGTATTTGGGTTTAGCCTCTGAAATCTTAAAACTTGCTTCTTTTGTTGTTTAACGTAATGACTGAGGATCCATGTGCATTCAAAATTCAGGGATCTAAAGTCACTGGTTCAAACTATACATTACAAGGGAAATAAGGAAATAAGGGGTTCTCAATCCTGTTCCCATTCCAATGAGGCTAAGAACCATCAGTGGATAGGCATGGGTGCTTAGCCTTCCTCCACCCACTAATAAAAAGGTAAAGTTAAAGGACCCCTGACAGTTAAGCCCAGTCGCAGACAACTCTGGGGTTGTGGCGCTCATCTCGCTCTACTGACCGAGGGAGCCAGTGTTTGTCCACAGAGTTTTTCTGGGTCTTGTGGCCAGCATGACTAAGCTGCTTCTGGCATGCAACGGAACACCGAAACCAGAGCAGCACACGAAAATGCTGTTTACCTTCCCACCGGAGCGGTATCTATTTATCTACTTGCGCTTTTTGGTGTGCTTTCGAACTGCTAGGTTGGCAGGAGCTGGGACTTAGCAACAGGAGCTCACCCTGTCGCAGGGATTCAAACCGCCAACCTTCTAACTGGCAAGCCTAAAAGGCTCAGTGGTTTAGACCACTGCGCTACCCACGTCCCTCTACCCACTAATAGTTCTCTGCAAATCCCACAGGGCAGCTTTAACCACCCCCAGATACTTGCAAAGGAGAATTGCTGGATGCAGGAGGGGTTAAGAATCAGTCTTCTTGCTGCTGATCCCTTCCCCTTAAGTGTGACCTGCCACCTCTCCCCCTGCCCTGCTTTTTTGGCAAATGTGGGCTTGGGACATGGCATTTGCCCAAATATTAGCAGTTTGTCCCCTGGAGTTGACACTTTCACACTAGTTACCTACCTCTCTCATAGATGCATGTGTAGTATGTATGTACTCAGGTAGCTTTGCTGGCTTCCATTAATCTACCATGATGAATGTAGTGGTTGCTAGGAGAAGCCAGCCCTGCAGTGCAGTGATACCTTAGCAATAAAAATGTAGGAACCTCTCAGCCAGAAGGTGCCGGTCTGGTGCAAGAGAAGCAGACCGAACAGCTGTGAGAGATGCAGATCATTATGATTGAGGAGACAGGGCCCCCATTATTATGAAAAGTGTTCGAGACCGTGAACAGGTTTTGAAGGGCTAGCTTGAAAGGCATTGTCCTAGTGAGCTACATGGAACTTGGTGATTAGTGCCTGCATTTGCAATCAATAAACTGGAGATGGGGAAAAGGAGGTGGAGGGAATTGTCTGCCATTGCAGGGATGTTGCTGTCATTTGTCAGATGCTTTCACAAAGAGACTTCAGCTCTGCACAGGTGTCCTGGATTCAAAACATTATTCAGCCAGCCCTGATTTCATTAGGAAAGGTGTGTGGTTGCCAGCACATCTCAGTTCTCTGGCAGTCTGAAGAGCATTAGAGAAACAAACTGTCTTTAATTAAATAAGGTAGGAACTTTCTGCTTATATCAGTGATGCTCCTGGGCTTTACCACTCATGGCTGTCTCTCGTGGGATATGCGGAAGACAGCTTCAGGGAAGAGGAGGGTGCAGTG
Organism: Podarcis muralis; assembly: GCF_964188315.1. NCBI lineage: Eukaryota > Metazoa > Chordata > Lepidosauria > Squamata > Lacertidae > Podarcis > Podarcis muralis. The sequence continues at coordinate 73,911,270 of NC_135656.1, forward strand.
GGGATTTTGCATAGCCTAGAGAAGGTCTTGAGTTTGGAAGGATGGTTCCTTTTGAGGCAATCCCCAGGGTTATTTAATTAACTGTCAAGTTCTAATTAATTAATTGCACTGAGGTCGGCCAAATCCCTTCAAAAAGTTTTTTAAAAATATCCCAGGGCATTGCGCAAAAAAGCTAGAAATTGTTTTTTGTAAAACTGCACAGACATTTCACTAGTTAAAGTATTAGCAGAAAACTGTTTCTGTACAATATAGAAACTATGTGCCGATATAAAAATAAAGCAAGTTTCAATATGCATTCTGGATATGCTATGGATGTTTAAGATGAAGCTGCATATCCTGATCAGGTGGAGAGCCCCTGGTTTATTTGCTCCATACTGCAGAATGACTACAGGCTATCAGTGCAGTCCTTTACATGCCTACTAACAAGTAAGTCCCATTCATTACAATGGCGCTTACTCCAAGGAAAGTAGGTAGAGGATTGCAGCCTCAGCTGAGTCCCCATAAGGTAAGCACAGCAGTAGCCTCAGATTAACGGCCTACGCAAAGTGAAACATCTGGGTCGGCTGTAAAAGGAATCACAACATTTTGTCCAAATTTGGGATAAAAATCCATACTGGAATTCCTTAAGGGGGGGGGGATATAACCAGTCTTTTGTTCTATGAAAGGTAAAACTCTGGCAACAGCTTTTGAAAACATTGCATTGTGCATCTGGTGTCTTATGGTGGTATATCCCTCCATTTGAGGACATAGTCATGGATGTGTGGATTCTTCAAATGCACTGTAAGTGCCATTGCTGATATTAAACTCAAAATTTAGCTTCCTGAGAGTCTCCACTCTCATTAAAAAGAAAGAAAGAAAAATCTTGAAAATAGCATATTTCTAGTCCTTAAGACTTCAAAGGTGATCTTGAAAATGTTTTGTGAAATCTCAAAACTTACTGCAGGATCTCTGCAGTATATCCAGTGGTCATGAGAGAGGGCTTACACACCCAGCGAAAACTATTTGCATTCTTCACATCTAACAGAAGCAATTATGCGAAATGTGCAAATATATGCAATCTGCATAATTTAAGCCAGTGGCAGAAGTCAGCTTTTGCTATTGCCATGGTTAGTGAAAGTGGCTACTGGATTCTTAACTCAAAACTGACCAAACACACCCAACACCGTATTGAATAGCAAATGCCCAGAATTACGGATTTCTTCTCATCTGGCTGGTACATAATAAATTAGCTCAGCACCACAGTATTAATCTGTAGCTATTCATATTTCTTCCAATGCTGAATATGGCAGCAAAAGATTTAACCCATTTGCTTAACTTTTATTTCTAAAAAGGAGGATTTTGCTGCATAGCTCAAGGTTCTGTTCTGCCTATAGGGACTCTCTCCAGCCCAGTCCATTCCCTCATTTTGGAACCAAGCATGAAAAGGGAGGGTGCCGTCCTATCACACTCAGAATTATTCATTTCAAAACTTTGTTGTACAGAAATTAATTTTGTTTTCAGAAAAGGAAAGATGCTGCTTCAGTAGGAAAACAAGCAGTCCAGAATCATGGTCAATGAATTAATTAGTATGTGGAACGAAAGGGCATCAGAGTTTGTTGTTCTGTTGCCTGATCTGTAGCAATTAAAGAAACGGAATAAACACAGTCAAATTAAGAAAGGAGAACTGTTTCTTATAAATAGCACTACATCAGCAAGATTTTTTTTCAGTACGTCTGAGCAGCACATAAATCCAAGCAGACATTAGTTGTTGCATGTTTAGATGGAAGTAGCAGATGAAAGGAGAAATTGGATGCTGAACTTGTGATATTAGAGAGCTGACCCCATAAACTGCAATATTAGATAAGAGGACATGTAGATCATTAAGGAAATAAGAAGAAATAGATGTGCAAGAAAAAGTGATATTAGAATATGCCTCTCCAAACTTGGAGGAGGATTCATTGCCCCAAATGTTGGTATTTTGCTTCCTTCCCATTGCTCTTACATCCTACATTCATTCTTTCATCATAATACTGTTTTTCCCCCCTTCACATGGTGCCAAAAACCCTATTCTGCTTTGCTCCAATGTTTAGTTGGTATGGAAGTTTGCATTTTCTTGCATGTCCTTCCTTGTTCAATGTATCTTGTGCACTGTTTGTAACTGCTAAATTGCATCCCACTCTAATCATCTGAGTTGATAAAATATTAATTTTGTCCTGGTTTAGTGATTTAGTTTTGTGATGTATTATGTATTTAGTTTTTCTGTTGCTACCATTAGCTGCAATACAAACAAGTTACTAATTGGAATTTGTGAATCAACAGCAATATATACAAGATTCGGAGATAAAAGGAATTTATAAGGTATTTAAAAACCTGTGATTTGCTTTCTGCTGGTTGTCAGGAATCAAAGCTTTTCAATCTGAAAAGGAGAGGTACTATTTAGAGTTGGGATGAAGGGGGAAAGGGACAAAAATGCTGACTGTTCTTGGATTCTGTAATGTCCTAGTTCACCAGCCAAGCTTCTTTATGTGACTTAAGAGTTGAATAATTGCTGTAAATGTGGCTGACATCAATGCTTGCATGGTAAAGGAAGGAGGGATTTTTAAAAATAGAAAGCCACAACAGAAATAAAGTAACACAGTGAATCACAATTAAATCACAAATCCTCCACCTACCCCCATTCAAGTCGGATTTCTGTATAGCTGCTCTCTGACAATTGCAGTGTTTTCAGAAAACAAGGGGATCAGTCCAGCCAAACATAGTTGCACTTCAGTTCACTGATTTCCAATGGCATATTTTCATTATTTACTTCGCTGGATTGAACCTCAAAATTAGACTAGTTTGGAATTTGTAACCAGAAGCCCTTTATCCTTCATGTCTTAGGTCAACATTTTGTTTGTTTTAAATGTAACTCATTTAAAGTACTGTGAGAAACTCACTATGGGTTTAACCACACTCACCTTTCACCCACTGTTTCCAGGTACGGTCTGCCATTTAAAGCACTGTATGCAAGCCCCCCATTTTCTTCTTTCTTTCTTTTTACTCTGTTGCTTTCTCTGCAAAAACCTGCTCTTTAAAGCTGAATCAGTGCAAGCAGCAATCCATGGAAAAACCTGAATTGACATTTGCTCCGATTCAGCATTAAAGAGTGAGTTTTCGAACGGAAAGCTTGGGGCAAAAGGCAAACAAAGCGAAATAAAAACAATGCTCAGACATCGGACACAGAGTTTTAAATCATGGACCTCTTGCCACACTTTAAGAGCAGGGCAAAAAGGTCAGTGTGGATAAGCCCTGACTAAAGAGTAACTTAACTGCACGATCGTATACATGCCTTTCTGCTCAGATGTAAGCCCATTGGGTTCAGTGGGTCTTCATCCCAGGTAAGTGTATATAGCGTTGGAGAATAATACACTGCTGCAGAACTTTCTAAGTCATGGCTACCATCTGCACACAGTGCTCTCTGGCTACTGCGTTCCTTGCTGCTTAAAGGGAGCAAGCAGTCTTGTCAAATCTTCTTGTTGTAGCAGGGCCCATGGTAGGGAGGAGAAACACTTCCAGACAGAGTAACATAGGCCAACCTTTCCTGGCTTGCTCCCCTCCGGATGATCTGGAGTACAAGTCCCATCAGCCCCAGCTAACATTGCCCTGGTTGGGGCTGATAGCATTTGTGGTCCCAAACACCTAGAGAGCAATAGGCTTGGGAAGGCTGGCCTGGGCTACCTGGTGCCAGTGCCTATGTTCCTATTAGCCCGGAAGGGAGAGGAAGAGGAGGGGAATTGCCTTAAGGCCTCACCATGACCTCTGACTGTCAACTGCCTTATTCATATCTAGGGGGAATTGAGAGAATACATTTGTGGGTGGGGCTGCTCAAGGCAGCACAATCCCCGTGGGCAAGAATGGGGCAGAAAGACATTCATTGGAGCTGGGGTTATGCTGAGCAGTAGGTAGATTCATGACTTGTCCTGCAACAACACCGGACAGCTGATGTAGGAAGTGGCTTGGATCCTACAGGAGCAGAAGGCACTTCTGCTCACATATTAATTAATTGACAAACTTGTTTTTTTAAAAAACCTGTACGTAATATAAAACTTTGACACTGTTGATTTTTTAAAAACCCTGATTAAAAACAGGTATTTAAAACACTTAAGAGATTGTTAGAAAGCAACACTAGCGAAAAGAAACAAAACACATGTAACTCCTATGTGTCAGGATAGATTCACCTAAAATATAATAATAAAAGTGTTAAGCAGGTGGCAAAAATGAAAGGTGCCTGACCGATGTCAGTAGGTAGGGAGCTCTAAAGGATGGGTGCTGCTGCACTAACCAATTTCCTGCAAGTTTGGAACAAGTATTAGCTGTTCTTATTTTATCCGCTTTGAGACTTAATAAATTATACCCGCCACAGCGCCCGTTCCACAGCTCAAAGTGGTCAAGTGGACAAGATTGGCTAAGGCAGTTCCACAAGCCTACTGGTCCTATGCTGTTAAGGGCTTTATATACCGAAAGTAGCACATTGAACTTGGCCTGATAGCAGTTAGGCAACCAGTACAGATCTCAGAGTGAATGCTGACATATGCTCAGTCCCATCAGCAAGCGTACTGCAGCATTAGTTCCAAAGTGCTGGGGGACCTTGTTGTAGATATGCTGCGCATGAGTATTCAGTCACTAGCTCCTTAATGTTCTATCTCACAACTTATCACTTTTGAGAGGAATGAAGAACCCAGACGGATCTAGAAAGAAGCAAAGGCCCTCTGTCCCTTGGTAGAGCTCAGCTCGGAGCTTTGCCCTGAGAATGCATACCTACTGTGTTGGCTCAGCCCAGGCTTGCGGGGGGGGGGGGGGCTTTGAGGATGGGCAAGCTGGCAGGGGGAAGGGGATTTGGGAACCGAGGTTAGCACCAAAGGGGGCATCTGGTGTTCATTGTAGAAGAAATGCTAGATTTAGGGCCATGTGGGTGGTTCCTCTACACAGGACGTTGAGCCAAGGGAGTGCGAAATTGAGAAGATCCGTAATTGAGAAGATCCATTTGGGGGCATCAAATTTTGGCCTCACACAGGGCACCATATTATGAAATATTATCAAAGTCTGCCCCTGGTGGAAGCATTGGTGAATAACTCTGTTCCACTGTCCAAAAGGCTGCTGAGAATTTTGGATTAATCATAGCCAACTGTGAGGCAATGTTATGACCCATTGCACATTCCCCTTGCTTGCGGTCTGAAGTTTTGCTGTCTATTATTGTTAGAGAAGAAGCAGGAAATCTTAAAACACAGGGCTTCCTCTTGTTGGCTGGATGCCCAGCTCTCCAGAACAACAGAACAAAAATATTGTACATTTGCATAGAGACTGGCTAAGATTGCCTACTTGAAAAAAGGGGGGGGGGCATCCAACTAGTTAATTTTCAAAAACCTAATTAGAATTCAATAGACATTCCCCACCAGATTATATTCATTTGAAGTTGGTTGATATTTGGGGCCTGCCCTGCTTCACAAAAGGTTTTTTGCAAAGCTCTAGTCCTTGAAAATCCCAAACCAGTGATTCACATCCCTCCTTCAGTTCCCAGCTAATCCTCCAGCTTTTCCAGGTTCTAACGTGAATAAAGCCTCTAAAAGGCCAGCAAATAGGAAAAGATATTTGACAGTAATCCCTTCATTCCCAAGGGCCAGTCTTCTCATATTACAGGTTATTAAAAACAAAATCCAAGCAGCAAGCCCCCCCCCCAAAAAAATCTCAAAGACAAGAAAGATTGAAGTCACTCAGCTTCCACTGAGAGCCAGAACTCCCCAGACAGCCTGACTAGGAGAATTAAAACACAAAAACATTGCAGGAAGTTAGGAGGTTTTAGTTTTGCTGGCGGTATTGCCTGCTGAGTACCCAAGAAATAATAGTCTAAAAGTTTCTGGCCTGTGAGATGAATGAAAGGTTTGGGTAATTATGTTTCCTTTACATTTGACATTTCAAATGTTTGTCTTTAAAATTAATTTATATACACACTTTGTAGAAAATTGATTAAATGTACTGGATTATTGGTTAGGGTGGTTTTAATTAGTAAAAGTTGGTCACCAGCATGGAAGTGTTGTCAAGAGACTCTCAAGTAATGATATGAAGAATCTTGTTAATTGATTATGAAGAGAAAGAGCAGCGCTTCCCTCTCTCTTTTGGAAGTCCTTTGGTTGTTGTTTTGTTTGTTTTTGTTTTAACTGCTTTTCAATCTCTGCTTTTATATAAATTTAATATACCCCCTTTTTGAATGTAGTAATGAAAGGAATGTCAAAAATTGGGGAAGACCACAGAGTCCCGATGTTTATTCTATGCACTAGTTGCATCTTCCATTTTTTCATTCCTTAGAAATGAATTTCAAAGTAGTAGCCTTGTTAGGCTGCCGTAGCAGAACAAAAACAAAAAACTCAATATGTTAACCTGTAGCCACCAGCAATTCTCTCTCCCCCCCCACTCTATCCAGTGTGTTAACCATTGAGAAGATGTTCTAAAGTGAGGAGTATACTTCTGCCACACCACGTCCACACATGATGCTGATCTGCCGTGACCTGAAAGTTCCTTTCCTCCATTTACAGGTCAAAGAATGTGTCAGCCACACAACACTGCACTGACCGAAAACAGTTGTGCCCCTCCTGATGGTGACAATACCATGCTGGGCTTTTGGAGGGAGTGCTTCCAGCATCATGCTCAGGCTGAGATTGTCTGCAAGCAGTCACACTTGGCAACTTGCAAAAATTAGATTGAGAGTCTTTAGAAATCAATAGAAATACTTGCAGTAACTTTAACAGCTAGACTTGGGACAACTCACTATATTTCTGGAGACTGTAACAGTTCTAAAGGAGTCTGATTTATGCTGCAGAGAGTAACTCCATTCAGCTGTGTCTGTAGGACTGTTGCTGTTGTTTTTGCTGTTAACAGTGCCCAGTTTAGCACACTGAACAGACACATTCCTTGCCTAGCTCCTGGCATTTCATGTGGAGTATCAGATCAAGCAAGATACCCGATTCAGCATTCACATACTCCTTGTGATTTTAATACGCATTTTGCAAAATAAAAAATAAAAAATGTGAGCCTCTTTAGAGCAGCAGCAGAAGGAGACACACCGAATGGAGAAATTTCCCCTCTAGTAGGATTGCGGCTTCCAAGCAAGTCCTTCAAATCCCTTCATCCAAGACATGCATTACAGCACAGTTCTCTCTTTCACACATGTACACACAAACAAACACACATTTTTTTAGGCTCCAGACTGATGTCATATCTTAATCGTATATAAATGCAATCAAATTTATATTGGGAATAACTTTTAAGTTTGCCCCTCTCTATCCAGAACAGTTGTAATTGCATATCACAATCTATCTAGCAGTCACTAATACTGTCTTCAGTGCCTAAAGTGTCCTCACTCCTCCACTGCACTGCAAATCAGAAACTCTATTAAGAGTAGCAATTAAAATTACTGTTGAGTAGAGGCTAAGCTGCTGTGATTGGGTGAAGAAGAAAGAATGCTCCAAGTGGATTTTAGTGCCCTTCAAGAGTTCTATTTCTGAATTTAATTCTGCAAACGGGTAATAACTTGCATTGGTACTTTTGGAAAAGAATGATCAGTGCTGTGCAGGGAAAACATCATGGGCAAATATGCTTTAGTTCTTTAAAGGTATGATTCACAGTCTATTGACTTCTAGCGCACAGGCTCTAAGGAAAAATAGACTGAACAGAAAGACTTCAAGGGTGCTACCATAGCTGATATCAAACTGGGGTGGCTAACATTATGTCCAACTTTTAATTAATCCATTATGTGGCATCTAAATGTGTGCTGTACTTCTGACCTGTGGCACAGATAGTCAGTTGCACTGGTCTGTGAACCCATTCCTTGAAACCAGGAGACATGGCTTAAATCCTATTATACCCTCTAAAGAGACTGCAAGGATATTCCTACAATATAAATCCAATTACTCCCCAATGACTCACCCTCAGGGGATGAAGAATAAATCCTATTACACTCACACACAAAAATTGTTCACTGATTCCCAAGAGACAGACAGCAGCTATCCTACCATAAAGTGATAGCGTCTGTACAGTGTGTATATCCCATTACTTTATAGAGACAGTACAGACTTAATTGCAGGACCGAAGACATAAATTCTAGCCCAAAAGGAGCGAAGCTGTACAAGGTACAGTAAATGACTACTTACAAAAGTGGATTTGAGGCTGATTTCTTGGGGCTTGTGGGCCATTCCTTAGCAACCTACAAACACAGCTGAAGGGAGTCACTTGCTACAGCATCAGACAGGCACCTTCAGGACACCGTTATCATTTCCTGAATTATACTGTACTGAGTTGTTTGGCTGTGAGTCTTTCCAGCGACTTCTCTGAGTCCTGGATCTAATCCTTAAAAGTGCCAAAACCATCTCATGTCCTGGTGATTCTTAGGTCTTAGCCTAGAAGAGCGTAAACCAGCATAAAACAACCCACAGCTGGCTTGGTATCTGAAAATCCAGCCAAGAATAAAATGCATTCCATGCTTAATGTATAATTGCATGTGAAATAGTCCAACTCTGTGAATGTACATTTGCACTTTCAAATCCTAGGTTCAACTGGAAATATCCAGTGTTGCATCAGCAGATGCGACAGTACAGTACTTCCCCTTCCTCTCCCTGCTCCCCAGATCTGCTCCATGGAGTTTCCCAATCCTGTATAAGAGATGTGGTGGCCTGTGGGGAACTGTAATGGGGCAGATAGGCTAAGGGAAGTCCCATTGCTCCAATGGGATGACACTGTTTGAATGTCAGCTGGTGTATTATGAAAATATATAAATGTAGATGATAGGAAACATACAAAAAGAAGCATAAGTGGTCATTGACCGACACAGTGTATTTGGATTTTCTTGCTGTGCTCAATCTTTGATTTTCTTTAAAATGCTAGAATTCTCATGTGCTCATAAATTTGTATGTTAATCTACCAGCTTCAAAGCATACATTTTAATATACGCCACTGTCAATAAAGCTAGACTGAAAAATTAAGTTGGCATTCCTACTTAAAATATAATCAATCCTATAAACCAGAATAATACTTGACCTTCCAAAAAAGCTCTACCATTTGATCTACAGAAGCAATTGTTGATCTTCTTTAATTCCTGCAACTAGAGAGAGACTTTTTATACATTCATCAGGAAATGAAACATACAGGCTGAGAAACTGAACAGCTTCTGCTCCTCATTGGACTTGACTACCCTACCTTTGAAAGCTTTATTCAGATAAAGTAATAGCTCATTATTTGTTGTCGTCATCATCATCATCATCATCATCATCATTTGTCATGCAGAGCAAGGCTGCAAGTTAGTAATTTGACCTTTTCAGCCCCTTACAAAGGTATTCACTTGCAAGTAGGTTGACTGAACTGGCTCATCAATGAGGAACCTGCCCTTTAGTCTTACAGATTGTAATAGCTCTGAAGTCTACCATGTTTTGGACTTATTATTCAGTTCCATTTGGATTGTGTCTTGTGGCAGCTGCAAAAATCACTGTGTATGGTAGGAAAAACTATAAAGGGAAAAGAGAACCTGTTGGCTTCACAAAGCAGGGACTGGACATCACTGAACATCATCACCTGTATATCACCTTTACATTCAAATGTTTTAATAATTTGCTTCTTTTTACAAACTCTGCATTTTAGCTTATTTGTGCTATCCTGTTCTTCGCCGTAGTCCAAATAAGTTTATGAGTAAGAGCACCGCAGGCAGCAAGAGCTTTGTCCAAAGGGTGTTTTGTTTGTTTTTAAGCAGCAGTTCCCACTCTTGAAGAAAAAAAATGTCTTTTCTCCCCAGGAAAAAAAAATCTAGTTTAGGTAGGCTATTATTGGGCGTTCATAAAAGATGTCCTAAATATGTCCATCTTGTCTCCTGTGCTTCATGTACTGCTGTCAATAGCCGTGCCCACTCTGTGACCTTTTCATGAGTTATTCTGTCAGTTTTGCTTTGAACAATCTATGTAGAAACAGAGTCAAGCTGTACATGTTGTGTTGTATAGATTTGTTTTCCAGGGCACTGACAAGAGAATTTTGGATGTGGCTTCTAAAGATCTCAAGAGTAGTGCTCTTGCTCATCTCCTGAGCCTTTTAGGCATATCACAGTCAAGCTATGATCACTGGCTCTTGGTGTCCCAGCAATGAAAATTAAGTGACATGTGAAAAAACCATAATAGTTTTATGGAGTTTATTGCGAGACCTTTCTGTCCCCTTTCCCCCTTTTCAAGTGCAGACTTCAATGTTAAAAACTTGAATGGTAAGTCTGTTGGGAGCTTTTCCCAGATTTGTTTAGATCTAATTAGGGCATTCAGCCAATGCCCCCCACCACTGAAGCAGTCGTTTTCGAAGGGTGTTTGTTTTTCATTAAGATAATTTCAGAATGTGTTAGACAAGGGCATTGGGGAAATCAAGGGGGCCTGTCCCCCTTCCATCTCCCCATAATGCTGAAAATCATGCTGCACAGTCAACCCCAGAATTCTGGATGCAGAGACCCAGGTCAAGAGCCCTGTATGTTTTATGCTCATCAATTCAGTAGAACAGTGTTTTCCAAAGCACTGGATGAAGATGATTTGGTGGTAGTCTTAATAATACTATTTTAGCTTTGAGTTGTTCTCTGTAACTAAAAAAACACCCCTATGATAAAGAAAAATATAAATTCTGCTGTGTGCCTGTTGAAACCTTTTCACATACCCCCAGGGATGGAAAACATTGCAGTATAGAATGCACATATAAACTTCTAAAAGGTAAAGGACACCTGACAGTTAAGTCCAGTCGCAAATGATTCTGGGGTTGCGGTGCTCATCTCACTTTACTGGCCAAGGGAGCCGACATTTGTCCACAGACAGTTTTTCCGGGTCATGTGGCCAGCATGACTAAGCTGCTTCTGGCAAAACCAGAGCAGTGCACGGAAACGCCGTTTACCTTCCCGCCAGAGCAGTACCTATTTATCTACTTGCACTTTGACGTGCTTTTGAACTGCTAGGTTGGCAGGAGCAGGGACCGAGCAACGGGAGCTCACCCTGTCATGGGGATTTGAACCGCCGACCTTCCAATTGGCAAGCCCTAGGCTCAGTGGTTTAGACCACAGCACCACCCACGCTTCCTTCTTACCTTTGCTGGATCAGAGGCAATTGGCTCCAGTTAAAACTTCTATGAAGGCTGCGACCATTTCACACATCAGTTCTGTCCCCAGCCCCCGCATGCGTTGTCAGAGTGCGCATGAGCACACCACACCCCATTATGACCGGTCCCCATTATGCCCCAAAGGACATGCGCGTCAGCAATCACACATCAGTTGGACACAACTAAAATGGCTGCTACCTGTATATGACATTGGTAGGGTTGCCATATGTCAGTGAAATCTGGACAGTTATTGAGCCAAAGTTGTTGCTATACGTCCAGATTTTCTGGGACATTTCTCCAATTTCCACCTGGACACTGGTGCCGACTGCAGTATTCTGGATAGGTCCAGGAAAATCCGTACGTATGGCAACCCTAGACATTGGGGGGAGGTGTAGGGTTAACACAGTTATTCCTTATGTGCTATAATCCCACAACTGCTGCTCCATCACCACAACCAAACTGCTAAAACCAAAACCAATGCACACAGCAAGAAAGCAAATGCTTGATTAAGATTGTGTCTTAAAATCTAAAGTCAGAACATAGCATATTTCTTTGAACTCAAATTTAAGTTCTTTGCATTGCCGAGAAGTAACTTTGGGTACCCAAGCGGGCGTTCTTATATCATCGGCAGCATGAGTAAGGATTTTCTGCAGCTTCAGTGTTTAATATTTATAGTGAGAAAGCACTTAGGCAAATCTATTTTAGCTATGTGTAGCTTCATAGGAAACAGATAGCTTACTTGTATTTTCAAAATGACCACGTTTTCAGTGGTGAGGCCAGACTCTGGGCATTAACCTGTATTCTTTGATGGCCCCTTGCTTCATGGAAACACAAAACCTAAGATTGTGAAATAGAATATACATGCCTCTTCCTAGGAATGGTTTCAGATTGGAAATAAGACATTTTCAGATATGATGGGAGAAGGTAGCCACAAAAATTCCTTGTCCCCTGCAATCACACCAACCCTGCTTTCTTCTCCCATCTGGATGAATGGTCATTTTGTGCAGCACCCATAAACTATAGCAGTTTTCCCTTCCAAAAATCCCAAGTTGATTTATTTTTATTTTTATTTTATTTTTTGCAGTTACATTCAAATCCATTAGAAAATAAACTCCATGAAATTTCAAGCCATTTTACACATTTTTAGTGGTGTGCTTTCAAAGCGCTGGCTCCAAATTAGTGTCCTCCTTTTTTCTCTCTGGCTGTTTCAGTAGGAGACAACTATTGCTGCAGGCAATTTTTCCTCAAATCAGTCCTGTAACTGGTTGTTCAGTCTTTGCAGCTGCATTGCTAAGATGTTTTTACTGTCTTCCTAGGTGCTTTAATGTGATGTACTAAGAAATATATACACTGTGCTGTAACTCTGGTCTCAGCTGAGGTGCCTGATGTTTTAACATGGGGTTAGTGATCCTGGCTCACCCATGTATTATTCCTCCATGCTTATCTCTTCCAGCTGTAGTGGTACAAATACTGTATCCTCCTTATGCTTTGCAGGCTTGGTGGGCTGACTTTTCACAGTGTGGCAAAAAAATGGAGATTCTTCTCACTTTTCATTTCCTTTTTCACCCAAGACTCCCCTTCTCAGGGCTTCTTCCATCAGACTCTTCAGAACTTCATGGTTCACCTCCACCCTGACTGCCACTCTCAGTAACATTATTTTAGAGCTTTGCAGGCAAAAAAGTAAGGATCCAATCTCTTTTCCCTCCTGCATTCAAGATGAGGCAAAACCTTCGGAGGAATTCAGAAAGAGATATTTACTATTTTTATTGAAGAAGCCTCATTGACTTCAATGGGATTATTATATTATATTATATTATATTATTATTATTTAACTTGTATTTGTAACCACCCTTCAAGGTTTGCTGAAGGACCGTCTATAAAACTTACAGGGTTTTTAAAAATAATAATAATTTTTTTAAAAGAAAAGACCAGGGACAGCAGCAGCAGGAGAGAGGAGGGGAGGCTGAGGGAACACTTGACAAGGGAAGGTGTTAAAAAAGGGGGGGGAGGGGTGAGATGCTACCAGCTCTGCACACAAGGGGTGGTATAACTGGGCTCCTGAGGCCCACTGGAAAGAATGTAGTTGGTCAAGGGAGTGGACTCAAAAAGGTTGAAAATCTCTGGCATAGAGAAAGTCATGAGGTATTTTTGTCCTGTATTGTGCCCATGCTGCCACCACACAAATATTGATCCATGACCTCTCCATTCCATGTCAGCTGTAGGAAGTACTTTTCCTTATGGGGGAACCATTTTGCAAGATTTGCTCAATGAAAGATTTCACTCCTTGCTTTCTGGTGTTCTGGCACCTGGCACAGAAAACATCACTTCTCTCTCACATGCCTTCTGATATGTTTCCTATAATTTTGCTCTCAGAAACTGAACAGCACCAGGAAACAGCTTGAAAGTGTGGAGCAAATGTCACACAGGTCTCTTAAACCTGCAGAGGTGCAATTATTGCTAATACCTACTCTTGTACCTAACTGTGGTTAATAACACTAATCATACATTTATATAATACTTTTCACCCAGCAAAATCATAACATGCATTTTCAAAAGGTTCACTGACTCCTTGTTCAAACTGCTGCCTATACCACTCAAAGGCATCCACCTCTTGGGGATTAATGCAACAGCATCACACACTAATAGTGTTTTGCTTTTTAAAGAGCTAATCTCCCTTCCCTGTTCGAACCTATTTTTTTCTTTTAATCAACCCCCTGCTCCCTTATTACAGCAGCCTGACTTGTTCTCCCGCCCCGCCCCACCCCCCAGTAACACCTCAGACTGAAAGTAATTAATGCGGCAATTAGTTCTAATGGTTCACAAGATTATCAAGCCAGGCTATTCGAAAAATATGGCACAATTGATGCTCCAAACAAAACTGGAGAGCGCAATGCTAAAAACGTGGATCTGTTGAAAATCGAGCAACAAAGGAATGTAAGATTCATGTGCTCTTCCCATTCAGACAAGACCTTAAGAATAATGGTGGAATCACATCCATTACATGAATGTCCAGTCCATTAGCAACATAAATGAGGACTCTGAGCCAAATCTCACGTGTTGTTAAATGTGATGTATATGTGTGAATTTTTTTGGTAAAAGTGTTCCTTTGAAAGATTGAAAGGAAGCTTCTGTTTTCACCAGTAAGATCTTTCCTCCAGAGCTAATAGCAGCATGTGAAACAGGAAGCGTTTCCATCAGAACCATGGCACAAGGAGAAACAATTAAACACACAGATAGAATGCACATGTTATAAGCAAGCAATACTCCAAAGTGCTTAATTTTTGAACTTGCCATTTAAATTGTTCCTTCGTGACAAAGGTTCCAGTTTCCAAAAAGTGCAGGGGGGGGGGTACGGATCTCTCCACCATGTTGTTCTTTGAAATGTGGAGGGGAAGGAAAGGCGGGGGGAGATGATGGATTTCCCCCTCCTATACCTACGGACTCCAGTGTGTGGAAGGGAGAGGTCTTGTTCATTTAGAATCCCAAACAAGTGTTTATATGATGTGAACCAGACACCGCAGCTTGCTGGGCTGCTGTAATAAAAGGCAAAACAATGGGGGCAGGCCATGCATGCAGAGGAGGAAGAGGAAGAAGCAGCAGCAGCCGGCAGGTTTGAGTGCCTTTCTATCAGCCGCTTCTCTTCCTTGAGCAATGAGAGGCCTGATGGACAGAGGAGGAAGAAGCAATGGTAAAAGAAGCATTGGGTAGATTCACTGCCCCTCCCAGGGGCTCCAGATCCACTGCCAAATCTTTTACCTGTGCATTTACTGTACTTTCTGTGCCATCCTTTGTCAAGCTGGTGCCCTTCAGATGTTTTGGAAAAGAGCCACTGGCCCCATCCAGCACATGCTGGCCAGGGCTGACTCTCACAGCTGCATATTCTTTATTGTTCAAAAGGCACTACATAAGAGAACTTTGGCTGCACATTTCTCTGGGAGTCAATTATGTAGAATTTAGTAGGACTGACTTCTGTGCAAAAACGTATAGGTTTGGACTGCATATTTCTTCCCTTATCCAAACATCTCGCAAATTAACAGTGTTGCAATATAATATTGGCTAGCTGGTATTTGTTATTTGGTACATTTCAAGCATGATAGCTTCAATATTATTCCAATGTTTGTTTAAGCTGTTTGCCTGCTTGACATGTGAACAATGCACAAAAGCCTTCTCTAACCTCCTGTTTGTGTAGCTTCCACTGTTTCTCAACGAGGCTAGTCTCAGTGGACCTGCTTGAACGTTTTGCATTTTAAAGTTTTTATTTTATGCCTGAGGTGCAATATTGATGGCCTGACCCACAACCTGCACCTGGGAAGATCTGTTGCTTTTATATCATTTGATGGCCAGTTTTGGTTTTGCTTTTTCTGAGGTAAAACCCTGTTCATACAAACTACTACAAACTTGTGTGACCGTGTTTTAGCTTGACCTAATTGTTGATGCGGCAGCACTCTGTCACAAATGAGTGTTCAGTGTCACAAGGCCACATCTGTGCTTATTGGTATGCAGCGCACTTAATCGGCAGGTGCATTATTATGTAGAGCTGTCCGTGCCTTTTCCTGGTGCATCACAACACACATGGAAGTAAAGTCAAGCGCAGACGAAAGCTGAATGCTGAGCAGGCAACAGTGACAGAGCTCACTCTCTTTCTTCTAACTCTGTGTATGAGGGCAGCTTTCTGCTGGCAGCCACTTCTATTCATGTTTTATATTCTTTAAATAAGGGAGGACCCTAAACTTCTGGAACCACGCTTTACAAACTCCAAGGTTTGGAATGAACCGTTAGCTCAAGTCGCGGACGACTCTGGGGTTGTGGCACTCATCTCGTTCTGTAGGCCGAGGGAGCCAGCGTTTGTCCACAGACAGCTTCCCGGTCATGTGGCCAGCATGACTAAGCCGCTTCTGGCGAATCAGAGCAGTGCATGGAAATGCCGTTTACCTTCCTGCTGGAGCGGTACCTATTTATCTACTTGCACTTTGACGTGCTTTCGAAATGCTAGGTTGGCAGGAGCAGGGACCGAGCTCAGCTCATTTTCTCTGTTATCAAGCCTAAACAGTTTGTTTTTGGTGGGGACAGAATATTTATTTTTAAAAGCAATTTGAGGCATGGATAGAAATTGAACAGCTGGTGGGTAACAGGAGTGTGTAGAGTCAAGGAATGTTCCTCTTTTGAGAAGCAATAACCTTGGGGAGAGGGGCTGTATATGGGTCTCTTGACCCATTAATTCATGTCAGCAAATACCTGCCTTAGATAATCCAGAGGTGGGCAACTGTTTTCTGACATTCCCTTTGGGGTAATCTGTGTGTGTATGGCCCCATACGAGTGGTGGGCCAGCCAAAGTCAAAGGTAGGTGGGGTCAGGGCCAACATTTGGACAGGGCAGCCCCTTTTTTCTCTATCTCCAGCTCTTACTGTCACTCCCCACTTAGCAGGCTGCAGGGGAGAGCCAGATTGCCCTTGTCAGAGGTATGAACTGATCACTTCCTTTTGAAATTAGACTACAGGCCACAGGTTGCCTCCTGTGAGGCAGTTCATAGCTGCTGCTGCTGCTGCTGCTGCTGCTGTTCTCCTCAGAGGCTGAATTCTTTATTGAAAGCCAGAATTCACCAGTGAAACAATTATAGATGTTCTCCAAAACAAAACATTAGGCAGCACCACGGTTGCCTGGAATCCTCCCTTCTCTTCCCTACAATGTGTAATAATGAAAGGCATGATAAATCTTTTGTCCCACACTAAATCACTGGCAACCATGGGATGAGAAGTCACAAGATGACAGCATCAAGTCACATTACTATATATTGCAGAGGGGAAAGAAGAAACCAGGCTGTGTGGTTAATGTTTTTGGCACCACCCCTATGTTTTTTGGCGATGTCTTATTCCACCCTCAGGCTCCTGTAGATCTCGCATCTTAGACAGATGATCTACATACGACTTCTGCCTTTGCCTGAATTCCTGTGCCTTTGAAGTATCTTTGAAATGGGTGCTGCTTGGTCTGAAAGCTTCTCTTCAAAGAGAGGTTTGGCAAGGTCCTCCCTCCTCCCTTTTGAAACAGTTATTTTTCTCTGCCTTATTGCTCTGCAGAGAGAAGCAGGGTTCCAGGGAACTGCCCCCCCCCCCCCACATACACACTTCTCAAAGTACCCACCCTCCATTCAAGAGTGGATTGAATCGGGGCCAAGGCAAACACGTCCAGAGGCATCAGAGCAACAGGTTGCCTGGACAGCAGCAAATCCACTGAATTTCACTGTCTTCAGATTCCCTGGGTGGCAAGCCAGCGTGTTAGAGACCTATCACATCTAAACAAACTCTTGAATGCAGTTATAGCCAGAAAAAGCCACTGCGCCAATATGACACTTTTCTCCTTGCAAGCTCTGTTCCTTGTGTGTATCAGGGTCATAACAGCAGCCAGCTTTGTAACCTCTCTGTCGTCCATGCAGGGGCAGTGTAGCAAATTGTTTTGCGGTTTATGAAGCATCAACAAATACCTGACGGTTCTGTACCTTCCCTCCTGCCCTGCCAGATGCTTGGAAAGAACTGGAAGATTGCGCAGTGTAGCGGCTCTAACAGAGTCACCAAGCCAACTCTCACTTCTGCCATGAGCTCATTAAGTAGTCTATTAGGCAAGCCTCTCTCGCGGATTCAGTTCTTAACACACAAACACACAGACACGTGTGCATGTGCACGCACACAGGAAAATCTGCAATATGGAGGATAATATTTGACTTGCCTTGCAAAACTGTTGTAAGGACTATGGCTATATAATGCATGTGAAGTGGTCTGAATACTTGAAAATGCTACACAAATGTTTATTGCTGCTATTGCTGTTATTTACCCCATTTAAGGTGACTATCTCTTTCATATTGTGGAGAGAATAATTCTAGCTAAGGTGTGTAACGCTTGTTGTGTAGTCCAAATGTGCTGGCGATTGGCTTGGGTGGAATCTGAGTAGGGGGGGGCGTTCTCTATAGACCCAGATGCTACAAGACAAAACATTTTGCTGAGAACAGAAGAGAAGCTTTTCAGAGAGGCCGGACACAGCACCACTGGGAATTCTCAAGAGATGCCCCTGCCCCAGGGTTCAAGGGCCATATTTTTTATATATCCTACTGAGGGAGGAGGCTGCCTTTTATTTTATTTTTTTGCCTGAGGACGTTTCATTCAGTATATGTATTCTTGTGGAGGTCACACATCACTGGGAAATGAATACTTAAACTGCCTGAAACATGCTTTGTATACAGAGTGGAATGGTAGCATATTTTGTTGCTGTTTATCACAGAAAACAGATGTCATTAAAAAACACTTATGCCTTGCATTTGCAGCTGCAACCTTACTTCTTTTAAGATTTTTAACAGCAGGTTCTTAAAATTGTGCTATTGTTGTGTGTCCCCCACCATGCTGAAAAAAAGGGCCTGTTTATTTCAGCTTCTTCCCTTTGGAAGCACAAAATCCATCAAATTTGTTTTGACAGTATCTATCAAAATGACCCTCTTTAGAAGAGACTAAGGCTCAGTCTACACAGGAAGAAGAATGATGAGCTACAGTTCTGAGGTGGTACATCAGACTGCTTCGGTCTGCAGGAAGGGGGTGCCATTTTTGAATGCTCCCTCATGCTTTTTTAATGCCTGCATGTAAAGAAACAAGATGCTCTCTTCTTGCTCTGCTGATTTTCAGCTTACTGAGACTTGTGTGTATGTGCGTGTTTTTACAGAGGTGAGTATTCAAAAATGGTATCCCTATCAGCAGTCCCATTATTCTGCTTCAGAATTCTCTTATTTGATTCTGGTTTAACATTAAACACCTTTTAGTTTAACATCAAATACAGAGCCACTATTGATGTATAGGTTTGAGTGTTGGACTAGGACTTGGGAGACCAGGGTTCAAAACCCCACTCAGCCATGAAGCTCATTGGGTGACCTTGGGCCAATCACTGTCTCTCAGCCTAACCAACCTGACTGGAAGTTGTGAGGATAGCACCGTCTTTCCACACACAACCCCACACACTACTTTTCAAGGTTAGCTTAGCAACCACAGTGCCTCTCATTATTAGGCTCAGTATTAAAAAACATCTGTGCTAAGCTTTGAGCTTGTTACGTATGCCAGTAACATCAGAGGAAGTATAGATCATAGGACAGTCATGCCCATCATAACTGCTGTGATGTATTGCAGATAATGTTCCCCAGGTGTGTATATGTAAGTCTTTAACATGTATATTTTCAGACATTACTTCCACACTTGACATGTTTACTGAGGAAAACACTGGTGTAACAATGGCATTTCTTCTCACAGCTGTGGTAATGTGTAGCACTGTCTGTGGGGAAAGAGGAGCAGTCGTAAAAGCCAGTACAAGGAGCAAGAAATGCCTGTAAACGTTTGCATTCTTTATCAGGAAGATGAAACTGGGTTGGAGATGGCACAAAACTAGCCTGTACCAACCAAGCTGAGTTATTCACCCAAAGCCACAGATCTTTGTTAACTCAACAAAGTGGAATCCTACAATGGCTGCTGTAGAGCTCATTGTTCTTCCAATGGGGCCAGCAAGTGTTCCTTGTAGGCCCCTTTGGGTAAATGGAGAGAAAATGACCTGCTCTCCCTTAATTAATGGGAGGCCCAAGCTCAAAAAAAGGGAAGAATGAAGGCATATTTGTGTATATATATATTTGTTAAAGACTGTGTGTACATGTGCATATGGGTGCATGTGCAAACATGTACGCTCACATGGGAGTCTCCCCCCTGCTCTGCTCCTGAAAATAGGCAGCCCCATAAGTAGACATCAAACGGACTCTAACAGAGTAATAGATCCCAGATTTCATTCCTCCCACACACACCTTCTTAACAGAATATCTGTGTTTGTTCACTCTGTTGTCTGGCTTCCTGTCAAGATATCCTGCAGCCAGCCTAGAGCAGCTCCTAATGGGCTGCCAGGGGATTTAGTCTGATACGAGTGTGTACCGGGTGCTGACAGCTTGCTGGAGCAGCTCGCTCTGCTAGCGTGATTGGAAATTGGTCTCTCATTTTCACCCTGTCATAGTGAGTAGATAGCAGAGGGATGAGCAGGGATGCTCTCTTTCTGTAGATTTCCACTACTGTGCAAGGTGGGGCATGGGAAGCTTCTTCTGCCTGTCAGTGATTTGCTCAAGCACATTTCTTCCCCTACCTCAGCTCTTGTCATAAGGGGGCAGCTCTCAGGTTAGCCTTATCGAGCCACACAAAGCAGTCCCCCTTTGGGCAGCAAGATTCAGAGGCAGGTGCCATTTTCCTGCATCCCTCCTCTATCTCTGCATGCCATATTTAAAAAGAAAGAGAAAAGGTCCCGTCTTGAGGTTTTATGTTTGTCTTTTCAGCATTTTCAGATGGGAAAAGGTCTCAGGCCAGCAGTGGATGGGCCATAACATTTAAATATGGCTGACAGGTGTTGTCAGCTTGCGCAACAGGGAAAAAAATCTTTCCCCAATAGCTCCTTACCTGCACCATTTTAATTTTTAAACGTATGCATATCCAACATTTGTCCAAAAGAAACCTTACTGATAAGAGGAGCCTTCTAAAGAGCTTCTTATGTGTTTGTCTATAGCAAATAAGAACCATTACCAGGTGAAAAGGAGGGAACCAAAACACATAGGTTATTTGTTTTTTAGAGGTGATCATGGGCTACAGATGATTTGCAAGTGATGGCCAATGAAGCTAGTAAAAAATTGTCTTAGCTGGTAATGTTTGTGGGCTTAATTTGCAAGACTGCTGACAAGGGTATAGCCCAGGGCATCCTCCCCCCCCCCCCGGCAGAACATGCTGGAACTCAGTTTCGGCCCCTCTCAGGTGGGTACCATTGCCATTCTCAGAGGTGTTCTTGATGAGTTCTGACACCTCTTTTTCTAGAAAAATAGCATTGGTATTGCCTTTTTGGGTCTAAAGAAAAAATGGCATATTGGTCTGAGATTGCTGGCAAATCCCACATTTCTGGTATTCAATTATTTTTGAGATGGCAAGGTTTTGCAAGAATGAATACAAATTTGTTTGCTTTAATGTCCTTCTGGAATATCTCTGAAGGGCAGACAGGACATTCCTTGGTTGTTTTTGTCTCTCGTTTTATATAAAGCTGAGAAAATTGCCACTCTAGGCTACAATCAGCATGAGACTTATATAGTCAAGTGATAGGAGGGCTCAAATAAAAACATGTAAAAATGGAGCTGAACCACAGTCTTTTGTCTGTGTTTTCTTCTTTTATTTTCAGGGAATTGTTTCTCATAGATCAATACCATGTAAAATTCACTCAGGAGCCATATACAACAATACTTCTGGGAAATACACATATATATGGGAGCAGAATAGTGGATAGAGATTTTGCAAGAAACTCTGGCTTTGCTGGCTGTGGGAATACTGGTAAGTGTTTAATTTTTAAAAACCTTTTTAAGCCAACTAATATCTAGATTCAGTTGTAATGTAAGGAGTTGTTTTGCTAATTTAGTTAATCTAATCCCTTGCTGAATGAGATGAAGAGGTGGGGCCTGAGCCGGCTCCCCTTTTGCATGTATTTCACACAACATATTATCAATCCTCAGGTCTAATCAGTTTCACTTTTCTTTTTTTTAATTATTGGACAAGGGAGAGCAGCTGCAGTTTATACCTAAGAAAATACAGCAAATACCACATCCTGCAACAACAATGACACAAACCATTACAGTGGTACCTCAGGTTAAGAACGTAATTAGTTCTGGAGGTCCGTTCTTAACCTGAAACTGTTCTTAACCTGAGGTACCACTTCACCTAATGGGGCCTCCCGTTGCCACGGTGTGATTTCTGTTCTCATCCTGAAGCAAAGTTCTTAACCTGAGGTACTATTTCTGGGTCAGCGGAGTCTGTAACCTGAAGTGTCTGTAACCCGAGGTATCAGTGTACAGTGGTTCCTCAGGTTAAGTACTTAATTCGTCCGGGAGGTCCGTACTTAACCTGAAACTGTTCTTAACCTGAAGCACCACTTTAGCTAATGGGGCCTCCTGCTGCTGCCGCGCTGCCAGAGCACGATTTCTGTTCTCATCCTGAAGCAAAGTTCTTAACCTGAAGCACTATTTCTGGGTTAGTGGAGTCTGTAACCTGAAGCGTATGTAACCCGAGGTACCACTGTATATTAATACATACTCAAGAAACCAATGCAAGATCTGTGCTAATGTCACCGCAGCAGCAAGCTATTAGATGTTAGGAACTTTAAAAGTCGCTTCATTTGTTTTAGAGACACTATCTACTGTATTCAGCCACAGTGAACTTTCTGAAGTCAAGGTGAGGGAGAACCTGTTTGGGGGTGCAACAGGCTTCTGTTCACACAACAGGACTTCACCTTATTACCCTCCCTGCTACAGTCCTCAGGCTCTCAGGGTCTGGAAACCAAGCCTTATGAGGGAGTTAGGTATGCTTAGCCTGGGGAAGAGAAAACTTGAGAGGTAATATGATAGCTATTTTCAAATATCTGAAGTGCTGTCACATAGAAGACGAAGCATGCTTCTTTTCTGCCACTCCAAGGGGTAAGACCTAAACCAGTGGATTAAAATTACAATAAAAGGGATTCTGACTAAGAATTGGGAAGAACTTCCTCACTGTAATAACTGTTTCATAGTGGAATGGGGTGTCTTTCAGAAGGTGGACTCTCCTTCATCTGAGGTTTTCGAACAGAGGTTGGATGGCTGTCTGTCAGGAATCCTAGCTGTGATTCCTGCATTGCAGGGGGTTGGAGTAGATGACTCTGGGAATCCCTTCTAATATGACAATTCTAGTATTCTATCTGCTCTGGGAGCAGGCCCCACTGAATTCAGTAGCACTTTTGAATAGACATGGTTAGGATTGTGCTAACCATGTGATTTTTTATATATGAAATTATTAATCTGAAATATTTTTGGTATTTTTAATACGAAGTATTTAAACTATCTAGACAAAAATAATGACCTTTTTGTTTCCTTTTCAGAGATGCCAATGGATGGTGTGTCAAGACAGCCCCAAATTATTTTGGCCACATCAAGTTAAAATGTCTGTGCTTGAGGCTTCTGGAGTGCCGACAAGACTCCAAAATGCGACTCCATGATGCGATTCCAGGGTGCACATTAAGCAGAGGTCTGTTTGGATTCTTTGGAGAAAGCCCTTCCTTAAGGTTCCTGTAGAATCCAGAAAGGGATGTCACAGGACAGCAAAGCTGTTCGGCTGGTCCTTTAATTTTGCTACCTTTTAGGGGTCTTTTCTTTATTTCTACCATCATGCTGAATATCCTTTCTTACATCAAATTCTCCTTTCACAACTCAAGAGGTTGTGTTACCCCTCAGCACTTTTGGCCCAGGGATTCTCCATGGTGACTGACTGAACAACTTTCAATACAGCCTACACCTGCCTTTTTGGTCAGCTCCATTGAGAAATGCATGGTGAAGTCTGTGTAGCTACAACCTTCGTGTTGGGAAGAGAAAAGGGCAGTAAGGAAGGGTTCAGACAATGGTTATTTCTTCCCAGAGGCTCATCTTCTTACCGGATGCATCACTTGCCCCACTGTCTTCTATGGCTTTTTATTCCTATGTGATTATATTGCTAATTTCATATAGGGATTGAAGCCGTGCAGTACGCTGGGGGTTTGCAACAGAGGCTGCTCGCCTTGTTCAAGTCAAAGCCTATTGGAACAGCTCAGTGTCACTCATAAAGAGGAGAGAGCTCTCATACGCAGCCATTCACTAGTGACCATTCCTCCTCCTCCTCCTCTGATGTTGCTGTAGCTGCTTCCCTTTGCATGCTGCCTGGGCAAGAGTGGTGCTAGGCCCAAGTACAAGCAGTGCCTTATTCTCCTACTCCTTCAGATAACAATTTAGAAGTGATGGACATGATTATATGCAGTGATGACCTGTTTTCCACTGGCTTATGTATGCATGCAAACATGTAGCATTCCACAATTTAAGTGCATAAGAATGGCTGCAGTATTTGCCTTTAGTAAGAACCCTAAAGACTATGGAGGGAATGGAGACAGGGAGGAAAGGGCGGCCTGATATTTTGGTGCCTGAGGCAAAACGCCCTGCTGCTGCCCCTGCGATGGCAGGGGAGGTTCTGCAAGAGTTTCTTCTGGGGGTGGGAAGAGATTTGGCAAGGGTATGAAGAAGCCCTTGGCAATTATCCCTTCCCACCCAATGGCAAAGCTGGGTGTGCTACTCTGCCCCCATTGAAGCCTGGATTGCTTCTCCAGCAGTGGCGTTTCAGGGCACTTGCAGGGGTGCCACCTCTTGTGTTTCCGCCACCTGAGGCAGCTACTTCACCCTGCCTCAGGAATGGGTTGGCTCTGAGGGAAGAATACTTTCACCTGCCCATGCTCTGATAAAGGGCTGTCTTCCAAAACTGAATGGCACTGCAAAAATGTGATGAACCATGATGTGGGGTGTGTGAATGGAATCCTAATATGCAGCAACATGCTCTCCAGCCACTTTGGAGGGCACCTATTTTGTCACAAGATGTATTATGTATAAAGATGCTTTAGGGTTCTGCAACTTCTACTGCAGCAATTCTTAAAATAAAAAGGGGAAATCCGAAATTATTATTGTGAGAACTCAGTTCAGTTTGATAGAAAAGCAGCCCCTCAAAGGAAGAATTGTCACATCCCTTTTATGCTTATTTCTCTCTCTCTCGGGGTAATTTTCTTCTTAGCCTGTCATTTGGGGCCAAGAAGAAACTGGCTGTCTTACCCCGAGATAATTGTCCAGGGCTGGTGGGAATAGTAAACCTTCTGCCTTGTCTGTTAGCTTTTCGGAAGAGAGCCTTCTCTAGTCAGATTCTCTCATACCTGGCCATCTGCACAGGTGCACCTTAAGAAGCCTGGCTTTTTAACTACAGAAAGCGTGCCTGGAGCAGTATATTCAAGCCCCTGCTTCTAAGCAGTTTTCTGAAGTATTCCTCCATCACCACTGAAAGACAAGCACACTCTGGTATTACACATGAAGAAAGGATGAGAGGCAACGTATTTAGGGGTATGTGTGAGGCTGAGGAGAAATGGTTAAAACTTTCACATTCTCGCTGGTGTCTTTGCTACATGCCTTTGTCGTAAGGCAGGTTAAGTTGCTCTCTAGTTGAAGTTTTAAGGTCATGGAGCCCACTCTTCTTTCTAAAACTTCATATAGCATGTCTTACTGCAGGGCCCATTCTGTGTGTGTGTGTGTGTGTGTGTGTGTGTGTGTGTGAGAGAGAGAGAGAGAGAGAGAGAGAGAGAGAGAGAGAGAGAGAGAGAGAGAAATAAAAGCTGCTGGCAAATTATTGTGCCCGCGCTGCAGTCTGATAGCCTCGGCCTTCGTGCAGGTTTAGGTAGCATTACAGAACTAGGGAAGAGGGGCACAGACTTTGATTCCTTGTCAGGATTATATAATCCTCCTCCAAGTTTCTCAAGGGGCATTTGGGGCTTTTTTTAAAGCATGTGTTAAATCTGTCACATTGGTGCAAATGGGTAGAATTACTCAGTTTGCTGAAGAGATTATAGGAGAACCTTTTCTGCTCACTTCATAAAAGAAGGTCCCATTAAGCACCGTGTGAAATATTAGCCATTAATCAGCCTCTGCGCAGAATAAACTATCCATACTTATCATTATCTGATCCTTAATGAAGCGGTAATAGGAATGCCGTGGAGCAGGGATATTAATGTCTCCTAAGAGGCCCAAGCGATGGTAAGGCTAGAAGCCAAGGTTTTTAATTCAGTTCCAAAAGCTTCCATAGTTAATAAGGTTGCTACTTATCCCAACCATTAGCACTTGTTTGGCCACAAGTGTTCCTATTACAAAAATGAGCTCAGCCCTCAGGAAGTGCTTTGCCAGCTGTTAACATTGCTCATCCTCTTTTCTGTCTGACTACATACTTCCTGGGGCTGAATGTGTGCCTGGTTGGCATCCCCATTCAAGCCACTCCTTGCTTTGCTTTCTTTTTAGGCCTAGATACGATGCTAGCCACCCAGCCACATTGAGAACCGTTTCAGAATGTAAGCTACAACTCCCTAATGCTGTAATACAGTCATAGCCTCGGTTTGTGAACGTGATCCGTGCGGGAAGCAGGTTTGCAACCCACAGCGTTCGCAGCCTGAAGCACTGTGTCTGTGCGCACGCATGATGCGCGTCTGTGCATGATGTCATTTTGTGTTTTTGTGCATGCGCAAGCACCGAAACCTGGAACCCATTCCAATACTTCTGGGTTCGGCACAGTCTGCAACCCGAAAATGTGCAACCCGCATTTCGGGTAACTCAAGGTATGACTGTAATACTTCTATTATTTATATGCCGCCCGTCTGATTGGTTGCCCCAGCCATTCTGGGTGGCTTCCAACAAAATATTAAAACACAAAACCCCCCTGAAACAATTAAAATCTCCCTGTATAGGTCTGCCTTCAGATGTTACATGCGACCCACACTTCTCATCCACCACTACTTTACGTTCTGGCCATAAAAGCTAAAGATACGCTTCTAATATTCTTCCATGCCACAAAGTCAGCTTTAGCAAGGGCCAGCGAGGTGTCTCCCGCTCCTGGGACTTACTTAGCAGTGTGAAAGATTTTGGCTGGAGTCTGACAATGGTTTTTCAAACGGGTGAAGGTGATAGAAGAGAGAGAGAGAGCCATTATTGTGCTCTGGTCAAAGCAGTTTTGCAGATTTTTGAAGCTTGACAAAACTTATCAAAAACTCTTTGCATCATAGTGAGAGGAGAGTGTCACACAGGTATGGAGGACTCCATCATACCAGAATGGAGAAAATGCTGGCTTCTTCAGCAAGCAAGAAGCAAAGTTCAGCCTGTTACCTATTTGTCTTTTCCCCTCCATAATTGTAGGTTCCCAAACTGCTCTCCCAGTCCACTTGAAAATTGTATTGGTAGAGAACTTAATGGCGGTCGTCCCCCCCCATTGTAGAAATGGTACTGTGCTGTGCTAGATGCTGTGTGGTTTTTACTTGTATTTATGGACACACCATGGACTACCTGCATGAAGCTCCTGGATCACCAGCTGTTCATGGGCCAGTTGAGGAATCCTTTCCTTGGGATATACTCACCTCCTCCCTTGCTGGGCTGGTTTGGAACAAATCATAGAATTCTAGAGTTGGAAGGGACCCCGAGGGCAGTGTTAGAAACTGAGATAAGAAAGCTAGGAGTTAAATGGCACCTTAAAGGTAGCTTATGGGCGCAACAATGGAATGTCTAGGTGTACTTTTTTTATAACAAGAATACAAAGATGAAAATGAATGAACTGCAGCTAAAATACTATGTTCATTTTTCACACTGTCTAGTCCTTCTCCTGCCCACCCCCCTAATATTCATAAGAGGGTCTCTTCTCCAGTCTTCAGAGAGTAGCTGGAAGTCGGGAGGCAAAAAAGGTCCTCCTTTCCTCCCACTCTGCAGTTTTATTCTGAAATGTTAGGTGAAGTACTGTGCCCAGAGCTCAGAAACTGCTCTTGCTAATGAAATTCCCTGTGGCAAAATGCACCATGGGAGTTTCGAACACTGCCCAAGGGTCATTTAGTCCAACACCCTACAACGCAGGAATTCTGCTCATAGCTGTCCCTGGGTAGGCTCAAACCACCAACCTTCTGGTTAACAGCCAGATGCATTGACCCACTGAGCCACAGGAGGGCTCTTATGATGATACTCTTATGATAGCTAAAGTAGGCAACATGACCTGCTTCATTCACATGGCCACAAGCACAAATGAATGGTGGGCATTCTTCTAATCTCTGTGTTATGTGTATACACACACATTCTCTCTCTTTTACTGGGGCATCTACATGTCTTTTAGTGAATCACTTCCCAAGAGGCATCCTGAAGCAATGGCCATTTTTGATGTTTATTTCCTCTTTGCAGGAGCTATATAAAAGTGCTGTTAGTTCCTGTTACACTGGAGGCAAATGAAGGCCTCAACAACACCTCCCTCCTGGATTAATACTCCTGGAAGTTCTGTGGTGCTGACTGCTTGAGTACATGATTTTAAATGTTTGATAGTGTGCTAAAATATTTTCATTGTTGTTGCTTACATAGACCTGACCATCCCTCACAAAACATGTTTTGGCATGTGATGGTATTAGGTACAGTGTGTGTTCAGAAGCCTGCTCTTTCCCTCTTTCACCCCCTGCCCCAAAGGAAAAAAACCCCGCTGGTGGTTGTTATGGGACAACAGTAGCTACCAAGTTCTAAGAGATGTTTGCTTTATTTTCTGTATTTTGCATGGCCTTCCAGTGAGTGTTAAGTGTCATGCACACATCACACACACACACACACACACACACACACACACAGAGAGAGAGAGAGAGAGCGTGTACATTGGAAAAGTGAAAGTGTTCTTGCAGCCTCATTGTCCTTGACCAACTTCCCCCCATTCCTGCCGTTGCCTCATTAAAGAAAAGGAAGCTGGAAGATAAAAAGTATCCAGGGAGAAAAAGGAACCAACTGAACACTGATGTGAAGTGTGCTTCAAAAAGCAGCCTCCTTTCATCTAACCGTTGTTTAATGCGCCTTTTCCCTTTAACAAGAGGAATTTATTTTAATCATCACTGAAACGTTCCATTAAAAAGAAGAAAAAGACAACAACAACAGCAGTAGCAGCAGAGGGATGTTGCTAGTGAAATCTATGCAGACTTAACAGCTCAGGGATTACCCTAGAGAAGTGAATGCTGCAAAAGCTTTGTGAACCTGTCTGAGAACGAGAGCAAGCAGCATCTTCAAGGATTAATGAAGAACTCTGCCGATATAAAAGAAATTGTTTCTTTTCTGGGGCCGCTGCTGTGGGAGATGCAGAAAGCATGGCGAGGCCAGATAATCAGTCGGCTCAGACCCTCCTTTTTCAGGGAGGCAGATTTTGGTAAGCTTAAATGCTTCGGAGTGATTTCAACAAAAAACCCTTAATTTTTTTCCCTTCCCCAAAAACACAAGCTGCGCAATCACAATTATTTCTTAGCAAAAAGCTCACATTTTATTTGCCATTAGACACCTGCATGATGCTAAATCGTTCAGATGTGCTATGCTTTCTCTGCAACTAAATATACTAGTACCAAGAAGGAAAAACACATTTGTCCTTGATACTTCAAAATGTTCCAAATAAACCAGGTTAACACATATCCATTAGGAATACTCTGAGCTCTCCCAGGCTCACAACCTGCAAGGATCACACTCCCTGTCCCACATGCCAGAAGGATTGCTCTGGCTACATGCGTCGTGAGCCATTCTCATAATCTAGCTAAATGTGCCACTTGATTGTAAACCTCAATGATAAAACCAAGCAGCTTCCCTTCTTACTGTGATCTCCAAGCTATGGGGATTTCTTTGAGGAAATCAAGTTTGAAGTTCTTCTCCCCGTATTCTGTCCATATGGAATTCATGTGATACACAACCTCTTGGGATGCTTCCCCACTCTTACAAGGGCACTCTAAATCCTGTTGGGATTCAGTCTTACATCTTGTCCTTTCATGCGCTAAACCACAGAGGCAGCCTCCAATTGAGATACCTATCTGCATGCCTTTGATGCAAAGAACTTCCTCCCTGTAAGTATTCCCATAATGCAGGGTGGCCTAACTTTTAATACCGACTGGGCCTCAAGAGTACTTCAATATAGAACCCACAAGCCACACACTGCTTTGTTGTGTGGTGCAGGGGGCAGGGAGGAGCAAGACCGAAATTTTATGCCCCCACAGCCCTCATGCTGCCTTCCCAAAGCCATTTAAGCAAGGAGCTGGGCTTTGGGAAGGAGGCTTGAGGCTCTGACAGGGTCCTAGAGCCCTCCC
The DNA here is from genome assembly GCF_964188315.1 of Podarcis muralis. NCBI lineage: Eukaryota > Metazoa > Chordata > Lepidosauria > Squamata > Lacertidae > Podarcis > Podarcis muralis. Next base: position 73,941,120 of record NC_135656.1, read on the forward strand.
ACCTCCTTCCCAAAGCTGGGATAGCGCTAACTAGCTTTGGGAAGAAGAAGGGAAGACTCTGGGACCCTGTCCTAGCGCCTCCTTACCTGGCTTTGGGAAGGCAGTGCAAGGGCTGTGGGGCAGTGTTGTCCAAGGTTGCTGGGGGCCACCAAAAAGGCCTTGGGCATGCAGTCCTTGGGCCACGTGTTGGATCACCCTTCCATAATGGTGAAGCTTTTCTGCCTACAAGCCTTCTTAAGCTGACTCTGCCACACACAGATGTCCATGCTGTAATGCTAGCTGGGATGGGATTACTAACCTCAGGTATAAAATAAACCTGATTATGCTCCCTTATTTAATGCTGTCTTAGCTAGAAACCAATGTTTTTACCCTGCTGTTTTACATATTGTAAACAATTATCAACCTTGTTTAAATGTATCCTTTTCTGAACTGGCTGGATTTTGTCAGACCAAGTCACCCAAGAACTGAGTGGGAAGATATAATATAGTGTGTGGGGAGTACCTTTCAGACATTTGCACAGCTGTGTGGAAATATTTTCATGAACACCACCCGTGCAGCTGGGTTTTAACAACCTACCCATGCTCAGAAAGCCAAAAGTCTTTTTTTTTAATCAGAGGTGGCAGATATAGATTTCAGCAGGTGGGAGCAATGATTTGGAAGCATTTTAGAATGAGTAGTAAAGCTGGAGTAACTAAGACAATGATCCTCTGCATTTTCATGTGTAGACTAAGTGACACTAGGATCATTTTGGGTCTTGCTTCCAAGTAAATATGCTGAGGAATGGGTTGCAGTACTACTTTATCAACCACGCTGGGGAAAGGGATCACACAGGAGCAAAATCCAGCTCTATGACAATGACCCATTCACATAACCCCCATTATGTGACAAAATATGATGAAAGACTGGTTTTGTTCATTGTTTTGTTCAAGTGGACACGCAAACTTGGCTGGCGACACTCGAATAATGGCCTGCATTTTGCAGCGCAGCAAATTGGGATCAGGACAGTTGCCACTGCAGGCTTTCTTGCTTTTGTTCTGTGGGATTAGAGGAGTTAATCAGAGTGACAGTGACTTCTGACTTTATACTGTTAAAAAGGTCACAAACTTGAGGCTGCATTGTTTTTTCTGGCCAGCATGCGAAACAATACATGGGAGAGCTTGCAGCATTCATGTAGCACAGTGCATTCCGCCATGAAATATCAACCAGGAAGAAAATGCCATCTCAAAAGGGTGAGCAAAAGGTCACAGGGTCAGGTTACATTTGTGCTGGTACATCTGGACTATTCATCATGCCATTCTTCCCATAACAGGTGATGACACTCTCCCACTTCAATGTTAGTAATGGCTCCAAGATCAATAGCTAAAATGCATATGCTCCCTGAATCTGGTCAATTAGATTCTCAGTTCCAAGCTCTTGTCAAGGACCCAGAGGCTGGGCTGTGGAAACCTCTGACTGTCAGATCCAGGCTGGGGAAACTTAACACAGTACGCTAACCCTACTGACACCCCCATGCAGGGAATCCTAAAAAAATGCTTATTTGGGAAATGCAAAACAAAGCCAAGCATATTACAAAATAAAGGAACACAGGACAATGTCTCCCACCTCACTACACCGATTTTGCTTTAGTGATGGTAAATACAACAAATTCAGGGCCAGTGCATGAAATTAAGAAGTTACAATATATCAACATCACTAAATTGAAATGCTTTCTTCTTCAGAGTTTCAAAAGGCTTGTGTCTATAGTCACGAGTTGCTCAGTTGTCATGCAAAATGTGAAGACAAAAAGTCAGAGGTAATCCCTCTTATAGAAAGAA